>NC_134404.1:273459606-273791106 GCF_038048845.1 Mixophyes fleayi
CATGCAATGTGCTGTGCAACGCTGCTACATGCTATGAAAATGTTTTGGGTACTACCGGCACATGCTGGGGTACGGTTAGGCAAATCCACTCTTAAAAAAAACAAACTAGTGGCATGCAAAGCGTGACGCACAAAATTATTCTGATAAAATTGCTGGCTCTAAACTTTTGGGAAAACTCTGTCCAGCCCTGATTTTAACAAAGTTTGAAAGTGTTTAAGACCTCTAAAGATACCACATTACTTGTCCCTGGGATGGAATACAGAACTTATAAATTAGCATTTACAGGTTTTAATTGTTGCTGACTTCCTGTCATAAACTAGGATTGTTCTGGGTGCACCAGATACATGATTGCGTTTGTTGGCCAATACCTTTGCCTATGCATTTTAAAACTTTAATAATATACACTACAGTATGCATGGCTATAGTGACTTCATTCAAAGGAATGACTATATACGTATATGATTGTAGGTGTCCTAAGTTTCAAAATATGATATACACTTTAGGAGTTCATCCATCCATCCCATGACAAATTTTATTTTTTTCTGATCCCAGACACATTTTCTGTCAAGTTCATCTATCCTAAGGGTAGAATACAACATTACTTTGTATCATTTTTAATCCATAGTCGGGTGCGGATTGGGAACTTAAAGTGGCTGTGGAAAAAACTCTTGAAGTGGCCTCATGTTGGTGGGACCAAATCAACCGTAGGTGGGGCCAACACAAAAGTAGGTGGGATTTAGAACTACTCAATTTGGTTGTAGTAACATTTAGGAAAACCTAGATGTGATGACTTAAGGCTGCCAGTCCTGTGATATAAAAATATTTTTTTTCCTTTTGCATGACGTGCGACTGGTTTATGCATCTGTGCTCAAACTTGTTTAGTTGCTTATGAACATATCTTTCCAAAATTCCCTTCATAGAAACCTATCTGACTTGGTTTAATAAGTGTAACTATTACGAAACACAGAGCAGCATATGAGCACTGTTGCATCTTCCCCTTACATCATGAGATGCAAACTACTAGTCAAATTTCTCTTTAATATAGATAAATGTGTATTGTGTGTTTTAAAAAAAAAAAAATTAAAAAAAAAATTGCATTAAAAATAATCCTTATAATAAATGGCTATTTAGTGCGGTCACCACACCACCGGCTGCTGCGTTCCTGCGCACATAGAAGCCCCTTCCCGGCTGCTGCGTTCCTGCGCACATAGAAGCCCCTTCCCGGCTGCTGCGTTCCTGCGCACATAGAAGCCCCTTCCCGGCTGCTGCGTTCCTGCGCACATGGAAGCCCCTTCCCGGCTGCTGCGTTCCTGCGCACATGGAAGCCCCTTCCCGGCTGCTGCGTTCCTGCGCACATGGAAGCCCCTTCCCGGCTGCTGCGTTCCTGCGCACATGGAAGCCCCTTCCCGGCTGCTGCGTTCCTGCGCACATGGAAGCCCCTTCCCGGCTGCTGCGTTCCTGCGCACATGGAAGCCCCTTCCCGGCTGCTGCGTTCCTGCGCACATGGAAGCCCCTTCCCGGCTGCTGCGTTCCTGCGCACATGGAAGCCCCTTCCCGGCTGCTGCGTTCCTGCGCACATGGAAGCCCCTTCCCGGCTGCTGCGTTCCTGCGCACATGGAAGCCCCTTCCCGGCTGCTGCGTTCCTGCGCACATGGAAGCCCCTTCCCGGCTGCTGCGTTCCTGCGCACATGGAAGCCCCTTCCCGGCTGCTGCGTTCCTGCGCACATGGAAGCCCCTTCCCGGCTGCTGCGTTCCTGCGCACATGGAAGCCCCTTCCCGGCTGCTGCGTTCCTGCGCACATGGAAGCCCCTTCCCGGCTGCTGCGTTCCTGCGCACATGGAAGCCCCTTCCCGGCTGCTGCGTTCCTGCGCACATGGAAGCCCCTTCCCGGCTGCTGCGTTCCTGCGCACATGGAAGCCCCTTCCCGGCTGCTGCGTTCCTGCGCACATGGAAGCCCCTTCCCGGCTGCTGCGTTCCTGCGCACATGGAAGCCCCTTCCCGGCTGCTGCGTTCCTGCGCACATGGAAGCCCCTTCCCGGCTGCTGCGTTCCTGCGCACATGGAAGCCCCTTCCCGGCTGCTGCGTTCCTGCGCACATGGAAGCCCCTTCCCGGCTGCTGCGTTCCTGCGCACATGGAAGCCCCTTCCCGGCTGCTGAGTTCCTGCGCACATGGAAGCCCCTTCCCGGCTGCTGCGTTCCTGCGCACATGGAAGCCCCTTCCCGGCTGCTGCGTTCCTGCGCACATGGAAGCCCCTTCCCGGCTGCTGCGTTCCTGCGCACATGGAAGCCCCTTCCCGGCTGCTGCGTTCCTGCGCACATGGAAGCCCCTTCCCGGCTGCTGCGTTCCTGCGCACATGGAAGCCCCTTCCCGGCTGCTGCGTTCCTGCGCACATGGTGCACGTCCCATGTGACCTTTCTCTGTACAGGGACTGGAGGTAGACAGGCAGAGGGGACAAGGAGGAAGGGAGTGTCCACGGCCACTTTAAGGAAGGTGGCTGGTCCCTGAGGAGGGGCCAGCCATCCAGTACCATACTGACACTCCCACTGGAACTTTGATCTTTAGTAATACTGTCCCCACATTTAATTTTTTTTTTCCCCCCTTTAAACGCACAAGAAAAAAAAAATACATCAGGCACCCTCCTGAGGCTACCGGCAAAAGTTTCAGTAGGTTGTATGGCCAATCTGCCCCTACATACAGTACATGTGGTACCCATTCCTGACATCTGGAAATATGTACAACAAATAATTGCATGGTTTGATCATGACTATTCTATAATGCATATTTTCAACTAGCTGAAGTACCCGGCGTTGCAAGAATTTAAATCTCCAAGTTATTAAGTTATCAATCCGTTGGATGTAATTGTCAACATTTTAAAAATAATTAGCTGCTTAACAGCTCTCCTAACACAACTATGAGATGGCTGCCCAGTGTCGTTTTTTTATTTTTATATTTAAATGTCATCCAAATTCACCCAGTGGAAGACCCAGAACAGGCTCCCTGGGTCAAAGTTCTGCCCAGTGTACACCAACAGTTGGTCCAATCGGGACTCAAACCCCCCTAAAACCTGGCCAGGGTCCAACTGGACCACATGCATTTGTTTTATCCCAGTTGGTGCAGGGGTGTCGAAATGCATAACCAGAAAGACAGACCAATGATTTTTATATATAAATTATATATGCATTTTGAACTGTTAAGCAAAACCTTTGAGTTTCAGGGACAAAAGTACATTTTGTAGACAATTGCTGTTCACCAGCTTTAACGTCCCAAAACTGAGAAGAAGACTTCTCTTGGGCTAGCATTACCTTTCATTGGTTAAAACTAATCTGTACGAAGTTTCTATGATCCTAAAACAAAGTGAAATACCAAAGAAAAACAAACAAACAAAAAACAAAACTTCCCAGCCCTCTTAATTAGTGCTACCAGTCTATGTCCAAAGGACCATCAATCCTTTAATTATAAACCAGTTTCCATAACCTGATATTGACCCAGAACAATATATATAATGTTTCTTCATACACTTTTTTTTTTTTTCTTCCAAAACAGAGTTCTCAACTGTTATTCTATTTGATTTCTAAACAAAAGTGTTTATTATATCAAAGTTTAGAACAATTCCAAAAAACAGTGCTCCAACCCTGTGCATTACTTTCTACACTGGTGGTGCTTGAACCTTCACTCCACTCAGTGTCTATAAAGTATGCAGCCTAAATTGTTGAATTGGTATATAGATCTCAAAAGGAAATGGAAAATGTATATAATGAAGTACTATTGGGCTTTTGGGATACTGAGGTGGTTTATCCATGACGTCTGTAGACTTTCCGGATTGAAAGCAATAAGCACTGGGAGTGGTCAGAGATCGCTCTCTTTATGCATTGAATGTCGGTTATCTTAGGTGCCATAAGGCTTGATGAAAAATATGTCAATCTTCGGAAAGCCTGCACAGCATGTGTATAACAAGAGTGCTGCTTAACCAGGGTTTACACACTATGTTTTTAGACTATCTATTGAACTAAGTGCACAAAAAGTAGTAACTCTGGATATTTTGAGCGTTTTTCCTCTTATTCCATTTCAGCCGTTATAACCATATTAAAATTGCCAACAAAATATCTTTTTGTTGTGGTTCAGATCACAAAATAGTAAATTATGCGGAGTCCTTAGTTACTTTAAAATGCCTAAAGATTTTTCCTAATCAGGATTGATACCCACTGTGAAAATGTAGAACAACGAATGGTGCAGTACGTCTAGCCAGTCCATGGCCATTTCATTGCTACCAATTTATCTTCCAGCAAATATGAGGTGTGTGTGTGTGCAAAAATAAAAACAAAGTTTTACCCTTTAATAACCACTGTAACTTGTAGCACCAGGACATGACACATCTTTGCATAGTTTGTGTGTATAATATATTTTTTTGTAAGAGGGTTTCTCTTTAATATTGACATTTTTATATTTGCTCCTTTTTTTTTCTTTAACTGGAGCTGAAAGTAACTGTTATCTATCTATATTTTTGTAGGTTCTTTTTTTTGTTTTCTTGCTTCTAACTTTCTCAGATTTAGCAGCCGGCAGCTATTTATTGAATTAATGTGTGTGCCTGTTCCACACTGCACCATGTCAAGGATAGGCATCCAGGTGGTGTTGCTGACCTGGACCGGACACCATATTTTAAGTTAGCATGTGATTACAAACTACAGAGCAATAAAATGGGGTAGATGAATTATTTATATTCAAGCTCTGCACTTAAACTTCCAAAACAATATTCAGCAAATATTGGTTGCAGTATTGTAATTACTCTGAGATGGATTATTAAAATCCTTTTGACTGAATAAACTACTATAATAACCATTTGTTACTAAATGGTGTGGTTTTTTTTTCCTTTTTTGATCTGAATTCTAATGTTCAATGATTGTTGTCCTTTTAGCTGTTTGCTTTTGATGCACAATGGTAGTGTTGTAAGTGAAGTCAACTTGTTCATATATAATTCTGTTTCATAACCGCATATGTAGTCCTGTCCAACAAAAGCTTTTGTGCCACTGAAGCCTTATCAATATATTTCTACTCCTATGCAAAGTATGATTGTCTATTAATGGTCCATAATGATTAGTGTGCTTGCTGTATCTACTTTGTATGTTGACATTGTAAGCTGCTGTAGGGGGTACTAGCAAGTACCTATTTAAGCATAAGTTTTTACATGACGACATAATTGCAGCGCTCCTGAAGCTCTCCAGAATGGCTCCCTAGTTCAAGCTCCAGCCCTGTAATGAATATAGCAGCAGTTTCAAGGGAGCAACCTCCACAAATATCTAGTCTTTAAGTGTGTGCCTGGTATAGGGTGGAAATCTCTTTAACCTAATCAACAGCATGCCATAAAACTGTTATGTTGTAGTGGGCCTTGGCTTATCCGGCTGTAGATCAAAGTATTTTACGATTGGAACCAGGCGTTCTATCAATCTTGCTCTAGTAGTTTTTTTTTATGCTACAATAATTTACCAGCAACAGTTAAAACCTTTTGAAGATCTAAATATATCAATATACACTATAGTGTAGGAATGATTAAAAGTTATTTCAACACATCCCACATATGGTTATAATGTTCCAGGGATATTTTTCTGGATTGTGAGTCATCTGATCTAGGTTTTGAAAGCCATGTCTTTACATATGGGTGTCCCGTTAAACTTTTATGAACATAAGTGGTGAAAGCAGCAGTATCAGAAGACTATTTTGTAAAGGATTGCAGATGTTCACAGTGCAGAGTCCTCACTATCAATGAGATTCCAAGAACAGTCCTTAACTGAGCCAAAACTCAGGTGTTGACTTATTCTATCTTTTTTTTTTTTTTTATTAAAAGCCTTTTCTCACCTTTAAAAACCAAGGACTGTATTTGTTTGCCATCTGTGAGGAGTGGGTAAAACCTGCATTTGGTTGATCATCCCCTGAAAGTCTGATGTATTCCGCCTGTCTAAATCATTTTTATTTGCATAATGGTTTATTTTAGGCTGTAAGCTCCAATGGGCCACGGACTGATGTGAGTGAGTTCTCTGTACAGCGCTGCGAAATTAGTAGCGCTATATAAATAGCTGCTGGTGATAATGAATGGTTTAATGTTGTTGTAGCCCATAAGCAAAATTGCAGGTCGTTGAACAAATTTCGGAACAACTGATCTTTGCGTATCAGTTTGTTTGTGCAGTGATGCGGATGTATGTATGAAGATACCCTTGAAAATATATATATTTTTTTAATCCTTTTTCTTCATCGTTTCAAAAGCATGAATGGTGCTGTGCATCGCTTGTAAAACACTTGTGATATGACATCACCTCTTTACACCAGCTCTGAGACTTTGCGAACTTTTGCCAATGAGCCCACAAGGAAACACAAATTTAAAACCACCCAGTGTATGGTCAGTATTTTCTCAGCTTACCAAGGTTAATATTTTGTTCTAAAGCACATTAATTTAGTTTTTTTGGGAGATTAATTGTACACACTGTAGAGTTTATCCATAGAATGTTTTGAAGTAATCTGTTCCTTCAATTATGGCACCTCCAACACTGAGTTTTATCTGGTGACCGTTAATATGCCACTTTTCTAACCAACCATTCCCATAGTGCCATCAGAATGTATAATGTATATAGTCTAATCAGATGTTCCAGTATGTATTGGGAGAATCAATTTGTTCTTGTTGTTTTGGCATTTACGGTTGATCCAGGATCACAACCAAGCTAAAATGGTAAACATCAGAAGAAAAGGATACTACTTTAAAGTTTGAAATGGTTCTTTAACAGAAGTACTGATTTGTGAGGAAATTGTTGTGGATGTGTCCATAAGATGTTTTTGGATAAGTGAACTCTCTTTCAGAATCTTTAGTGACTTTCTCTTTTTGCTGAAGTTTCAACATTTGTATGTTTTTATGTGGTATAATGCTTAAATATGATATATTAAACTGTCTGAAACAATAGTTTATACAGTTCAACAGCAACTACAGAATTTAATAATGTATAAAATATCAAATGTGAGTTCTAATATCATTTATTTTAATGAGGACGTACAAAGAAATGTACATGTATGAGATGCTTCGCTATTCAGATGTATTTTACTGTCTGTTCTATCACAAAACACTTTTAAAGCCTGTTGTAACATCACTATTCTGCAAATGTAAGTAAAATTTGACAGGAGTGACATCACTGTTCTTCATATATCAGTGATGATATCACTATTGAATACAATGGCTACACTAATAAAATAATTTTTTTATTTTTTTTATTTAAATAATAAATTAGTTGAATTCTCTGTCCAAGTTGCAAACTTCTGTTGCTACCAGCCAGGTGCACATAATGTCAGTGACTTTATGCAGGTAGATGGAGAAGGTAAAACCTATTATACATAAATAATGCTCTACTGACAGCTGATGAAATATGTTGATGATCAATTGTGATATGGCTTATTTGTGTACATAGTGAACAGCTGCTATAGTGTTTCAACTATTCAAATATGCCCATAAATCTGTTAAATAAATGGCTATATCTGATTCATGTGGGTGCTATTAGGGTGACATACTTGAAATTCGCACATCAGTAACTTATGTTTAAAAAAAAAAAAAAAAAAAAAAAAAGACAACCTGAGTTTGTGGTTATTGACATTTTGCTGTGTATGTTGCAGGGCTGCTTTAAAGCAGATTAAGACTATGGCAGATATCGCATTGGTGGGCCCCACGCACAGTTACAAAATATGAGATGTAACTTGTAACTATACCCCATAAAGGCAGCATATCTGATGTCAAGACAGAAGAGGCAAGTTTGTTAAAGATAGTTTTAGAGCTATAGGTGTATTTAGGATTATGGCTTCATTAGGTGCTGGAGGTGGGAAATGAATTACAGGGGAGGCTGGTGAGGAAAAATGAGCTGCAGTGTGTACACATGTTATGGCCAAGTTTGACATTATTAAACCAATAGCCAACAATAGTAGCGTTTCTAACATTAGTCACAATGTACAGTAATATGCAAAAGTCACTGTTGCAGGAAAACCTGCAGTGTGAGGTCCCCCTGCAATAGGTAACCAAGCCCAGGCCTCTCAAAGAGGCTACCAGAAACAATTTGGTTGTGGGTATATAGCTAATAATGAGTATTGGGACCCCTGGATTGGCAATTTTGCCACCCCAGGGATTCACAGTAGGAACTGTCCTATATACAAATATAGTATAAAAAGCAAATAAAATACAACCAGAATTGTAAAAATAAAGTATAATTAAAAAACAAAAACAAGCACCCCCTTCCATGTGTTGACCACTGGACCATCGCAGAATAAGAGTTGATTCAATGGACTGAGACTCATGAATTGCTCAGCCAATCACAAGTGGTTTTCCCAAGCTACCAGCTATGTGGTTGACTGTTGATGCACTGCAAATGCACCCAGATGCCAGTATGCATCCAAATGGGCATGGATGCATAGTACGGGTTTTATTTTTACATGCTTTTGCATGCATTTTACAAGTCAGATGCAGCATTTAAACACCACTGGGTAACTTATCTATGTAACATACTCTTCTTTTAAAACAAATTATCTCTTGTATTCGTGATCCTTTTCCTGGAATACCAGTGAAGCAGAATGGTTTTAGAGGGGAAATTCTCTGTCAGAATTGGGTTCTCCATGGAATTTGGAACACACTTCTAGTAATGAATCCAGAGAGAGGAAATAAACACCTTTTGGATGTTTAATGTAGACAATGAGGAGGTTTTGCTCAATCATATATACAGCTCTATGGTTGGTTATAAGTGACTAACCAACTGACACTGAAACTTGTAAATCTATTTTCAGTAGAAAGGGTAGAGCTTTCCTGTACATCTGGTTGTGAAAGACTTCTTAATAAAGAATGGAAATAGTCATACATTCTAATTGCTTTAGAAAGTCTGTCCATTCAGTGCTGAAGATGAAAAGTGGAGCTTGCTCCCAAACGTAGATGCACCTGTAGCTAGTATATCATTCATAACTACTAAACCAATTTAATGGGCGGTCACCTGAGGGTTCTCATGGATAGGAAGATGAAGTTATTTTAAGAAGCTTCATATTACAGTTACCACTTTGAAATCAGGTGTGGCTATGATTTTGGTGGCCAGGGCACTTAGATTGTGAGGAGAGAGACTGTCCAAGAAAAAGTGAGCAAACAATACATGTTGAAGAGCATTGAAGTCATGCAGTGGTGACTAGGCAAGCTTTTATGCTCTTGTTCATCAAATGCTTTGTCAAAAAATAATTTACCCAGTCTTCCATTTGAAAAGTCCCTGTTCTTTGGAGAAAAAATGGACTCTTCTGGATGTAAATATCACCACTTGCCACAAGATAGAAGAGGGTTTTAGTACTTCTACTCTTCCTTGGCTCAGCACTTCCAATAGGTATAAAGTTATAAGTCAGGGAGAAAATACACCAGGCAGAATATTCCTGCTAAACAGTCATTTTTGTGCATTCAGAAGAAGGTCAATTCAGAGAACATCTCAAAGTTGATTGACAGAATCTGTCCCTGCTAACACCAGTAGGGGACAAATTGCACAGTATACAGGAATATGGACACACTATATCACAGATCAATGGGTGTTAAATATTGTAAGAAACTGATACAAGATCATTTCATCAATATTCCACGGGGAACTTCTTTGTCTAATCCAGTACTCTGTCAACACAAAATAGATTTGGTAACCTTGCAAAACAGGCTGCAAACCTTAAGAAATGCTTGTGCACTTTTTAGTGTTCCTGCAGGTCAAGGAGACACAAGGCTTTTGGTTCCAGACACTTATTTTTCAGAAAATTACTAAAGACCTTTTACGCTGTTCTGGATTTGAAGAGCTCATCAAGTTTGCCCATATCAAGCACTTTCCAGTGTGTGAATTCCGTCCTTCTGGCCATCAGACATTCATAGCCCTATTTTAGGATGCCTGTTTTTAATTTCCTGTTGCAAGTAATCACAGGAAATTTCTTAGATTCTGGCACTTCAGTCAACGCTCAGTTCACATACCTTCCCTTAGGGTTGATAACATCTCAGAGAACTTTTGCCAAGGTACTAGTCACTCTGGGGGTGCAATGAAAATAGCACCAAGTAATGATATGACCCTAACTGTTGACTACATTGTAGTGAGGAGTTTAGAACTCTTTGTGCTCCCTAGAGGAACCCGCACGCACCCTTCTAAGCACGCCAATTCCATAGGGATCAGAAAAGTAATTTTACAGGCATATAAGAGGAATAGGTGTTAAGTGCCAGAGATCTAGCGCTCACTCAACAAAAGCACAGTAAACACCTTGGGCAAGAAACTCTGTGGCTTCGGATACAGAGCTTTGTAGAGCAGCTGGATGGACATCTATCCATAATTTTACTCGTCATTACCATCTGGATAGCAAATCCTCAATTGACTCTGTTTGTAAAACATGTTATCCACACAGCCACTGAATGATTTTGCAGTAGATGTGACTGACTGACTTGTTTGTTTGTTGCCCTCCCCCTAGGTACATCTCACTTTGATGGCTGCCATTGGAGGATTGAAGAGGAAGAAGGTGGAATTTGCTTACCCTTAATTCCTTCTCATCAATATACTCCATGGCAGCCCAGTTGGGATGTAGTTGCAATGTCGACTGAAAATGTCTACAACAGAATTTCTACATGTTAATAATGTCTACACAGTTAAAAGGTAGACATATAAAATGTATAGAAGGTTGTAAACTTGACCATAAAAAGGTTGTGATCGCTACATTTAAAATGGCAATACATGTTTAAAAAATACATAAAAGTTTAACTCAAAAGATTAGACAACCATTGTCTATAATGTACTATCATGTGAAGTTAAATCCCTAATGCGCTAAAGAGCGTTCATTTACACTAAGTAGTTTCCTAATTTTGAGTACGTTTATATCAAAATACTATTTCACATAAATGTTAAACAAAACTATTGTGAAGATGTATTTTTAAAATAAAAGTAAATGAATTTGCAACAAATGAAAAACTGTGATTACTGAAGTGTGTTACCCCTTAGGATATGTGTACCTAGTGGAAAAGCTAACTCTTACTCTATATAAAAAGAGTTCGTAATAGGAACTGGATCAAATTTGCTGAATCCTCATTGAAAAGGGAATATGTTTACATGTGTGCCTCGGCCTCTAGTTTGTTATCATGAGATGTGCGAAGCTCTTTAAAAGTATATTAGATGACAGATATAAAGCTATAAATAGGTTGTGGCCCACAAGGGTGCAGCTGTTTGCATACCCTATATCATGCTCACCATGTTTGACTGTTCTAGAATTTTGTCTGGCTCTACCTCTAAAAGTGTTTCTCAAACTTTATAAATTGGTTCAATACCCCCAATATATATATATATATATATATATATATATATATATATATATATATATATATATATATATATATATACACGGAGAAGTGACAGTTGGGAGTGGTTGGTGGTTGAGACCTGGGCTATGGCCCAAATGCATGACAAGAACCTTTTTTAACACCTTAAGTAGCTTGATTTGACTAGAATGCATGAGTATCATGCACGGGTTAACTTGTGTGTGTGTGTGTGTGTGTGTGTGTGTATATATATATATATATATATATATATATATATATATATATATATATATATATATATATTATTATTATTATTTTCTCTGAAATATTAACTTTGCTTTCACCCTGACTGTCCCCTTAACTTGCCCTTGTTCTAAAATATCCTATTGCAGAGACTAAATAAATGAGACTACTTGGCCGGAAAAAAAAAAAAGTCAGACACACTCATACTGTACTAATAGGAAGCCCAGAACAGTTTGTCATGAATTTTTCCTCTGCACACAGCTATTTATAATCTTCCCTCTCGGAACTAAATGGTCTCAGTCTTACATGCTGCGTGCATTCTGTTCACTTGTAATTTTAAACACAATGCAAAGCTATGCGAACCAGTGTTTTCTGCTATGGTGTCAAGCAGTGCCTATTATTATCCTACACATTCAGCATTTGGATTCTCTCCACCTTTAAACTGCTGAGAAACAGCACTCTTTGCTGATCGTGCATACACATTCTATATTATGTATGGTTCAGGAAACATTGCAGTGCAGTGATGATTTTGATAAAGATATTTCATTTAATTTTTTTTGTTGATCAAACCCAGTCAGTCTGCCTGTGTTTTTTATTTTTCAGCTGGTTTCATGAATAACTTCATTGTCCATGATACAAACTTCATCCTCCTTTTTTAAGATCTTAAAATGTTCCACAGCCCTGCAGTTCTGGTTGTGTATCTGATCTATTTTGACGTAGGCATGCTTGAGAATTCACATCTACTAAATCTATCTAATTATGCCACTCTAGGATTTGTTTGGGTTTTTTCTCGAGAATAAATTGCTATTGTGCACAAATATGCAACTGTTCCTATGGGTTTTGCTTGTATTTGTTGTGGAAAACAATGTAATGCCTGTGTTGTATGGAGTCTTGGCAGAGTATACAGAATATGCCTTTGTACAATTCTGAATGCATGTTTAGTATAAAAACTTATACTGAGAATTATATAAAAAATTTATTTATGGGACATTATATTTTCACTGGAGAAGCAGTCACCTTTTTGCATACTCTATTTTGCTTTCTAGGATATTTAATTTTCAGCAGAGCAAGAGAAGTAACCATTCAAAAGTGGAATACAGTTTTAAATGGTCAAGTTCTAAAATGTCAAAGCTCCAATTTGGATATAGTTCAGAAAATGTGCCAAGCCATATTATTTATTATTATTATTATTATTATTATTATTATTATTATTATTATTATTATTATTATTATTATTATTTATTATTATTATTATTATATTTAATATATAAACAAACAGGTGTGCATTTGATACATAAGATAGTGATGTTGAAATTGTAGCTGTTGGTGGGGATGCCTGCTCATGGATACAGACACTTCATAGTTACAGGTACAGTACTCGTTCCGGACTCTGGATATTTGGTGCTTTGAAATGTAAAACACAACTTGATACAATATATAGGAATTATGTAATAGTTTATGTAAAAAGATACATAGAATGATATTAACTTACTATGTAGCTGAAAAAGGATGGTATGACACTGGTGCTTTTCAAGCACCCATGTCTTATTTAAATAGCTTTTCTCTTTTAAAAAGTCCAACATTGTTATACAGCTGAAAGTGAGAACTTAATCAGTGTTTTGAAATCCACTTGAGTGTTTAAGGCACTAGTGTGATATACCCTGCATTTTACTCACAGAAATTGATGAATTCAATATGGCTTTAAACACGGAGTGAAAAAACCCCCCCACAAAACAAAGGATTTGAAGATGGCTGCAGATGACCTCACAAATAAGGGGACATCTTTAATCTCCCAAGGTGATAGGGTAAGATTAAAGTGCCCCTGTGCCCGCCCTACAGTGGCTGAGAAGTCTAATGTGCTTCCTGCAATAACTGTAGTGTGATGTTTGACCACATGAAAGCAGTTAGAGACAGTAGAGTGAAATGCTTTGTGTACAATTCCAAACAAACCAGACCAGATGCTAAAGTAATTGAAAAGTTAATTTTAAATACATTACTGATCAAAAATTAACCATATGCAGTAAATCATTCAATCAATCAATAAATTATTTAGATACAAAATACAATTTAAGTATATCAACATGCAAATAAAAACATTTTTCCATATGAGATACACATAGGGGTCGATTTATTTCTCGGCAATGTGTGGCCAAACATCACCGCAATGTTTGCCTATGCACATTTTCGTGTACTATGGTACCCAATATTGTGGATTCTCTTACATCAGCCCAGAGGGGAGAGGGTCTACAATAAGTGTAGTAGGGATCAATTCACTTTGAAAAGTGTTAGGGCTAGATTTACTAAGCTGCGGGTTTAAAAAAGTGGAGATGTTGCCTATAGCAACCAATCAGATTATAGCTGTCTTATTGTAGAAAGTACTAAAATGAAAACTAGAATCTGAATGGTTGCTATAGGCAACATCCCCACTTTTTCAAACCCGCAGCTTTGTAAATCTAGCCCCTAGTGTCCAAAATGTTTTCTGAATGTAGGAGTAGTGAGGTTTAAAAGGAACTGTTCAGTCAATCCAAGCTGCTTATTAGGAACAAGCAATCCCCATAAATATCTAGAAGACAGTACCAAATATATAGGAGACTCAAGTTTAAAAATGCTTTTTTATACAGTTTAATAGGTAGTGCATTGAATTGGAGAGTTTCATTCAGGTGACCAAAGACCTACACCATGCGCTGTTAGTAGTGGAAGCAGCAAAAGCTTATCGGATGCCAGCATCAAAGGCACAGTCTTCCAGCAGCCCATCTGACCTCTTCATGCTGACAAGAGTTGACTGCAATGCATGCTGTTGGTATCCTAGGGGGCTTAAATAGCCCACATAACCTTCCTATTAACTAGGCAACTACTGTATTCATTTGTAAAGAAGATTGTGCACAAAGGTAAGATAGCCATTAATGTTCTGGATATAAACAGTCTTCACTAAAACAGATTTTCCTCAAACAGAGGCTATATATGGTGTACAAGCTGTGAGTTGCAGAAGGGAGAAGAATGCACTATATATAACACAAATTTTTGAATGGTATTTATTTCTGTTTTTAAAGTCAGGTTGTATTTTAGGCTTTTTAGATACTTTAATACAAAGGTGTAATCTTATAATATGTATGGATGCCTTTAATAACTGTACTCCTGAGACTAGAGAACAGGCACCTAATCTTAAATTATGTTTACAAACTTCACATCTGTGGCAGCGTTTGGTGCAGTCATAGAGCTTTGGATCATTTTAAGTTCCTGGCCCTGCAATTTGTACAACGAGTGTTCACAACTGGATGTTTGTACAATGCAAGAACACTGGAGTGCTATTGCATTGTCATTAAAACCCAAAGGATGTCCAAGGGTTCCCTAAACTTGATCTAAGGTAACTGAGGATGCCACCCTTAGCTGGAATGGCAGTTACCCTCTGTGGGATTCAACTCACTCGGGTAGACCAGAATATATCCAAAATAAGGCTTTATTACAACACCACAAGATGTTCACAAGATACAAGGTAAATGGTAGCATGTGCCCTCCAGGAGCCTCTTGCAGTCAGCGCTCCAAAGTAATTATCTCAGTCTCTTTTAGAGACTGCAATATTACCACTACCGTTTAGCTAGACAGTTACCATGTCACCCAGCCCAGGCTACTGGCTCACACAAACCCTGTCCTGTTAGGGTTTCCTCCAGCGGCACTAAAATGCCCAGACTCTTTTTTGCTGATGTCTTGTACACCAGGAATCTCATGGTTGCCAACTCAGAAATGAAAAACAAGCCAAAAGCAAGCCCAAACCAATCCTAAAAAGCCCAACTTACAGGGGACAGGGGTGCTATTGTAGCGAAAACTACAAAGTTTATTGTTCATTATTAAATAAATACATATAAAGATTTCTACAAACTGTAAAGATTATTAAAGCAGTGACACAATTGACGCCTTTCTCCATTTTAAATCCTCCTGGTTACTGGGGCCCTCATCTATACCCACCCCGTGCATTCCTACACAGGTTCCCCACTGTAACACACCGGGTGACCCGGATTTCACACTTCTTGAGTCCTCGGGCTTCTCTCACCTCTTCTTGGTTCCGCCGCTCCGTCAGTCCTGTTGTCGTGGTAATGAGCTGGAGGCGGGTTCACCTAGAGTAGTGCGCTTATTGCAAGTTGCAGGCAGCTATATACTTGAGCTGAGCGCTCCTGCTAACACATATCTACCAACAACTGAGGTCACTCCCACATAAGAAGAGACTAGCAGTGTATAACACTGAACCGTTCTTTTACGCAATAAAGCTTCTTTTTTTTTAAAGAAAAAAAGTGTTTTGATAGCGATGAACTTGACAGACGTTTTTGCAAAGCCCAAAAACCTGCAATTTGCCACCAGCGAAAAAACCCACAAGTTTAAAAAAAAAAAAAAAGGCCCAATTCCTCTTGTTATAAGCGGAATTGGCAACTATGACCCGGATCCTCCAAGCTAGAATAGCTCTCTTGGTATTCTGCTCTTCTTATATTCTTCGCTGTATACACAGGGAGTAGGGCCAAATGTTTCAATCCTCCTCCTTTCAGCAGAGGTCTATCAGTGGACACTTTAGCTGTTAGACATACCATCTCTGTTACCTTGATTATACAATGGAATTGCTTGACTGAATTAGCTATTTGGCTGGATACACTAAACAAAAGGTTACAGTAGAACATCAGGGGATGACACTTCATGCTTGTGTGAAACAATAACACATTTGACACATTGTGTCTGCAGCATTGCACAATCTGAGTCTGTGATAGATTTTGATAAAATGACATTTATATTGATACATGTTAATACATTTCCCAATGCTATTTCAGCCAGTATATTACTGTGGAGGCACATTGCATATCATCAAGAAGTTCTAGCCTAACCTCTAAGATTACCTGTTGACTCACTCAGACATTGTTCTGATTACAAACTAGATCTAAGCCACAACTCATAACAATGGACATTTGAGACAAATGGTAATTCCTTTAGCTAACACAAGCAAAATTACTTCTGCCATCTTGTTATTTCCATACAATATCGCAATATTCTTTATTTCTAATACATACAATATTGCAGGTAATAGCAAGGGCAAAATGTACCCAAATAGCATGAAATAATACACACAATACACCGATGCTCTGATGTATATACTTTAGACTGGGCCAGGGACTAAAAAGTATATTAAACTGTGAGAAACGGATGATGAGTAAAAAGTCCTTAGTCCAGTAGCACCACGTTTCATCACAGTAACAAAGCAATTTTGTCAATGTAATTTTTTAAAAGCTACATTATACATGATTATCTACAATAATCAAAAAAAGTCTACACACTATCCTCAAATTTTAATTTCTATTTAATACATTAATCAACCAGATGTGTGCAATTTAAAGTAAAAAGCTCAAATAGAACAGCACTCATCCACTTTTATTGGAAAATATATATAATAATGCTTAGTCCGGTGTGGAGGGACTTCACTGTGCTTGTATAGTCTGGCCCAAGTGTGTTGTATTTTTTTTTTTCCCCCTCCTGGGCACATTGGGCCTGAGTTATTAAGGAGAGCAAAGCAAAAAAAGAGCACATTTTCTCATGGACAAACCAGGTCACAATGCAAGGGGTGCAAATTAGTTCCTTATTTTACACATAAGGAAAATACTGGCTGCTTTTTCATGAAGCGTACAAATACTTGATGGCTTTTATTTTTACACTGAAATTTAAAGCTAATCTAGGACATGCTCTATCCAAACTATAAATCTGTCCCCACATTTTTAAATTTACCTCACTTCTCCAATGCAGCATGGTTTTGTCCAGGTGCAAAGTTACTCCTTTTTTATGCTTTGCTCTCCTTAATTACTCTGGTCCATTGTGTTCAGCGGCGCACGGAGGATTGTCGGGGGGGGGGGGGGTTGGTTTCCCCCCCGCCGACCCAAAAAAACCCCCCGTTTCGCCAGCGCTGTCCTATATACAGCAGCCGCGGCGCGGTCTAAGAAGCGTCTGCGGCGATGCTGTATACAATACAGCACCGCCGTATTCTTTGACAGCGCCGCGGCTGCTGTATAGAACACTGGCCACTTAGCGCAGGGGAGGTTTCTAGAGACTCAGAAACCCCCCCTGCGTGCGCCACTGGTGTTAATGTTTCTCATTCACAGGTTTGTAAAATTAGTCTTTTACATCATAAAGTATTTCCTCAGCCAATAAGGGCAACAGATATTTGAAAAGAAATAATAAAACATTTTCTACTTTTTAAACCTACGGTAGCCAAAAAAACAATCAATGTCTGTCCTCTGTGAATTTATTACTTTTAATGATTATTAGTCATTCTAAAGCTACATCAGTTTAATTGGATGTAGTCCTTTTTTTATTGCGTAATGCAACCTATAGACGTAATGCCTTTTTTGTAGGTTTTGTCTTCCATTTTGTAACATAATTAATTTTTGTTAAGCTGCAAGGTATATTTTGAATTTTTTGTTTAGTTTTTCTTTATTTTTCCTTTTTAGGAAGAAGAAATGCCAGAAGTAGAGATAGACATAGATGACATTCTAGATGCATCCACTGAGGAAGAACGAGTTGTTAAATTACAGGTACAATCTATTTAATTTTTTATAATCTATAACCCTTTGTTTTTGTTCCAGTATAGCTTTCAATAGAATGAGTTATACATTTTTGTTTATATAATATATATTAAACAAAATGTGAAGGGGAATGAGATGATTTCAAACTCCAAAATTGGCAAGCCAATTTTCTCTTCGGTTTCGTTCACACATAAGCACTGGGTAAAACAGGTAAAACGAATGCTTTGTTTTCTATGTTAAAAGTGTTTTCTGTTGTGCTTTTATCAATACGATCTATTGTACTGTTAGCACACATTTAAAAAGGAAAAAAATAAATAAAATTCATGTCATTTCTCATGCATTGATTACAATTGAGACTGATCCCATAAATAACTATTCATCCTGTTTAATGTGATTTTCTGCTGTTAATGGCTGAAGAGTTTATTCTTCTGCTCTAAAAGCACTATGTTGTGCAAGACCAATAATGTAAAGCATGTAACTAATTCAAATAGCTACCGGCCAGTTCAATTCATGACTCTCTACCTCTGGCTGTATCGATGCTAGTAAACCAGCGGTTTTAATGCATGGTTTGGACATTAGTGTAAAAGGGCAAGTAGCATGTCTCTAATCACAACTCAAAGGGTAAGTTTTGTTGTGTTTTTTTTTTTTTTTGTTTTTTTTTATTTTATTTCACTCTTATGGTTGTTTGAGGTTACTCTAGAGTTTATGAACTAGCAGTAACACATCAATTCCTTATGTTATGGGAATGTTTTGATAATGCTAAACCATTGTTTGTGCTTCTTCGTGTGCTTCATTTTATTCCATAACAAACTTATTGAAATGTTTCTTTTAGGAATCTTTAGTAGACTGCTACAAGCCAACAGAGGTAATTACTTTTTATTTCCTTATGTATAATTTGTTCAACTGAAAATGATGCAGGTACTTAATCACATCACCCTTTTGTAACCAGACTAATTAACCTTTACTCGTTGTATCTGTTAAAAGGTATGCTTCCCAACTGTCCTGATTTTTAGGTAGGACGATCCTGATCCTGATTGTTTGTTGACTACATGAATCTGAAAGCCACAGGGTTGTAATTACGGGTTTTGGGACCGCCTAGCAATTCAGAAGGGAGCAAATTCCCAAACATAAACTATTGAGTCAGGCAAGGTATTAACTGTTATCACTTTATGTGACCCACATTTTTTATTCGTTTTGGGGTTTTTTTTGGGAAAGGGGGGCATTTGTTTTTGTTTTTTTGGGGTTTTTGACAGCATTTGTAACCCACAAAACTATCTGGGTGCTGATGTGTCAATTCCAGTCACTGGGAACTGGTCTCATTCAGAACTTGAAGTGAGAGTTCATCAAAATCCTGTCTCCAACCCATACAGTGTTCATTTTTTGTAGAGAACAGAGATGGTTACTGAAGACTATTTTACAGAAACACTGCTGTGAGCTGCCTTTCTACTTGTATATAAAAATGCAGAATTCTCAGTTACACACATAATATGCTACCCGCCACTACACAGCGCTTCTGCTAATAGGGTGGTCCTAACTCATTGTGTAGAGACTATTGGGGTTTAACTAAATCACTATATATTCAGATATGAATTCCTTCTTTAAGGACCTATAGAAGACATCCTGAATGCTATCCTTTTTTTCTCCAGCATGCTCGAGGAACATCACAGCCATGCGAGAGGTATTGCAGAGGCTTCTAGTCTCTTCACCATGGCACCCATACTCTGGGATCCCAACCCTAGTCAGGCCCATACGCTCAAAGTTAACTCCTCAGAGAGTGGAGCAGCAGTCGTGCTCTCCCAGACTAATGACAAGGATATCCTTCATCCCTTTGCCTTTTCAAATAGGTTCACCTCAGCTAAGGTCAGCTGTGACATGCTAAATTGAATTCATAATAAAGTACCAGCCTTGATTGAACGATGTCAAGGCAAATGTACTCTCCCTAAAGTTGAATCCCGAATGATCCTGAACAGTGAAACCAATATACTGTACTTTCAGATTTGATTCTGGGGCAGCACTTGCCAAGGTGCCCATGGCACTACTGGCTGCCAGCTGGAGGTCCTGCAATTGGGACACAACTCACAATTGGCAGGGCATCAGGAAAACGATAGATTTGGTCTTCTGGGAATTCTGATAGCTGACTGGAGGGATGTTGCTTCCTTCATCCGGTTATGCATAATCTGTGGATGCACCAATGTGCAATGAACCTTGTCCTCAGGGCTACTAATGCACCTGCTCATTCCACAGGAGCTGTTGACCCATGTCTCCATGGGTTCCATCACTTACACACATCTGTACTTATGGAGGATATAACATTTAAATCCTTGTATGCAGACATGTCAAAAAATACAATCTCTGATTTAAAGTCACCATTTAAACCTCTTGGGTGTTAATGTGCCTAGCTTATCTATACAGATAAGCTACTCTTCTGAGTAGAATTCGCTTTAAATTCTCTTCATGGAGTGGCAATTGGCATCTTTGTAATACATTGTTTCTGAGCATAAAAAATGTCTGTGAGTGAACTGTCCTTATTTGTTTGTTTGTTTTTTTCTTTTACATAAAACGTTCTTAGATTTGTTAATTAATTCGCACTTAGGTTGTCCTTGAAGACTGTCAACGTACCCCTACCCACAGGGGTCTTTCCATTTGCAATCAGCAATTTATTAAAGGTCAAGTAATTTAGAACTAAGAGATTTCAACTGTTTGCAACCTTTGTAAAGCTCTTCAACTTCTCTCATCCAAAAGGTTGGTAGAAGGAAGTTTTGTTTGTCTGGTGCTTCAGAGTCTTATTGAATTTGGCTTTATCCCTCATAAATCTACCTTCTCCAACCCATCGACTTTCCACAATGTCTCGTTTTAGGATTAAGCGGCTTGGCTGTTTTGTTTCTCTGATAGCTACTGTAGCCAAGTAGTTCTCTCCTGTATTGGTGAAACAAAATATGAAAATAATAAGCAACACAAAAATATATATATGTAAGAACTGTAGTAGTCCAAATGGGTTTCACAACCAGATGGGGCTTCGCCAGTGGGTTCTTAAACAGAACCCACTGGTGAAGCCCTAATGCCCAGTATTTAAAAGTTTTTGGCTGCATTTGTGTGATCCTAATTAAAGAAGCTGTTCCAGGACTGCTAGTTCCATTTTGGGAGCTGGATTGGATGCAGGAGAACCAAAATTGTTCGTTTTGGAAGCTGTCAAACAATGAGATGGGGAGGGGGGGGGGCAGTGGATGCAGCTGTCACACGCCTTGGGGACATAGAAAGGGAAGCTGTTGCATGGGGAGGGGAGGCTGCCTTATGCAGAGGGGAGAGGGCATGGTGAGGCTGTGTTACAGGGAGGGGGATGGAAGGCATAGGAGGGCAACAGATCCGTTGCATATTTACGGAGTCAGTTACAGTAGGGGGGATTAGTGGTGGTATGGCATGCCAATGTATACCAGCCCACTTTGATATATATATATACATAGAGATAATATGTTAAAATATATCTATATCTCAATAATAAATTGAAAATGTCACTTACCTCTAAGCTCATATTAGAGCTTGCTTGCTGTAACATATGGGGAACGCTTTGCTAGAACTGTTCTGAATTCTACTTGACACACAGACTCAACCTCCTTCAGGGAACACACTTCACTAAGATTCCTGTGTAATAAAAGCGTGTGATAGTAACAGACATGCCAATACCTCCTGGAATGTCAAGGAGACTCCTGCAATGTAATGTTTTCTCTAGTCTCTCACTAATTCCTGTATCCCAACCGCTATTATGTTGTTGTTTTTTTTATTATTAGGAACAATTGCCTACTCATTAAAGAAGTGTAGAGTATACTTGCCCACACTCCTAGAATTCCTGGGAGGCTCTCATATTATTCTGGTAGGTCTCTTGGACTCCCATGAGAGCAGACTATTCTCCCACATCCTGTCCATGTCCTTGTGAAGTGTCTGGGATGGGAGCGTTCATGGCATCTTGAAGCGTGTCATTTTGGCCCTGCACCCAGCAATTAAAGGACTCATTGCACAACGCCCTGTCCCCACAGAAGTTTTACTTTACCTCTGGTTCCAGGAGGTCCCGAAAACTATGGAACTCATGTGGGGAATGAGTAAGCCATGAGTGTCTTTTCAAATTTGATGGGTGGGCTTACATTGCCATCTCTGCTAACAAGGCTGGGGAACATTGTATAGTGGGGCATTCTGCATAATTGCCAAAAGTGGACACCATAGCCCAAACTGGCACTTTTTTATTTTTTTGTATGGTGTGATTCTACAAGGATGCAAAACTCATGCAACAGCCTAAATCCATAAGTGATGAGCCTCCCCCCACAAATGATCCACATCCCTATTTTGTTGCATTAAGCTTTGTTTTTGTTCTTGTATCCACTTCTTCCTTTCAGTGAACTCCATGTATTTGAAACACTTGCAGTGCAGGAGTAAATTTAGAAAAGTATATTTCCAGTAAAAAGTGTCATATTTTAGGTTTGTTTTTATTTTGCAACTTTATATGTGACTTTTTTTTTTTCTGCCTCTTGTAAAAAGTGTTAAAATCTGAAATCATCAGGTGTGCAAAACATTGAGAAATTTTACACTGCATACATAGAAATGTTGCAGCTTTAAGTGTTAATCTGCTCCCGTTGGTAGAAGATGCTGTAAAATACATGCTTTAAGTCCCTGGAGGTAATTGTTTTTTTTTAAGACAGATTTGTGCGCCTTATTTAACAGTTGTGATTCTGTTAATGTCTCGTTTTGAGATCACTTAAAACGTCATTTGTGATCTTTTTCACTTTTTTTTGTGTTTTGAACCTCTTGATGCAGCTGGTTACATTTATTAAAAAGATATAAACCAGTTCCTGGACAAAGCACTGAACCAGTGGCTGCCAATCCGTCCTGCACTGGGGAACACTCTACTGGGCATATTCAATTAGCCTCGTTACTCGCAAAAGTAATGCAGAATTTATAGTATTACCATTATTGTGGTAATTCTAACCCAGACTGAGCTGGTAGCAGAAAGCCAGCGTTAAAGATACCGTAATAACGGTAATTACGTGCACTATTACCGTAATAACGGTAATAGTGCGCAAGCCGCGTTACTTTTGACAGTAACGCGGCCAATTGAATATACCCCTACGGGTAGCATCACAGGAAGCATATGTCTGTTTGGGAATGCATTAGTGATGGGTGTGAGCATATATAAAATCAAATTTGCTGATGGGATTTTAGTGATAGTTTGTAAATGGCAATTAGTGTTTGGTATTTTTAGAGAGAAGAGTCATGTATTTGTATGTTTGAGAAATCCCTTGTCCTACTGTGTTTTTATACTTAATACATGTTGTATTTGCAGGAGCTGTACAAATACGTCACTCGCATTCTGTTAGATGGGTGTTGCTGCACGACACCCTGAATATTACTGATGCATATACCCGGCATTCTTATTTTTAATCATTAAATCTTAATTGTAAGACATTTCCTAAAGTTCAGAGGAGGGTCCCCACCAAAGTACTATTCTTGAGAATGGAGAGGATTTGGTAAACTTCTTAAAGTAAAGTCACTTTATTATTCACACCATACTACTGTATATTATTCACAAGATTGCTTTTTAACTGCCCATGTCACAAATACCAACAAATTAATTAAAACACAATTTTACCAAGCTGTTTTTCTAGCTAAATAATTCTATTAAAATATTTGTTATTTCGATATATTTAAATTCACAGGCCAAAATTTTTTTTATCATGGTTTGTTTGACTTTTATAATTATCAATTTATACATTGACAGTTTCTGTTAATTAAAATTGCAATGTACTAATTTGGCATTTACAAAGCTAAAAAAGTGCCGGACAGCAGAACATAATTTTGTGTGCAAACGTGCGTGTGTCACAACCATATGACAAACATAGATGCATGCTCGTGCTACACTTTTGGGACCTGCTTAGTGCAAATGATTTTGAGTGCCAATTTTCAGGAAGGCTGTCCAAGATGGAAATGTGAATGCTGGAAATAGTAAAACATGGTCACAACATAGTGTTTGATGTAAATTGGTTTGTAGGCAGGTCACATAGGTCTGGGCCTTGGAAAGCATAGTTGCAGGAGCGGCAGCTCCTTTCTTTTCTCTTCCTTTTTTCTCTAAAGCCATGTTGAATACAGACCATTGAATGGGTCTGAGTCAGCCTCCCAAGGTCACCTACCACATCTGACAAGTTCATCTCTCACAGCTAGAGACTGTCTGAAAAAAGTAAAAAAAAATGTATTGACCACACACTGAGGGTGATAGTACAGGAGGAGGTAGAGTTGCAAGTTTTCACTGTTGCCCTGTATGTATACAGGCATGCCAGTTTTTTGTTTTTTTTTTTGTTTTTTTTATTTTATTTTTTAACCTAGAAAGCCAATTAAGCCTGCTGTTGAGTTTAAACAATCCCTTAGTCTATTATCTCATCCTGACAAACGGTGCTGTCAAGTATGTTGCAGGTTTCTCACACAGGGCCGCCATCAGATATCATGGGGCCCAGTACAAATGACGCCCCACCCCAAACAGAAAGCCCTAAAAAAAAAAATCTATAAATTATAATTAGTTTGAGATGTTGCAGCTGCTGCTCCCTCTTCTTCTGCAGCGGCGGGAACAGTGGTGTGACGTCAGGTCACACCACACAATCAGTGAGAAGGGAACATCACATGATCGCAGGGGCAGAGCAATGATTCCCCTGCGATCATGATTGGCAGCTGCCTGGCTGTCACAGGCAGATCACATGATTGCAGGGGAATGATTCCTTCACCCCTGCGATCGCATTCTGCTGCCTGGCTGTCATGCTGACAGCCAGGCTGAAGACAGCAACAGACAGCAGCGCAGACCAGCAGAGACGCAGTGGAGGCCAACGGAGACTGGAAGACAGCGGGCCCCCTGGTAAGTATGTGTTACACTGCCGCCGGGCCCCCTGTTGAGCCCAGGCCCGGGACAAATGTACTCCCCTTACCCCCCTGATGGTGGCCCTGTTCTCACACACAACAGCATACCTCCCAACCTTGGAACTAGGATAGGTGGTGGGGCCACTACATGATGGGGGGGTGTGATCATCAATTTTGAAGCAATAGACCGAGCCTCGCACCCTACATTTACCTCTCCATTTCTCTCCTAACCCATTCATTATCTCATTCCCAGTGGCACATGCATGCAGAACCTGTTCACTGCTGCTAGGGAAATAACGCCAGTTTCCTGAGATGCGGGACGAAGCTCTTCTAACCTGTCACACAGTGTGATGGGTCCTCTAGTTAGTCACTAGATTGATACTGTGTAGATCTCAATACAGCCATTGCCACATGTTTTCTGCAATCATTTTCATCACCACTCTCCTTCAATGAAAGATACATTTGTAGAGGCACTGAAATTGAGCTGTGACCTATTCCTATGTTCCTATGGCTGTGAAAGTGATGTTATGTGAATATAGGGCCTGATATAGAGTTGGATGCAATTTAAGTAAAAACCACAGACCTTCAATTTTGCATCTTGCATAGTATGCTTAACCAGACACATCTGAAGATGCATTTAGGCCGGCATCAAATGCATATGCGGTAGATTCATGTCATTGTCAGTATGCATCTTGGACCTGCCCTCCAGCATCCACAAGAGAGACGCCTCCTGACAGGTGTATATGCGCAGGAGCATATGTACAAAAAAAATTATGTAAAACAAAATGGTTACGTTCAACTCTAAATATCTACACACTACAGGCTTGATGTAAAGTTGGTAGATTATTGACTAGAGTCTATAAACTCAAAGCTGGAATAAGGCTTTGGGGGGCCCAGGGCACTTAATAATGGTGACTTTATGGTCTAGAATTAAGTGACTAAATTAATAATGGTGACCCTTGAGGATCATAATTACCTTCTTTCTTCTCTTATTTTTCCACACCATAAACAGTGGGTCCTGGCTCTCAAGCTTTGTGAACTTGACTTAAAGATGTGATGCTTAAGGGAGCCAGAAGTCTTTGTACACAATTGTGTCCGGGAGCGGGAGCAGGTGCCGCTGTGCTGCTATGGTAGCAGTGGTGGGACTGGTGCTGCAACTCTGTCCAACCCTGGTCCAGGGGGGCCCATTAGAGAGAGTGGCCTTAGGCACATGTTCTGTCCTCTCCCCCACCCCCCCCCCCCCCCCAGCTCTCCCTTAATCATGCTCTTTTTGTACATTTTGAAGTTGGTTTTAAGCACTTGCATCAAAGTTCATTACACAGGTCATACAGAATTTGGATGACATTATCACTCTGAAAAAATGTTGTTTTTTTTTGTAATTTAGTTTTTTAAGTTTGTTTTTCAATATTAAATTTAAAAAAATATTACAGTCCTAGGCCTGTCTATATATGTCTACCATGGTTAAATGTTTATAATAGGTTCATAACTATTTACATATCAAGAAATTTCAACCAGAGGAATAACATGCAGATATATGTACAGTACATCAATAATTTATTAGACATTAAGGGGTATATTCAATTAGCATACGCGCCTGTCTGTCAAGTGTCATTACGGTATTGCAACATCGGAGATTTCCCCTGACAACCCTATGGGGTGCGCACGGAAATCCGCGATTTCGTGGTATTGGGACCCGTGCCGCTGCGCGTAATCGCAGGCACGAATGCTAATTGGATATGCCCCTTATACTTTGAAATAAAGTTTGGTAAGAAGTGCTATATGTGGAGGACAGCAGCATAGAATACAAGGGGGAAAAAACTTAAATACAAGCGTACTGTTATCATGACATGCTACGCCATGTGCGCACCCATACAAACATCATGCAGATACCGGCAGAGCACAATTTATCTTAATCTAAAGACATATTCTAAACTACTATTTTTATGTAGTTCATGTTTCCAAAGTATGAGCAATTAAATAGGATAATTTAATAATAATTATAAAGTCTCACTGCTGTAGCTTTAATTTTAATTTCTGTTCAAGGTCATACATTCCATAGCACAATATACATAAAAACCACTTGTGCTATCACCTTCTCAGTTCTATTTATGTGGCGGAATGTGAAGCTGACTGAGGCAAGGACTGGAATGATTCAGCTGGGAACAAAACCCTTGATGCTATCAAGCATGATGTAACACCGAAGTTGTTCTCCGTACTGAAATTGCAAAGAAATAGAAACTACTTCTTTACATCCCACACAACATTGCTGGAAACATTGTAAAGTGCACACTGTGATGCATTACAATATCAAGCCTTCAAAAGAAAAAATATTTTTTTATCTTTAAAGTTTAACTCTAAAATCAGAAGAAAAAAACAGTAGCAGAAACCATTAACAAGTAACAAACATGGTCCTGAGTGATTCTAACATTTTGATCCTACACCTGGAGGGTAATTAAGTCTTGATGACAAATCCTGAAATATGCTAAACCAGCGATGGGCAACAGTCTGCCCTCTGAGACTTGACCTGTGGCCCCCAGCTCCTTCCTGCTTTATTGTCAGATTTGCTATAGCTGGTAACACTTGTTTAAAATCCCTGTTGATGCCATTACAGTGATTTGTATTTTAGATTAAACTTAGAACAAAAATAACGTCTGTCATGTAAAAAAGCAAACCTTGGCATTCGGTAAATTAACGTAATTGACGTGAGCAGTGTTCCTCAACTCCAGTGCGCTCTGGGACCATTAACAGTGCATGTTTTCCACTTTTCACAGAATCACAAATGAAATAATTACCTGGGAATCTTTTAAAATGTCAACCTGTGATACATCTGTGTTCCAACAAGAATATATGGTTTATATTTGAAACTTAGGGCTAGATTTACTAAGCTACGGGTTTGAAAAAGTGGGGATGTTGCCTATAGCAACCAATCAGATTCTACCTATCATTTTGTAGAAGGTACTAAATAAATGAAAGCTAGAATCTGATTGGTTGCTATAGGCAACATCCCCACTTTTTCAAACCCGCAGCTTAGTAAATCTAGCCCTTAGAGTGAAAATGTATTTTTGAGGGTTTTTTTGCGGTTTTATGTTTTGCGTTGACCTGCCCCAGAGTACATTTTTGATGTTTTATGTTGACATGATAACGCAAATTGACTATGATGATACATATAGGTATGTGATTCTGTACTGAATAGACATTCTTTTAATAATTTGTTTTATCCTCCAGGAATTTATTAATCAACTTTTGTCCCGGATACAAGGAATGAGAAAATTGAGTCCCCCTCAGAAGAAGGATCTATAAACTTGCCATGGCCTTCCCAATCTTACAATATACAGCAAAGTTATCAAGATCACAAGACATTTAAAGGAAATGCTCTTTCTAAAGAACATGTTGCTGTTTTATGGAGGCTAGAGTGGTATCAGGCTATAGTTATTAAAATAATACTCAATACTTGTTTTTGTGGTAGTTAATAAAGTTGTTTTTTTTCCATATTTTTACAAGTTTATTTTGGGCCAATGCTGAAGTAAAAAAAGGTAAATCAAACACAGGTGTTTTATTTTAGAATGTTTAGAGTTGGACTAGTAGTCATGCTTATGGCTACATACATTTGAACAGTACAACAATCAGAACCTCTAAGCCAGAAGAGCATTTGGATTACATTAAATGTGCTCAGGTGTCTTCTCAATTTCATATGAATATTTCTGTACTTAAATTCACAAGAATTACTGCAACAGCCCAGATTTCAGCGGGACCGTTCCGAATTTAGGGGCATGATTGTCCTGCGGGTGGGAATGTTGTGGTGGGAATCAAAATATCTAATGAGTGGCCTAGTAGGCAGCCCTCTGGGTTGTAGCCACACCCCCATCACAATGTGGTCACGCCCCCGGCTGCAGGGGACTGACATGTTGTGAGGTATGACATTAAGCCTTTATTCTGCTAGTGGTCATCTTTGCAATCTGGTTTGTGTTAATGATTTTCTCATGACCCCCTTGTTTTTAATGTATTACTGGTTTTGAATGCAAATAGTATCCAGATCTTATTTGATAGGGGACTGCAAGTGAAGACAAATGTTGCACCTTAATTGACATTTGGATTATTAAAAGACCAATTCTATGCAAAAAAAAGTCACGCCAACACAGAAAAATACATTACAAATGTAAAGGTAAAGAACTTTTTAAATTGTACTTTTGATAATATTTAATATTCTTTTACCTGTCTTATGGAAAGGTAACTCTTGTGGGTTTTTCCATGCAGGTTCTCAGTTTAATGTAAATGGATCCCCTTTCACTTCAGTGTGTCAGCATTGAGAGATTTGTGTTGTGAATGTTGGAATGTATCTAGCTGGATATCGGCTAGTGTTCAAAGCGCCCGTGACTCTGTCCTAAGTGTTTTACTTGGTCTTTTAGGTCCTCTAATTGTTTGTTCTACTTCTCTAAAACAGGTGGCTTATACAAAGGCCAAAACACACTGATTGGTATACTACTACTCCATACATTTGCACATATTTTTATTTCTGTAGTTTGAGATACAAATGTGTTTTGAAAAAACAAGAAATAAATGTGTTTAGCTTTCCAGAGTGTTCGTTTATGTTGCCAAAGATATAATACACCTTCTGAGTCCTCTTGTCATAAGGAGCTTTAAGCTTTATAGTTCATTTCATGTTTGACATGGTCTAAGGATATTACCAGCACTTTACTAAATTTCTGCGAAAGGGCGTTGAATTGGATATATTGCACATTCTGTCTTTGTGGAATTAAGGTTAGAACTAAAGCAATCACATTTTCTTTTATTAGTTAAAAAATTTTTTTTAAAAAAACATTAAAAATGGTGTGAGGTCAGAATTGGTGATATCCCCTCTTCAACAATGTAAAAGCACTAAATTTAATAACAGCTTGTCATGTAATGCTTCTATGGTTCTGCCAAAGTAAGAATGATTTTATAGCAATATATGCACAGTTGACCCATAGTGAAACTTTTTTTTATTTTGTGTGATACAACAGTAGTACACTTTTATTTTTTTGTTTTCTCCTATAGGAACATCACAAAAAAACTAATGCTGATAAAGCATTATATGTAAATGGGTGCTCTAAACATGTTTTCAGATGAGATAAATGATTGAGTTTTCCTTTTCACTGGCAAGATTTTTTTTCCTTTTTAATTTTTATTTTGTGTTTTTATTTTGTATTGTTGACTGATTTTCATTTACAAGATATTTGCTGAAATAAACAGTGGATATATTAAGGTGGTATTTACTGTGTTTTGTCTTTTGTCAAGCGCCAGTTAGGTTTTCCTTGTAAATTGCATACATCTGTGAATACAAGCATTTAATTATCTGAGATATATTAATTATATTTCTGTGTGTATTTCGTTGTATGCATGAAAGCCTGTGAAGATGTGCATCCATTGAACTCAATATTTAACAGCAACTATGAGGTGAAATGACAGACAACCAGCAGGTGATGAGAAAAAAAAATCTGTTGATAAAGCAATTACACTTTCTATACCAAAGAACATTATAAAAAGGTTTATTAACTAAATAAAAAGCTTGCGCTGCAATAATGTAATCATCCATATTTTAATCTGTTATTCTGCCCATCCACCCACTAATCAGTTCCTTTTAACAGTAAAAAAAAAGTAGGTTGTATTACAATACTGTCATGTTACAATTGGTTGAAAGAGAGTTTAGGTGTTCCATTGTCCATTGGGGTCTCAAGACTGCAAGGGAGAGTGACAAATGTCCTTGTTCACCTGGAGTTAATTGGCAACATCTGTTCTTAGAATTAACTTTTACAATGCTGCTCACATCCCTCTCCTCAGCAAACAAACAAATACAAGAGGTATTAAAAATACCACATCAGATAAAAATAAAATAAATAAATATATTTATTGCTAATATATTGGCTTCATCCAAAAATTCCTTTGACAATGTACTACAAGAAAACTGAGGGGACACCAAATGTACACGTCCCTGATTGCAGGTGCCCACAACTTGCCACACTTTGTAGTTTCATGGCCTTTTCTAGTGATTCACCATGAATGGACAGTAATGATGCAAGTCTTTCAATGCAGCTCTACAGAGGTTTGAACACCCTAGGGCCTCATTTAAAGCTGGGTCTACATGCATTTTTGTAAAATAAATTCTGTACTGCGCATGCGTATCTAAATGCATCCATTGAATTTTCTTAGACCTGCAGACCCTTATATCTGAAGAAGTGGACCGGTTATGAGCAAGCATAGGTTGAGTATAGCGAGCCCCCTGGAGATGTGGCCTAATTAGACCTGGATGCATAGCCAATTGCACTCTTTTTAATAGGCATATCTCTTATGGATAATAGAGGCTTGGTGTAAAGATGCGTCATGACACCAGCAGCACTTACTTGCCGCTTCTTATTGACTGCATAATAACTCAATTCTGCAGATAGTACTTCATTCGTGGCACACCTATATTAGGTGGTTGCAGTCTATTTGAATTTCTTATTGGCCAGTTGGACTACTGCAGAGAATAAGATTCTTATTGATTTGCAATGTTAAGCAACATGTGTGGGTGTGATCTGTTTAAAATTTACATTTCAATTGAAAATGTGATTTTTGCATTTAGACCAAACACTGTCAAGACACTATTTTGTGTTGAGTATCTGACACATTTGCAGACCCTAAAAAGACCAGTCTGTCGAAGAAAGAAAAAAAAAAGGTCAAACTGTTCATGATGGGATAACTTATGTTTTTAAAGTTATGTTTATGTTCTGTATTGGGTCCATTCCAATGGAAACATAGAGGGTTTTCCTAACTACATGTGTCACATGCTGCATGGATGTCAAACATTTGTCATAACTGTTTATAAACACACACAGGCATTTCAAACACATTGCACAATTTGAAAAATGATAATGGTGAAGTGTGTTTTCAACATTAATTCAGGGAACTTAACTTCTCTCCTCCCCCTGTTTTTTTTTTTTTTTTTTTTTTTTTAAATCATGCACAGCATAATTCTTTTGTTCATGTTTCATGCAGGGTCATTTGATCTGATTTAGATTGGACCACCATGAGTGATGGCAGTAGCATAGGCCTTTTTAGGCTGACTAACACACAGATTATAAGCCAGTTTGGGCTACTACCTGATGCCATACTGGAAACCCAGAAGATTGTTCAGTGACCTTGTGCCCTTCTTAGACATCCACATAGCAATATCCCCACTGATTAAATTATTTACTGTTACATTTCTGTGCCTCTGCATCATTCCAGGCAACAGTAGCTGTGGCATCAGGGATGTCATAGGCTCCTTTTAGTCAGTTACTGAATTGGGTCATACATGCATTCCAGAGACACTACAAATTAATCTTCCAGTGTATGAGAATTCCCGTTTCCAGGTAAAGTGGTAATTTTATCTCATTGCTCAGTTTCTGCATTTTCTAGTGGTCAATCAGTTTGGCTCTGCATGGTGTGCAAAAATGTATGGCACGATCATAGAATACATGCGTGCAGCGCACACATTAAGAACACTTTATTTATTTTTTTCCATTTTAAATATTTCTTTATTTTGTAAAATGCTACAATACATGTAGGTAAACAGTAGACAACAAAAATATAAACAATACTGTAACAATGCTTTTGCATTTCAAGAAATTTTTACATTATGCTCATGTTTGTTTTTTAAGCCCTTCATGTTGGTGATGGACATGGCTTCTGGTGACCTGAGAGCAGTGATGGCTGTTGGAGAAGTGGTAGATGATGTTGCCTCTGGTCCCTGCAGCCCAGGTCACCCCTTTATTGATGCAGCCATATGGCCAAGTTGCTACAGCATTGCTTGTTGGCTTTCTGATACTTCAAGCCAATGCTGTTTTCATTGGTTGAATTTGTGCCTGCATGGCCAACACAATGTCATTGTAGGCCCTTTTGCCAGATGCCAAATTTCACAGGATTTCATTCTGTTCTCGGTGCAGGTTAATTTTCTCTTGGTTAAAGGCTTTCATTGACATAGTGCATTTTTTTTTTTACATAGTGAATGATGTACATTTAGGGAATAAAATAGACATGAGTTTTTAAAACGCCTGTTGTACTGCAGGCTGAAAAATTTGCGCATTTATCTCCTAAGTTTGAAATTTTTCTTGCATCTCTCCAAAATGTTTAACATAGAGCATACTACCTAAAATGCAAGAAGAATATTACCTGGTTACCTAGGTGGACGATGTAAAGGGAAGGCCAAAAATAAAAGAGCCTTGCTAGTAAGAGCTTAAATATCATTAAAATATTAATGACCTGCATATCTGCCTGGGGCCTCTGCTGTGTGTGGCTTTCAGTAACTGTGTCACCCAGGTCCTCAACATGGCATATATATATATATATATATATTAATTAACCCGTGCATGATACTCATGCATTCTAGTCAAATCAAGCTACTTAAGGTGTTAAAAAGGTTCTTGTCATGCATTTGGACCTAGCCCAGGCCTCCTTAGGGGAAGAGCGTTACTTCCCGACGCAAGTGCCCTTTTTTAACGTGGTTTTGTCCACATGTCACCATCTCATAATTTTTCTCCATCACCTCATCCTTCATCTTCATCGCCACATCCTTCATCAAGCTACTTAAGGTGTTAAAAACTCCCCACTGTCACCCCCGGCAACCACCAACCACTCCCAACTGTCACTTCTCCTTCAAGAAATATATAGGTCAGTGTATAACTGCCCAGCAGGTGGTGCTGCAGCTTAGTTTTTTTTTTTTCCCCCACACGTGCCACTAGCCATTTATATAGTAGATTTATTTATATATATAAAATATATTATATATATATATATATATATAAAATATATTATATATTATATATAAAATATATTATATATATATATATATATATATATATATATTTTGCACACACACACAGGTCCTGGCTGCTAGGGAGCTTAGCGTCAGTTGTTTGTCTTTGCCTTCAAAGTGCTGGTATGTTGCCACTGTTTTCTCTGCCTGCCTTTAAGATGGCTCTGAAAATCCTGCCAGTGTTTTGTCACTTCTTCCATAGACCCGGAGGTCCACAGCATTGCTGTTAGTGATTTCCTGCCAGAGGGCCATTTTGGCAGCTGCCAGTTGGGTCTTTATTCCATTTCAACAATGCTGGTGATCAAAATTTAAACCTCCCGATACCTGCCAAACAAACCCCCAAAAGACCACCTAATGTCTAAAGCAGCCTGCCTGACTGTCTCTTTATATTATCTCTCCATTTTTAGTTTGCTGTTGGATTACAGTCGTTACTTGAATAATCTATCAAGAAATTCAGATGTAGCCCTTATATAAGAGGCGTTATATAAGATGAATCTCTATTTTTAATTTTCTTTGCTGTAGGTTTTTCATGTTTATTGACGTACTTTACAGTACTGCACCAGCTTTTTTGTGTAATGACATAATCAGTTAAACCCCCTTGTGACACGATGGGCAATCGCAGTCTTGATAGAGTTTGTTTCTTGTTTTTTATTTAAATCCTCAGTTACAGGCATGCATGGAGCAGCTTTGCCAAAGAAGAGCAGCTCACATTATCATTACAGGGCTATAAAGTTGTGTGAAATAAAATCTGCACAACTCTAAGCATTGATTGTTCCAACCAACTCCAGCGAGGTGGATGTCATGATACTGGGGCACCCTCTTTGCAGCACCAAGTCAATGTTTACTGGGTTTCCTTCACCTATCGCACACCTTCAGTACCATGCACATGGGCACATATTTTCACACCAAGCCAAATAAACAAATAAAGAATGCTGAAAAACATTGATAAGGAGTTGCCATTAGAGCTATAGCTATTTTATGAAAGAGTCAAATCGGTCACATTAGTAGCATAACACAGGTATTCGCTTCGACCTTATTTTTATGTAGTGAGTCTCCTCTTCCATTGCTGAGAGCACAGCAGTGGTCCCACTTCACTGTGACCCTGCTTTTGCAGGCACAAGACTCACAGGCAATGAGGATGAATGAAGAAGATTGCTGGTCCTTGCTTTGATGTAACCTCTGCTTCACAGTCAGTCCAGTAGGAGACTGTTACGGCTCACGCCCCATGTTTAAACTCCTAGAACCGCTTCAGAGGTCTTCGCCTATAGGAACCGCTTATCCTGTAGAGCTAGATGCGCTCACAGGTACTCTGATGCCCCCAGGTCTTGTACTCTAGTAGTAGGAGCTGATAACCTGAGAACGTAGCGCAGGTGTTCACACAGAGGTGGAGTGAAGATACCGGAAAAGGTTTTGAGGGTCGCCGGCAATACAATAGCGTCTAAATCCAGGCCAGGGGTCAAACAGGTCACAGGCAAGACAGCAGCATCAGTATCCGAGCAATGGGTCGGGGTCACAGGCAAAACAACGGTGTCAGTATCCAGGCAAGGGGTCAGCAACGATAATAGAAACAACAGGAGCAACAACAGAGCAGGAGAAGTATGCAGGGTAGCAGCCAGCTGGCTATTTCTTAATTTGCGCACGCGCCCGGCTGTCCTGGATGCTGGGGCGCGGCGCTACAAAAAGAGAGCGTCCCGAACGTTGCCTTTTAAACGGCCGTGACAAACCGGAAGTGACGTCCCGGTCATCATGACGACAGCCGGGACGCTGGGGCAGGGAGTCGCGGCGGTGCCCAGAGCAGCCGTAGTGCCCGGAGCCGCAGCGGCTCGTGACAGTACCCCCCCCCTCTTGAGGACGGGTCAAGGAACCCCGGCAACCCGGTTTTCCGGGAAATCTTCTAAAGAAATCAGTAAGTAATCTGTCTGAATGTAGATTCCTTTGCGGTACCCAGGACCGCTCTTCAGGGCCGTACCCCTTCCAATGAACTAAGAAATGAATTTGGCCCTGAACTTTCTTCTAGTCCAAGATTTTCTCGACCTCAAATTCTTGATGCCCATCAATAGATATAGGCTGAGGTTTCATTTTGGAGGAAAGAACGGGTTTCAACAGAGAGCAGTGGAACTTGTTGGGTATTCTTAAAGATTCTGGAAGCTTCAGTCTGAAAGACACTGGGTTGATTTGTTTCAAGATGGGAAAAGGTCCAATAAACTTGGGCCCTAGCTACTTGCAGGGTTGGCGGAGTCTAATATTCCGAGTAGACAACCATACGAAATCTCCAACCTTGAAGGAACAGGCAGAACGGTGTAGGTCAGCAAATACTTTGGACCTAAAGGAGGCTCGGAGTAAGGGCTGATGTACCAACTTCCAGATTCTCCTAAGCTAGGTGGCTGTAGACCTGGATTCGGATGGTTTATCGGCAGACAAAGAGGACAACGAATTGGCTCTGGGATGATAACCAAGGTTGCAGTAGAAAGGAGAGTACTTGGATGAAGAATGGCATGCATTGTTGTAGGCAAATTCAGCCCATGGAAGAAGGTCCACCCAGTTGTCGTGGTTTTTAGATATATGTATATATAACCGCAGATATTGCTCTAGGGACTGATTCACCCTTCCAGTTTGTCCGTTTGACTGCGGAGAGTAGGCATATGATAGGCTTAGACTAATACCTAGCAGGGAGCAAAAAGATTTCCAGAAGGCTGCTATGAACTGAGACCCCCGATCGGACACTATATTTTCAGGGAGACCATGGAGACGAAACACGTGTTTGATTAATAGTGAGACCAGAGAGCGCGTTGAAGGTAACATAGTCAAAGGAATAAAGTGAGCCATTTTACTGAAGCGATCCACGGTTATCCAGATGGTGTTGCACCCGGAAGATGGAGGTAAGTCGACAATGAAGTCCATGGACAAGTGGGTCCAAGGTCTGACTGGGACTGGTAAGGGCAACAATAGGCCAGTGGGTATAGATGGCCACCAGAAAACTCGGGAGATGATTTCAATGGTCTTGGCAATATCAGGATGTCCAGAAGTCTGGTTGTCATGACATTCTGAGAGAACAGCTTTCCTGAGGTGGATAGGTACAAAAAGTTTGTCTGCAGGATTTTGAGGAGGTGCCTGTGGTTGGACTTGTAGGAGGGTTTTTCCCAGTTCTTGCGTAAAGGCAATCAGCACAGACAAGGCTGGGACAATAGGACACGGCTCTGAGACAGGAGTCTGGTAAGAGACAAAACTATGAGATAGGGCATCCGCCCTAAGGTTCCTCGAGCCAGGCCGGAAGGTGATAATGAAATGGAAACAGGAGAAGAAGAGGGACCACCGTGCTTGTCTGGAATTCAACCTTTTAGCTGATTCGATGTAAGACAAGTTCTTATGATCGGTGTATATTGTGATAACATGTCTTGCTCCTTCAAGCCAGTGGCGCCATTCTTCCAATGCCCACTTGACAGCCAGTAACTCTCGATTGCCCACGTCGTAATGTTCTTCAGCGGAAGAAAATCTTCGGGACAAGTAAGCAGAGGGATGAAGGCAATGGTCTTCAAGGTCTTTTTGAGATAGCACAGCTCCTACTCCTACATCTGAAGCATCGACTTCGACGATAAATGAAAGGTCTGGATTAGGATGTCTCAGAACAGGGGCAGACACGAAAGCACGTTTCAAGGCTTCGAAGGCAGATACTGCGACAGACAGACCGATTTTCGGATCAGCTCCCTTGCGAGTCAGAGAGATGGGAGCAACAAGAATGGAAAATGAACTGATAAATTTCCTGTAATAATTAGCAAATCCCAGGAATCGTTGGATGGCCTTAAGCTTCGAGGGTTGCACCCAGTCGAGGATAGCCTCTAATTTCGTCGGGTCCATAGCGAAGCCTTCAGGGGAAATAACATATCCTAGAAAAGTGATTTTGGAGACTTCGAATTCACACTTTTCTAACTTGGCATACAGGTGATGACGGAGTTTCAGAAGTACTTGTTGGACATGTTCTCTATGTTGCTTTAATGAGCGGGAGTAAATCAGTATGTCATCCAAATAGAGCACTACAAAGGAGCCCAAGAATTCTCGAAGGACATCATTAATCAAATCTTGGAAGACAGCTGGACGAGGTATTTATAGTGTCCCGTTTGAGTATTAAAGGCCGTTTTTCATTCGTCGCCACTCCGGATACATATCAGATTGTATGCTCCACGCAGATCTATTTTAGAGTAGATTTTAGCTCCTTTAAGTTGATCGAAGATGACTGAGATAAGTGGCAAGGGATAAGTATTTTTGATGGTTATTTTATTTAACCCCCTGTAGTCAATACAAGGCCTCAGTCCGCCATCCTTTTTGGCCACAAAGAAGAAGCCTGCCTCGGCCGGTGACTTGGAAGGCCTAATAAAGCTTTTCTGTAGGTTCTCTTCTACATATAATTCCATGGCTTGGGTCTCCGGAATAGATAATGCGTATAATCTTCCCTTGAGCAATCTCGAACCAGGGATGATATCAATAGCACAATCGTACTCCCGGTGGGGAGGAGAGTGTCTGCTTCCTTTTTCGAAAAAACATCATGGAATTCACGGTAAGTAAAAGGTAGTTGCTCGGGACCAGTATGGGTAATCCTAATTGGCAAAGACAAACAGGAAGAAGAGCATTTAGGAGCCCATTGAGTTATCTCACCCTTAGTCCAGTTGATACAGGGATTATGGAGGGCAAGCCATGGATAGCCCAAGATCAGCAGTACCGAGGGACAATGAATCAGGTACAGTGAGATAGTCTCGGAATGGAGAGCCCCCATCTTTAACTGCAGAGGAAGAGAAAGATGATGAATCTCACCGTGGTTCAGGCGATTCCCATTCAGCCCGTATACAGCAATTATGGAGTCTAGAGGAATGGCTGAGAAACCCAAGGACTGAGCGAAGGTTAAATCTAAAAAGTTTCCAGCAGCTCCACTGTCCATGAACGCAGGAACAGAAATAACTTGTCCACCATATGTGAGTTGGGCAGGTATTTGTAGGGAATTTTTTGGAGAGATGGCTTGTAGGCCGAAGTGTACTCCCTCCGTGTTCACTTGGCCTGGTCTTTTCCCGGTTTGACGGGGCAGGTACGGAGCAGATGGCCCTTCTCTCCACAGTATAAGCAGAGGCCCAAAGTACGTCTCCCGGTTCGTTCCTCAGAAGACAGTCGATATGCTCCAAGTTGCATTGGTTCAACTTGATCAATGGGGGAAGTTGAGAAGACACAGGAAAATAGGGCAAAGGATTTTCCTTCTCAGCTTTCCTTTCTCTGTAGCTTCGGTCGATCCGAATTGCTAGCTGCATGAGCTCCTCGAGAGATCCCGCAGTAGGATACTGGACAAGGGAATCTTTAATTTGTTCAGAGAGACCCAACCGGAACTGGCTACGGAGAGCTGGGTCATTCCATTCACAGTCCGAGGACCAACGCCTGAAGTTGGAGCAATATTCTTCAGTGGAACGTCGTCCTTGCGTTAAAGATTGCAGCTGTGCTTCTGCAGAAGGCATTCTGTCCGGGTCGTCATAAATCAAACCTAGAGCTTTAAAGAATGCGTCCACAGATTGTAACTGAGGACTGTTGGAATCCAAACTGAATGCCAAAGATTGAGTATCCCCTTGTATTAGTGAGATAATTATCCCCACTCTTTGTTGTGGTGATCCAGACGAGAGTGGCCTTAATTTGAAATAAAGCTTGCAGCTTTCACGGAAGTTGCGGAAGAGTCTGCGATCTCCCGAAAAGCGATCTGGTAAATTCATTTTTGGTTCCACCACAGAAGGCTGAGCGGCTAGCGGAGCTCTTGACGCCTGCTCTTGTACAGCCTGCCGCTGAGACAGCTCTTGGACCATTTGGGACAAGGTCTGGATTTGTCCTGCCAACACTTGAGCCGGACTTGGTTCCATAGGACCGAATTTCAAGACAGTTCACTCACTCCTAGGGCTAGATTTACTAAGCTGCGGGTTTGAAAAAGTGGGGATGTTGCCTATAGCAACCAATCAGATTCTAGCTATCATATTGTAGAAAGGACTAAATAAATGAAAGCTAGAATCTGATTGGTTGCTATAGGCAACATCCCCACTTTTTCAAACCCGCAGCTTAGTAAATCTAGCCCCTATTGTATATTTTTGGGCCTGTTATAATGTTACGGCTCACGCCCCAGGTATCAACTCCTAGAACCGCTTCAGAGGTCTTCGTCTATAGGAACCGCTTTTCCTGTAGAGCTATATGCGTTCACAGGTACTCTGATGCCCCCAGGTCTTGTACTCTAGTAGTAGGAGCCCGATAACCTGAGAACGTAGCGCAGGTGTTCACACAGAGGTGGAGTGAAGATCCCGGCAAATGTTTTGAGGGTCGCCGGCAATACAATAGCGTCTAAGTCCAGGCCAGGGGTCAAACAGGTCACAGGCAAGACGGCAGCTTCCGTATCCGAGCAATGGGTCAGGGTCACAGGCAAATAAGTGGCGTCAGTATCCAGGCAAGAGGTCAAGGTTCACGTGCCCTTGTATGGCGCTACGGATACTTTGTGGCGCCCATGAATATCCAAATAACGTAAAAGTACAAAGTTAAACTCACATTTCGGTGTAGACGTGGCTCAGTCAGGCTGAGGTGTTCTCCTCCTGCGGTCCGGGTGTTTTCCTCCCCTAGTGGCGGGTAGTTGGCGATTATGTCCGTAGTCCCGTAGTCAGACTGCAAATGCCAACTGATCCAATGCTGTACCGCGATCAGTTAGACGAAGGTGTGAATACTACGAGCATGCTAGAGATTAATGGGCTTAAGCCCTGCAGGTGTAAAGATCTTTGTAGATATGCAGTAAGGTGAAATAAGGATAAAAACCAACGCGTATTGCCTGTGATAAACAACAATGGGCTTCCTCAAGGATAATCCCTGAGGATTTATTATATATACGAATTAAACCTCTTTCACCTCCACACCTATAGTTCATGCGCCCAAAACCTATGTCTTTCGCTTTACCAATATTTCAGAAGGGTGGGGATTCCCCTCTGTGTACATGTAGGTTCTCTCTCGTGGCTGCACCTATACTCGTAAGGAAGTGCGGCTTTACCCACTTTCTTTTCTTGTTCACTTATGGAGCAGGCTGCTCTCGGTACAGTCTTTACAGGATCAGTCTTTCCACAGGGTGTCTACAGCTTTTTTACAGGCATAATTTCAGTGAATATATGGAGGCACAGTTTAAACACATTATACTTAACATCTTCATATGACGGAAACACAAAAGTGATGTATTTAAAAGAGAGCAGACCCCTATGGGCTTAAAACTTTTTTTTGAACAAGTTTAGTATTTATCTCCCATTGAATTTTGGGATCTGAGGAACATAAAGAGTGTAAAAAGTACCCTAACCCTACTCCATTATCTGTGCAAAACAAAGCACGTTCGTAATGAAATTATTCACTCATTTTGGCACAGTAGAGCTGCCAGCTGCTGGCATTTTAGATGCATCGCAGGTGGATCTGGAAAGGTAGGAAAGACATTATTACATTTTTATAATGATGTTTGCTGATTTCCAGTTATGTTTAAATGTTTTCACATGAAGGCATAAATCAGATACGCCCAAACTTAGTCCTCAAGAGCGACAAACAGATCATATTTTCAGGATTTCTGTAATCATGCACAGGTGAGTTAATCTATTTTCCTGTGTCAGTAATTATCCCATCTGTTTCTACAGACAGTAATCCTGAACTTCTTGGATTTATGGGCAGATGTGACTGGTTCCTGGGCAGGAGCCAGCCACCTCTGTTGCGCGACGGACGAGGGCTCCTCTGCTCCCTCCCCCTTATCCTGTGCACTGTGGACACAGTTTGTATTTTTTTTCTGAATAGGGAGGGGGTTGCGGGAGGGGGGGTGCCGCGATTTTTGCACAGGGGTCGCTGTGGGTGCCGCTATTTTCGCGGGAGGTGCAATGATTTTTGCACAGGGGTTGTGGGGAAGAAGGAGGGGGGGGTCAGGGTTTTCACTATTGTGTGCGAGAGCCAGGGGGGAAGGGGGTGATAGAAAAGGGGTGAGAGCCAGGAGGCATGTGGGTGCTGGAAGAGGAGTGAGTGACAGCCAGGAGGGTAGGGGGTGCTGGAAGAGGGGTGAGAGCCAGGAGGGAAGGGGGTGCTGGAAGAGGAGTGACAGCCAGGAGGGAAGGGGGTGCTGCAAGAGGGATGAGAGCCAGGAGGGTAGGGGGTGCTGCAAGAGGGATGAGAGCCAGGAGGGTAGGGGGTGCTGGAAGAGGAGTGACAGCCAGGAGGGAAGGGGGTACTGGAAGAAGAGTGAGAGCCAGGAGGGAAGGGGGTGCTGGAAGAGGAGTGAGAGCCAGGAGGGAAGGGGGTGCTGGAAGAGGGGTGAGAGCCAGGAGGGAAGGGGGTGCTGGAAGAGGGATGAGAGCCAGGAGGGAAGGGGGTGCTGGAAGAGTGGTGAGAGCCAGGAGGGAAGGGGGTGCTGGAAGAGGGGTGAGAGAGCCAGGGGGGGAAGGGGTGCAGGAAGAGGGGTGAGAGCCAGGGGGAAAGGGGGGAAAGTGAGAGGGACAAAGGAGAAGATGGTGCAAGGGCATAGGTAAAAGAAAGTGTAAAGGGAGAGACATCTTAAGAATGGGAATGTCAAGGAAGCAGCCATCATAAAACACAAGTAGTAATGAAGAATGGGAATGCACAGATGGGACAAGTGTTAAAAGAAAATAATAAAGCAAGCCTTCATACTCCATTCAGTTATATTTTCCATACCCCCACTTCTAAATTTCCACTTTGACCACTGCCCTCCGCCCGTGCTCCCGACTGGTTGTGTGAGCTGACAGCTGCAGATCCCTTCTCGCCCAGCGTGTCCAGTAGGAGAACAGAACACAGGATGCCATAATCAGGTAAGTTCATATATTTTCTCCTGTGCAATGTGTTTTTAACCATCCTTCGTTGAACTGGGGGCACTACTGTGTATCCAATGACGTTTAAAACACTATGCATTGCTCACTATTGCGCTGTAATTTTCTTGCATATTTATCTGTACAGAGACTTTTAATTAAGAGGAAAAAGCACTGCTTGTCATAAATTTTATCTGTGATTATATCAATATATCTCTTTTTGTTTGAATTGTAAATGGTGTATTAAGTTGCTCCTGGGACTCACACTCTCAGTATCTGATATGCTGTACCAATTTGTATTTGTGAATGAGTTTTTTGTACTACTGTATGGCATAATGTTATTTGGGGGCACTATTGTGGCATAATATGATTTGGGGGCACTACTGTATGGTATATGATTTGTGGGCACTACTGCATGGCCAAATATGAATTGAGGGTTATATTATGTGGCATAATATGACCTGGGGGCACTACGGTGTGGTATAATATAAACTGGGCGCACTACAGTGTGGCATAATATAAACTGGGCGCACTACGGTGTGGCATAATATGAACTGGGCGCATTACGGTGTGGCATAATATGAACTTCTGCCAAAGGCAAGTCTTTCATTGTTGAATATGACGGGGGCCCAAAGAAGTTGCTGTACTGGGGCCCAAAATTCCTCTTGTCAGCCCTGCCTGTGAGTCAAGGGGGTAGATGTCTCCAGGTAAATAATCTAAATGTTTCCTATCTAATCAAACTGATGGATCACATCCAATTATCTCTCACCCACCTCCTCTATCCCCCTTAATTAATATACTGTGTTATTTAAAATGAATAGAAAAGACGCATATCCAGTTACTGTAGTATAAAAAAATATTTTTCTCTGACATTTTTCTGTAGATATAAAATACTTTTAATGCGGCCGTGTGGGTTCAAATGATCATTCAATAGTTATGTTTTTTATGATATATTTGTTAGAGTTTCATTTCATGTGGAATGATTCATGAAAATTCTGCCATTACTATTTAATTGAGGGAAAAGGATACCTGTTACCTATATGTGTGTAAGTATTCTGTTCGTTGTTGCTATTTTGCGGGAGATTTGAAAAAAGCAAAACATTGGTTTCCTACAGTGGCACCTGTATAATTAGTGGTATTGCTGTAGTATGGGGTGGCGTGGTGGTGGCAATGTTGGAGTGTGTTTGGGGCTTAGTATTGCTAATAAGTATGATAGGGTATTGCTGTAATGTGGGGATGATGTCGGTTGCTGTAATGTGGGGGATGATGCTGGTTGCTGTAATTTGGGGGGGGGTAATGCTGGTTGCTGTAATGTGGGTGGGTATCGATGTAGTAAGAGTGTTGTGTGGGGGGTTCAGGGGCGCACGGAGGATTTTTGAGGGGGGGTTTCCTCCGCCCCCGAAAAAAAATAAAATCCTAGAGACCTGCCGGCAGCTCCGTTTCGGCTGCACTGTAGTATACAGCAGCCGCAGCGCTGTCAAGGAAGCGTCTGCGATTTGAAAAAAGCAGACGCTTCTTAGACAGCGCTGTGGCTGCTGTATACTACAGTGCCGATATGTAGGGGCACTTTTTAGCGGGGGGGATTTCTGGAGACTGGGGTTATTTATTGCTGTAATTTGGGTACTAATAATGTATTGTCATGGCATTTATTGATGTAATATGGGTGCTAACAATATAATGTTGAGGGATATTAGGAGAAATAAATACCCCCCCGCCACACACACACACTCATACTACATCATGTTGTACAGCACCAGCAACGCACACTGCGCCAGCATAAGTGTGCAACAATATAGTGCATGGAGCCCACAACACGTGGGCCTGTGTGCTTTAAATGCCAGTGCTGATTTTAAGTCTCAGTCCGGCCCTGTTGGCTCCATATACCTGAATATTATAAACACTCAAAATGACTCTCTGTATAAAACAACCACCAAAACGTATTGATCTAGGAATATATAATGAGGATTTTGAATTTAAGTATTTCTGGTATCTATTGGAATTACACAGAATAAAATTGCATATTTCCTTCAAGTGGTTCTATTCGACAATACAATTGTCACACTCAGCATGTGCTGCTGGAAAAATACATCAACATTCACTCAGCTACTTGTGCTATGTACGCGTGTTTATACCGCAGCAGTATGCATTACTTGCTGATTGTGCATGTTGTAGATACAGATAGAAAGATGTGAACTTTTAGCAGCTTTATGCTGTGATATTCTCATACATCACAGTACATCTGGTCAAATTGGTAATCCAAATTAATCAAGGATATTCTAAAATATTTGAACAGTTGTCATTAAAATGATTTGTGATGTGACCCAACACAAGCCCCCACCTAACCATATATTCCTTTTTTGTTCTTTGTAAGGGAAATATATTCTTTATGCAGATACAGATCAGCAGAAACACAGTTTGCAGCAGTGGGACGCTCAAGGGGCTGATGCTGAATTGGGGGGAGTGCTGAGTACAGTAAGGGCACATTCACTTAATTGAGAACTGAGGCAAACCCACATGCAGATGCAGATACACCTGTCAGTAGCCGTCTTTTATTGCGGTTGTCTGAGGGCTGGTGCAAGTACACACTGATGATAGCACTAGCTAGCTGCTACTGATTGCAAATTATTTTTGCTACTTTAGTTCGTACAGAAGAAGAAAGATTATATCTGCTGTATTATAGAGTTAAATGTTAAAACACTTTTCTTGTGACCTGTTTGGGTGTAAATGTATCCGAGTGTAAGTAAGCCTGATGAAAACCTAACCTGGTGCGGAGCTGGTTGATACCACCATTTTTTATGTATGTCTTTGAACTTTTTTATGCATACAACTCTGCATCAGTCCCTCAAATTTTAACATGGCATTAATCATTTTAGCATTTGTATATGACTGTTATGTTCTGTAAGTAAGGACCCAAATGTTCTGTATTAATTTCAAAGACCGGGGCAAAAAGGGAATTTGTAAGAAATATGTTCAGAATATCGTCTTGTGACATGGGGAAATACAAAGCAATCCCTGTATTATGGACCTACAGACCCTACCTTTTTGTGTATGGATTCTTAAATATAACTTTTAAATGTGTGTTTATATATGTCTATATGCATATATATATATATATATATATATATATATATATATATATATATATATATCTATATATATATATATTGTCAAAGTCAGTTAATTGGATAAAGTAATTTCAATTAATATCTAGCAAACGTAATCGTCTTTGTCTGAAAATTATGCGTAGAGCACGCTACGGCGTGGAGAAGCGTATCCAGCCGCAACACGTGGCAATAACAGGTTTTACACATTTACACGCATTCACAAAAACATACACATTTGTAATTAGTACACACTAATTGTAGTTGCAACACATAGCTATTTATTTCAAAATGTAGCAGGGTTTAAGGTTAATATTATAAGTTATATACATGTTAGTGAAATGAAAGGTTCAGGTTATAGCAAATATGTCATGTTTAGTATCATTTTAATCCCCTGTTTATCCGCAGTTGTCCGTTTCATTCGCGAAGGGATCGCACATTGCATACTCTAGTTAGCGATGATGGAGAATAAATGTTTAAAATGATACTGTCTGTGTAATGTTAATAGACTAGTTTAAACTGGATTCTGGGCCGGAAAATTGGAGTGCATCCCCTGAAAAGCTCATCCCACCTTTGGATATTTTCGTTTTAACTGGCCTATGACCTGCATTACACTGGACCCTCCTGAAGCCTGGACCTATAGAAGCAAGCCACCTCATCTGCATTGTTTTTCTCTATTCACTGACTGTATATAAACAGGGGCTCTGGACCTAGTGGACAGTCTACTTGACCACAGCCTTCAGACCTGAATGACTGTACACTTGATCGAGGGCGCCTGCGATAAGTAACGGCTGTACTTATTTTTATTTTGATTTGTTATTCTGCTACTTTTGGCTATTAAATCACATTGTGCTTTGGAACCACATTACGGCAATCGACAATCATTATTGGATAGCAACTAGACGTGCATAACAATTTGGGGGCTCGCGGCAGTGGTTCCAGTACCGGACGATACGCAAGGCCTACGGATTTCGGTTCCTTAACAAAGGGTGGAGACGCGTCATATATGGGTAAGAACGCAATGTGTTCAAAATCTGTTTATCATTCTGTGTTGTGAAACCGAATGTCCGTTTTTGCATTATCTAAGGAGCGCTAACTTGAATCTAGAGACAAGAGAGAAAACGGTTTATTTTTATTGTCGCTTTGCGTTTTAAAAACATTGCATTGCATAGCGTATGTGTACTTCCTGCATAGCGTATGTGTACTTCTGGTGTTGCCAAGTGTTTAAACAGTCGTGTTCATAGTCTGTTATATATGCATAGTATAATCACTTGGTAAAGCCTCTGAAAAGATATTACTATTGTTTGGGAAATATATTTTCTGCGCAGAAAACTAAGGTGTATGTGAATTGTATGATTTTGAAGTGAAAGTTGATTTACTGTTGAAAAAGACAGGGATATTGGTTGCTGCCTGATGAGGCGGGCTGGACGGCCGAGGACAGGTATACACGGCAGGTATACTGGCAGTAAAAGCTCTGTTTGAAAGGAAAACAGTTAAAGAGGCTTTTGAGACGCACTCCCCAATAGTAATCGCAAAGTTTAGCGTTAGCTAGTATCTCTAAGCGGTGCGATCGGACTGCATGAGTTATTGTGTATCCGTGATTGTGACTGGGTTGAGCTGCGGGAGGAATTACGCTGGCAAGGCAGGTAAACTCTGATGCTACCAGTTCAGTAATATACTCAGCAGATTTGTTGAATAGGCAGGGTATCGAGGAGCTGATATTCCTGTGGTTCACATTGATATTTCTGTGTTAGGAGGTGAGTGGACGTAGCATGTAAAATCTTCCACGGGTAAAGTCTCTAGTAGGCTCTGCTTGAAAGGAGAACAGTTAAAGAGGCCTGTGTTGTGTAGCATTGAGAAATAGGGTGTTTTCATAATGGGTGCTAAGCAAACACTAGAGATGGTTGATGGTGTGCTGGCTAAGGAAGGACCAATTGATTCAGCGAGGTTCCTTATGTTTAAAAAATATGGTGCATACACAACGGCGTATTGCAACAAATGGGTCAAGATGACCAAGGATTGTGTGAAACCTTTCCCAAAGATCAGTAGTTTCATTTCAGAGGTACTAAATAATGTAAGAAATAAAGTGCGGTTGATTAAATCAACAAAAATAACAGTTGAACATGATGACTGTTTGAAATTGTGGCAACTAGAGGGGAACACGTGGCAAGGCAGCGCGTGCACAGTGGAAGTAGGCGTGGAGAAAAGCACTCGCACAGCGGAAGTAGCCATTGAGAAGTGTGGAGAACTGAGCGCAAGCGCACCCCTGCCGCCGTATGCGGTAGGGGGCGTAATTACAGCCGTTACCAAAAATGAAATTAACAAGTTATATCCTGTTTTGAGTCAATTTAAAACAAGTGTTTCTGAGGAAGAGGATGAACCCACCGTGATTTCAGCCATTGCCCATGCTATTAATATGTTAGAGGTACAACGCAAGTATGGAAAGGGAGCGGTCCCACCAGCAGGTGCAGAGGCTGAGATAGGTGAGAGTAGTGGGGTAACCACTAGGAGGGAGAACATCCATGGTACCGAAACAATTCCTGTGATCAATCCTGAATGTAGTGAACCGGTTGGTGCTTATCCTGTCCGCACAATAACAGTTTCTAATGGGAAAACTGACAAGGATGGTATAGTACCTGTGAAAAATGTTTCAATGCATTGTCCTTGGACTAGATCGGAACTACGTTCAATTATGACTGAGTTCCCAGATCCTAGAAAAGAGTTGGCCAAATGTCAGGAATTTGTCAAAGACTTAGGAAATGCACACGAACCAACCAACAAGGATTGGCGAGTGGTGTTGAGGGCATGCCTTCCTCACAATACTAACATACAAAAATTTATTAAAGATTGTTTGTTGGAGGAAGACAAAACCTTAAAAGATGAGGATAATCAACAGAATATTCAGAAAATTGTCTCACATTTGGCCATCTATTTTCCAGTAGTAGTGAATTGTAGCAAGATTTTCACCATTAAGCAAACGAAGAGTGAAACGACAACTGATTATTTTTCTAGAGCTCTAGCAGCAATGACACAGTTTACTGGGATATCAGCTATAAGAGAGGATCCACATCATAGGGAAGTGGCTGTAATGGTACTAATGGATGGTCTCAGGGAAAATCTAAAGACGAGTACAAACCTCAACACCTAGTTGGAGGGGCATCACGGTAGATTCTCTTAGAGAGATTGCTGTGGAGCATGATTAGAACATTTTTAGAAAGCGCGAAGAAAAGAGTGATAGTTTGATGACGGTAAGTATTCTGGATTTAGAGGGACTGCACACACAACCACAAACATACCACACTCACAATACAGGAAATGGGATAGTGACGTGTTTTAACTGTCATTAAGAGGGACATATAAGGAGATTTTGTCCAGAAAGAAGATTGGAGACACCCAGAGGGGGATCACATAGATACCCACAAAGGAGAAACACACATAGGCTAGAGAGCTCACAGCTACCCGCGCATGTTATAGCAGGAAATATTGCACGGGAAAGTGATAGTCAGTGCTTGGGGTCAGGTCATACCTGTAGTCTACAGCAAGTGAGGTTAACTGAGAGTCTGAGGGAAGAACCTACAATGATAGTTGACATAGCTGATAGGAAACAAATTTTTCTTGTAGATACAGGAGTGGCCAGATAAGTGATAACCTCTCCTTTTAATTTACAGGTAACTAGTGTCGAAGTCAGCATATTGGATAAAGTCATTTCAATTAAAATCAAGCAAACTTGGTTGTCTTTGTCTGAAAAGATGCGTACGGCCAGTGCCGGATTAAGGGAATGGAGGCCCCTGGGCTAAGGGGGCCTCCATTTCCCCATGAGGGCCCCCCCCACCGTGATCTGAGCTGCCCGCCCTCCGCCCCGTGATCCGAGCTGCCCGTCCCCCGGCACTAACCTCCTTCCCCGGCGCGCTGTACGCTCTTTACTGAGGAGAACTCGTGAGAGTGAGACTCACGAGATCTCCTCAGTAAGGAGACTACAGCGCGCCGGGAAAGGACTGCAGGGAAAGTGCTCAGCAGCACTGATCTCGTCGGGGGCGCCCCCGCCCCGAACCGATCAATACTGCTGCTGAGCACTTTCAAGGGCCCCCTGGATGCCATAGACCTCTGGGCTGTAGCCCAGTTAGCCCTATGGTTAATCCGGCCCTGCGTACGGCACTCTACGGCGTAAAAGGGCACACTACGGCATAAAAGGGCGTAAGCAGCTGCAACACGTGGCAACAACAGTATTTCGTCTTTTACATACATTCGCACACACACGCACACTTGTAAAATAGTACACATTAATGGTAGTTGCAACACATAGTCATTTATGTCGAAATATAGTAGTATTTATGTGTAATATCATAAATTATATGCATATCAGTAAAACATATGGTACAGGTTGAAGGAATCATATCATGTGTGGTATCATAATACTCCTCTTAACATTTGCAACTGTCCGGGCCACTCTGCAAAGGAATCACAGAGTGCATACGCAAGTTATGAATGATAGGGAATTATGAACTATTTAAGACTAAGGAATCTTGGCGGGAAGATCTGAGCAAACCCCCTGAAGAGATGACCCCCTCCTTTGGATTCTTTAGGTTGAACTAGCCAATGATTGACAACCCCTTGGACCTTCCTGAAACCTGGACCAATAGAAGCAAGCTATACCATTCTGCATTGTTTTACTGTATTTCTGTGTGCATATAAACACAGGGCCGGTGCCAGGTTGCCCGGCGCCCTAGGCAAAGCTTAAGCTTGTCGCCCCCCCCCTCCCAAATAAAAAAATATTTTTTTATTTCACAGCCCCTAACACACTTGAAATTTTTGAAATAAAAATAACTCTTACCTCCTCTTCTCCTCTTGGCTGGCTAGGATGCAGTTCAGATGTCTGGCGCAGAATGCTGTCCAGGCTTCACTCCTGCCCAGGAGCAAACACAGGATATCTAGAGGGGAGGCTCTAACTGTTAGATTTCAGAACAAAACAAACAAAAAAAAAGAAAACTTTACATCACTCACCTGTTACAGACCGACATGTACCTTGCTGCCCACAAACTTCTCTCACACATGCCCATCTGCCCACTAGCTATTCTCACATATGTCACCTATGCCCTTGCATAGCTGCAATTTGTCACGGCACTATTTTAGTACATAGACTCCATAGTCTCTAACTTAAGGACATTTATAGGTGTAATCCCACATTTTCTGTAGCATCCATGCTCCCCCCACACACACTTACTGTAGCATGCATTCTCCCCCACACACACATTTTCTGTAGCATCCATTCTCCCCCCCCTACACATTTTCTGTAGCATTCATTATTCCCCCCCACACACACTTTCTGTAGCATCCATTCTCCCCCCCACACACACACACATTTTCTGTAGCATCCATTCTCCCGCCATTATCTGTAGCATCCATTCTCTCCCCCACACATTTTCTGTAGCATCCATTCTTCCACCCCCCCACACATATTCTGTAGCTTCCATTATCCCCCCACACACACTTTCTGTAGCATGCATTCTCCCCCACACACACATTTTCTGTAGCATCCATTCTCCCCCCTACACATTTTCTGTAGCATTCATTATTCCCCCCCACACACACTTTCTGTAGCATCCATTCTCCCCCACACACACACACACACATTTTCTGTAGCATCCATTCTCCCCCCACACACACATTTACTGTAGCATCCATTATTCCCCCCACACACACACTTTCTGTAGCATCCATTCTCCCCCCCCCCACACACACACACATTTTCTGTAGCATCCATTCTCCTCCATTTTCTGTAGCATCCATTCTCCCCCCACACACAGATTTTCTGTAGCATTCATTATTCCCCCCCACACACACTTTCTGTAGCATCCATACACACACACACACACACACACACACATTTTCTGTAGCATCCATTCTCCCCCCACACACACATTTTCTGTAGCATTCATTATCCCCCCCCCACACACACTTTTTGTAGCATCCATTCTCCCACACACACACATTTTCTGTGGCATCCATTCTCCCCCCACACACACATTTACTGTAGCATCCATTCTCCCCCCTCACACACATTTTCTGTAGCATCCATTCTCCCCCCCCCCCACACATTTTCTGCAGCATTCATTATCCCCCCACACACACTTTCTGTAGCATCCATTCTCCCCCCATTTTCTGTAGCATCCATTCTGCCCCCACACACATTTTCTGTAGCATTCATTATCCCCCCCACACACACTTTCTGTAGCATCTATTCTCCCCCACACACATTTAATGTAGTATTCATTCTCCCCCCACCACACACATTTTATGTAGTATCCATTCTCCCCCCACCACACACATTTTATGTAGCATTCATTCTCCCTCTTCCCCCTTTTACTGTAGCATCCACTCCCCCCCTCGGTTCTCTGCAGCATACTACTCTCACTCTCCCCTCCGTTTCTCTGTTGCATACTTTCACCACATCTCCCCCTTTTCTGTACTCACCTTCACTTTTCTTCCATTCTCTTCTCCGCCTCTTGTTTCTTGCTTCTTTCCTCTCTCTTTACTTCAGTCAGACTCCTGTCGGCTCTTTACACTGGCAGCGTCGTGACGTCACGACGCTGCCAGACCACTATATTGCGGGCGGATGATCCGTCCGGGGCGATCGCGCCGCCCGCTTAAAATTAACTAATGAATAATTGTTTTTTTAATAACCAGTCTCCTCGGCCACAGTGCCGCCCCCCAGAGGCCGGCGCCCTAGGCAGCTGCCTAATGGTAGCGCCGGCCCTATATAAACAGCAGCTCCTCATCTAGTGTGCAGACATCTTTTCCCCAGACTTCAGGATTGAATGACTGTACACTGGATCCAGAGAGCCTGCGATAAGTAACGGCTGTACTTATTATAATTTTCGCTTGAATATCTACTGCTACTTTTTGAGAATAAATCTTTGTGCGTTGGAAACACAAATCGAGATTCGACAATCGTTATTGGTTAGCGACAATACGCATTTAACAATTTGGGGGCTCGTGAGCTTTGGAGGTTTCGTTGCCGGACGATACGCAAGACCAACGGATTTCGGTTCAGCAACAAAGGGTGGAGACAGGTCATATACGGGTAAGAACGCAATGTGTTCAAAACCTGAATCTTACTCTGTGTTGTGAAACCGAATGTCCGTTTTGCATTGTCTAGGGCACGCTAACTAGAACCTAGGGACAAAAGAGAAAACTGTTTCTTTTTATTGTCATTGTGCGTTTTAACTGTATTGCATTGCTTAGCGTATGTGTATTTCCTGCTGTGCGTACGCGGACTTCCGGTAGATTTTCCACGTGGTTAAACAATCGTTTTGATAGTTATTATATGTGTATAAAATAATTACTTGTAAAAGCCTCTGAGACATTATTACTATTGTTGGGAACATTTGATTTTCTGCGCAGAAAAGGTGTATAGTGTGTGATTTTGTAACGTAGATACACTGTTTTATTGTGGATTGTGCTCAGTTGCTGTCTGACGAGGCAGGTTGCCCAACTGAAGGCCGGTATACAGGGCAGGTATACCGAGTGCGAAAACCGGGTTTTCGCGAATCGCCACCAATAGATCGCAAGGTTTACTGATAATTAGTATTAGTAGGCGGTACGATCTAACTGCACAGTAAACACAACCGCGAGGGTAAAATTGGAAGTGCGTAGAGGAATTATATTGGAAAGGCTGGTTGATTGTATCAACTTGGCGCTGCCAGTTATAATAAACTCAACAGAAATTTGAGATAGCCGGGCTATCGAGGAACTATTTCTGTGTTAGGGATTCTTGTTCGGAACAAGAGTAAGCGAGTGGACGCGGCTATTTGGAAATACGTCCACCGGGGCATTAGAGATCTCTAGCGGTGATTGTAGCAACGGGGTTGAAATTGTATTGTTGGCCGGAAAGAACAGAGCATTGCGGTGTGTCTGTGTTCCGTGTAGAAGGTATTGTTCAACATGGGTGCTAAGCATACACTAGAGATGGCCAGTGTACTGCCTAAGGAAGGGCCTATTGGTTCAGCGAGGTTTCTCATGTGTAAGAAATATGGTGCATACGCAACTGTGTATTGTGACACGTGGGTCAAGATGACCAAAGATTGTGATAGGCCTTTCCCAACAATAGGGAGTTTTAATGCAGAGGTACTAAATACTGTAAAAGATAAAGTATGGTCGATTAAGTCAACGAAAGTGATGAATAAACATAATGATTGTTTAAAATTGTGGCAAATGGAAGGTGACATGTGGCAGAGCAGCGAATGCACAGCGGAAGTAGGCGTGGCGAAAAGCACGCGCACGGCTGTAATAGCTGTTGAGAAGCATGGCAAACTCAGCGCAAGCGCGCCCCCGCCACCTTATGTGGTGGGAGGGGTAAGTACAGCCGTTATTAAAACTGAAAAAAGAGAAATTGCTAAATTATATCCTGTCTTAAGCCAGTTTAAAACAAGTGTATGAGAAGATGAAGATGAACCCACTGTGATTTCAGCCATTGCTCATGCTGTTAATATGCTAGAGGTTCAGCGTAAGTATGGGAAAGGAGCAATGGCTGAGATAGATGAGACTAGTATGATCACTAGGAGTGATAGCAGTCTAAATATTGAAACAGCAAATCCTGTAGCGTCTTCTGAAGACAGTGAACCAGTGGGTGCGTATCCAGTCCGCACAATATCAGTTCCCAATGGGAAGGCGGACAAGGATGGTGTAGTTCCTTTAAAGAATGTTACAATGCATTGTCACTGGACTATATCAGAATTACGTTCCATTATGACTGAATTCCCAGATCCTAGAAAAGAGTTGGCAAAGTGTCAGAAATTTGTTAAAGATTTAGAAAATGCACATGAACCAACCAATAAGGATTGGCGTGTAGTGTTGAGGGAGTGTCTTCCTCCCAATACTGACATACAAAAATTTATTAAAGATTGTTTGTTGGATGAAGATGACACCTTGACTGATGAGATTAACCAAGAGAATATAGAACAAATTGTCAAACATTTAGCCATCTATTTTCCAGTAGTGGTAAATTGGAGTAAGATTTTCACCATAAAACAAAAGGATAGTGAAACAGCCTCAGATTACTTTGCTAGAGCTATAGCAGCGATAACACGATTCACTAGGATATCCAACATAGGTGAGGACCCACATCACAGAGAGGTAGCTGTAGGAGTATTAATGGATGGCCATAGAGAAAATTTAAAGACAAGAGTACAGACCACATTACCTAATTGGAGAGGCATCACAGTAGATTCTCTTAGGGAGTCTGCTGTGGAGCATGACAAAAACCTCTTTAGAAAAAAGGAAGAGAAAAGTGATAGGTTAATGACGGTAAGTATACAGGCTTTAGAGGGAGTGCATACACGACCACCAGCATACAACCCACATATTAAGAAATATAGAATAATCTGGTGTTTCAAGTGTAATGAAGAAGGCCATTTCGCAAGAGATTGTAAAAAAGAAAGACAGTATACACATACGGGTGGGTCACGTAGATATCCTCCAAAGGGGAATTTTCATAGATTAGAAGACTCACATCTACCCACGCATATTATAGCAGCAAATGCTGCGTGGCAAAAAGATAGTCAGCGCTAGGGGTCAGGTCATACCTGTAGTCTACAGCCAGTGAGGTTAACTGAGAGTCAGATAGAAGAACCAACAATGATAGTTGACATAGCTGGTAGGAAGCAAACTTTTCTTGTAGATACAGGGGCGACCCGATCTGTGATAACCTCTCCTTTCAATCTACAGGTGACCAGTAAAACTGTTCCAGCTATGGGGGTAACGGGAAGAGTTGTTGCATTATCCACTAACTAAACCTGCTAAAACCTACTATCGGGCCCCTGCATACCAAGCATTCATTTCTCTTTGCTGCGGTGGCTCCTACTAACTTGCTGGGAATTGGCTTGTTATGTAAAATGGGATGTGTCATATACTGTACTCCAGATGGTGTGTTCTTAGATATACTGGAGAAAGTCGCACATGAGGTACAGGATATATTGGACACCCCTCAAAGGTTAATGTTACACTCTCCTGTTATAAAACAAAGTCCATCTCAAGTAAAAGGGATGTTGCTGGAAATACCAGGTTCACTATGGACCAGAGATGGACAGGACACTGGACTGATGGCAAACGTAGCCCCTGTCATGGTCAATCTAAAAAGTGGTAGGATAGCTCCAAAAACCCCACTGTATCCATTAAAACCGGAGGTGGAACTAGGGGTATATCCTGTTATTGAGAGGCTGTTACAACAAGGGATTTTAAATCGTACAGCCAGTACAGCAAATAGTCCCATTTTCCCTGTGAAGAAGAGTGGGGGGGAGGGGCTATAGATTAGTCCAGGACTTAAGGGGAATTAATAAAGTTGTTGAGAGCCAATTCCCCGTAGTGCCGAATCCAGCTGTCATCCTCATGCAGATTCCACCGTCTGCCAGTCACTTTACTGTCATTGATCTATGTTCTGCTTTCTTCTCAGTCCCTCTTCACCCTGACTGCCAATACCTTTTTGCATTTTCCTACCGGGGAGTGCAATACACATGGACCAGACCTCCCCAGGGGTTCATTGACAGCCCCAGTATTTTCTCCCAAGCCTTACATGACTGTTTGCAATCCTTTCAACCCCACAATGGGTCTGTTCTAATTCAATATGTGGACGATTTGTTGCTGTGCTCTGATTCTTTTATGTCATGTTAACATGATACTAAATTGTTGTTGCTCCATCTCTCACAAACAGGGCACAAGGTGGCAAAGGACAAATTACTGCCATGTCAGACTAAGGTCAAATACTTAGGACACTGCCTCACTAAGGGGCTAAGACACCTGACAACCGACAGGATTGAGGCTATACAACACATGACTCTGCCGCAGAGCCAGAAGCAGATTCGTACCTTCCTGGGGATGTGTGGATACTGTAGATCCTGGATCCCAGGTTTTTCTATTCTGGCATTACCATTGCAGGGGCTAGTCTCTTCCTCAAAACCAGAATGTGTTGTACACACAGAAGAGTCAGAGCAAGCATTCTGTAACCTTAAAGATAGTCTGACTAAAGCACCTGCATTGGGAATACCTGATTACGAAAAGCCTTTTGAGCTATACTGTACAGAAGCTGATGGTTGTGCAGCAGGTGTCCTCACACAGAAACATGGTGACGCTAGCAGACCGGTAGCATACTACAGTGCACAATTGGACAATGTGGCAAGATCACTCCCAACATGTCTCAGAAGTGTAACAGCAACTGCTCTTCTGGTAAGTAAGAGCGAGGACATAGTATTAGGACATAATTCAACTGTCTATACACCCCATGCTGTATCAGCTCTGTTAAATTCAGCCCAAACCAGACATGTTTCTTCGCTAGATTTACAAAATGGGAACTAGCCCTGATGGCACCCTCAAACATCCCCATCAAATGATGTAGCACCTTAAATCCAGCTACATACCTTCCATATGTGTCTCTAGAGACACAAAGGGTGGGAGGTGAGGAGACCCTGGTGGATGATGAGTTAGGCAAGAGTACTGAGACGCATGACTGTATGGAACACCTGAATCAGACCTTTACTGCAAGGCCCGACATACGTGACACCCCCTTAGAAAATGTAGATTTTACGTTTTATACAGACGGAAGTTGTCATAGACAGACACAGGAGAGCTATGTACTGGTTACGCTGTTGTAGACGATCAGGATGTGGTAGAAGCTGAACCCCTTGGCCCACCTCACTCAGCCCAGGTGGCGGAACTAGTAGCATTAAGGAGAGCGTGTGAATTGGCAGAGGGTAAATCAGCCAATATATATACTGACTCTAGGTACGCCTTCGGGGTAGTGCACGATTTTGGGGCCCTTTGGCATCTTAGAAACTTTGCGACAGCAGCAGGTACGCCAGTGGCACACTCACAACACATAAAAGGACTTCTGGCAGCGATACAGTTACCCAGAACAGTAGCCGTCATAAAGTGCAAAGCCCATACCTTTGAAGAAGACCCAGTGTCACTGGGCAATAACAGGGCGGACGAAGCTGCTAAATGGGCAGCAGGGCAACCTATGACTGTATCGACCGAGACTATGATGGTTTTTCAGACATTAGACATGCAGAAATTAATTGAAATGCAAGATTTGTGTTCCCTGCAGGAAAAGGCGGTCTGGAAGGCGAAGGGATGTGGTCAAGAGTCCTCAGGACTCTGGAGGGATGGACAACGTAAGCCTGTAGCTCCCCGAACGTACTATCCAAGCCCGGCTCAAGCAGCACACGGTCTGACTCACCCGGGTAAAGAAGGTATGTGCAAACTGGTGAGAGCATACTGGTGTGCTCCTGGATTTTCCTCTCAGGCTGGTAAGAAGGCAATTTCTTGTCTTACTTGTTTGAGGAAAAATGTTGGGAAAACTATTCCAACTGAGCCATTCCACATCCCTCCTACAGACGGACCTTTTCAGGTAATACAAATTGACTATATCCAACTACCACCGTGCAGGAATCTAAAGTATGTGTTAGTGTGTATTGATGTGTTTTCCGGTTGGGTAGAAGCATATCCGGCAGCCACTAATACTGCTGTGTTCACTGTAAAGAAAATTGTACAAGATTTTGTATGTAGGTTCGGTATCCCTAGAATTATTGAAAGTGATAGGGGTACCCACTTTACTGGTGATATCTTCCAAAATATATGTAAACTCATGGGAATCGGTAGCAAACTTCACACCCCTTACCGACCACAAGCCAGTGGTAAGGTGGAGAGAGTAAATGGTACTATAAAGAACAAGCTTAGTAAGGTAATGGCTGAAACTGGGTTGGCATGGCCTGAGGCTTTGCCATTGGTCCTCCATAGCATTCGGACCACTCCTAGACCTCCTCTTAAGCTGTCCCCCTTTGAGATACTGTTTGGACGACAACCTCATTTAATCGTAAGTCCACAAGACGACTTAAAGTGTAACAATGAAGTGACAGTGCAATATCTCATAAAAATGAGCAGACAGCTAAAACAACAACAACAAAAACTAAAAATGCTGTCACCTGGTATGCCAGAAACGAACTGTCATGATTTTGAACCTGGGGAATATGTTATGATCCGCAATTTCTTATGCTTAGGTTGTTTACCAGACCGTTGGGAAGGCCCGTACCAAGTGTTGCTGACCAGTACCATATCTCTGAAGGTAGCAGAAAGAGACACTTGTGTCCATTTTACCCACTGCAGGAAAGTCAGTAGCCCGGAGAAAGTACGAGATAAAGCTGAGACTGACAACACTGATCTGTCACTCGTAAACCTGTTCCTGGAGACCTAAAGTCTGCAGTCAAGACCCTTGAGCCAAGGACGTTGCCCAGATTATCCTCCCAGCAATGGAGTGGCGATTTTTGTTTTTCTTCTGTTCCAGGATTTTTCTTGTTTACATTTTTTATAGGACACCCTATTTTTGTGAAGGAGAATGGATAACAGAGGCAGGATCTGGTAGTGATACTGATGAGATGGAGTTGGAAGAAAGCTTGATAGAACCCATAGCGCAGCCCATTATCAAGCTTGGTCCAGGGGTTATGAAAAGGTCTGCTAGCTCTGGAAATCGGAGACAGTGTAAGGGGCTATTGTCTGATGAATATTGTATTTGTAAGTACTGTGACTCCCTAGTTGAAGAGAAATGCATCCAGCGATGCCAGTCCAATAGTAATCTGGACATTGGCGGGCATACTCTGGAGGATTATCACTCCCTAGTGGGTAAGGTCCTAATCCAATCTGAGTGCTGGGTGTGCTCTCATGTGCCTCATGGACCGCATAACATATGTCTAGTGCCGTTCCCACTAAATATCTCTGAGGTCCTCAAATTAAGGGGAGGAAGGTCCATAGAAGGGAAGTACAATAACACTAGGTCCCCTAGTCTGAAGCTTTGCCAATATTCCATAGACCAGTCTTTACTGTGTCTAAATATCTCACATGCGAAACGACTGGAGAATTGGGAAGCTGACCTACCAGATCAGACAATGGCTCGCCATACTCATTTTGGAGGGAGAATTGCAAGGTCACCTATAGGCAGAAATGTTGATGGGTATCATAGACTAGGACGCGTCAACAGACATAAGAAAGTACTCGTTGGGAGGGTTCCTCAGAGTTATTGTCAGGATATAATCCATGCCGAAACTTGTTTTGCACAAGTGAAGACAATGGGTACGGGAAGTTTTGTCAAGACACTGTGCAATATTATTAGCGATCGTACTGTACCTTATGTCCTCCCAGATGATGTGTACTATGTTTGTGGGAGAAAGACTTATTCCTGGTTAGCTCCGAGTTCCAAGGGTTTGTGTTTCTTAAGTAAACTGGTTCCTGAAATCATGACTATTACACATGAAGAAATGGTTGGTATTCACAAGACTACATCCCCACCATACATACACACACAGTATGAACATCGTGGCAAAATAAATATGATTCCTGGTGAAGAACCCATAGCTACAAAATTGATTAGTGAAACCACTGGTTTTCAGGTTATGGTTGCTCTAGATCCCACCAGGATCGCTCGGGGAACTTTAAATTTTAAGTATATTCAAGATCTAGCTAAATTGATAGATAATATTACCGAGATGTATGATTACACTTTCAGGTATACGGGAAGAGAACTACAAGCTTATAAAAAGGAGTTGTACAACATAGACTGGTATTGAATTATCTAACATCTATTACTGGTGGATATTGTGTGACATTGACCACTCAGTTCGGTGTCAAATGTTGCACATACATCACCAATATTACTGATGACCCCAAGGAAGTCATAGACCGGAAGATGGATGAATTTCTGCAACTGAAATGGGAATTTCGAAGGAATCATAATTTTTCATTGTATGAGATAGGAGAAAAGGTGGCAGGATGGTTCTCATGGTTGAATCCTGTAAAATGGTTCTAGGAGAGTGGGTACAGGAAATGGTTTCTAGCATAGGTAAGCTTTTTCTCCTCATACCTGGTATCATCTTAGTAATTGGCTTATGTGTCAGATGTGTTCCTACTGTGTGGAAGTGTGGAGAGCAGTCTACTGAGGTAAACACTGAAAATGAGACTGAAATGGTGGTGAGAGATACGGAAATCATGGTCTGTGAAGAAATACATTACAATCCTGATATTCAGAATATGACTGGGTGATAGTTTCTTATACTATCAAAGGGTGGAGCTGCCGAAGTCAGTTAATTGGATAGAGTCATTTCAATTAATATCTAGCAAACGTAATCGCTTTTGTCTGAAAATTATGCGTAGAGCACGCTACGGCGTGGAGAAGCGTATCCAGCCACAGTGCAAGGAAAGGTTTAGGTTATCGGAAATATGTCATATTTAGTATCATTTTAATCCCCTATTTATCCGCAGTTGTCCGGTTCATTTGCCGAAGGGATTGCACATTGCATACTCTAGTTAGCGATGATAGGGAATAAATGTTTAAAATGATACTGTCTGTGTAATGTAAATAGACTAGTTTAAACTGGATTCTTGGCGGGAAAATCGGAGTGCATCCCCTGAAGAGCTGACCCCCACCTTTGGATATTTTGGTTTGAACTGGCCTATGACCTGCAGTACACTGGACCCTCCTGAAGCCTGGACCTATAGAAGCAAGCCACATCATCTGCATTGTTTTACTGTATTCACTGACTGTATATAAGCAGGAGCTCTGGACCTAGTGGACAGTCTACTTGACCACATCCTTCAGCCTGAATGACTGTACACTGGATCGCGGGCGCCTGCGATAAGTAACGGCTGTACTTATTTTTATTTTGATTTGTTATTCTGCTACTTTTGGCTATTAAATCACATTGTGCTTTGGAACCACATTACGGCAATTGACAATCGTTATTGGATAGCAACTAGACGTGCATAACTATATATATATATATATATATATATATATATATATATATATATATATATATATATATATATATATATATACACACATGCATAAATATATGTGTGTGCACACATATATATGTGTGTATAAAAATATATATATATATATATATGTATATATATATATGTGTGTGTGTGTATGTATATATATATATATTACATGTAAATGCATGCAGTGGAACAAATAGCACTTGTATGACTGTGTGGTTATATATATATATATATATATATATATATATATATATATATATATATATATATATATATATATATATACACACATGCATAAATATATGTGTGTGCACACATATATATGTGTGTATAAAAATATATATATATATATATATGTATATATATATATGTGTGTGTGTGTATGTATATATATATATATTACATGTACATTGCATGCAGTGGAACAAATAGCACTTTTATGGCTGTGTGGTAATAAAAAATAAAAACCAAGGGATATTTTACCTGGGATAAATGCACTTGCAGTGATACTTATACAACATGCTTCCCGATCAAGTGTCAGGTCATATGGGACAAGTCAATCAGTTCCCATAGCGATGGGGACAATGTGTAAGCACTATTCAACAAATTATGTTTGTTTAGATTTATAACTGTCTTATGTATAGTAGACTACATGATGTGTCACTACATGTTACATTAATATTGTATCTTAAATAACAAAAATATGTATCAACTGCATCATACACGAAGATTATATTTATAAGCAAAAAAATTGATCTACATATGCTCACCTCAATATGTAACCATTTCTGCTGAGATTGTTTCAGGCTCTTAATGCTGCTTGGAACTACAGTTGATTAAATGGCTGATTAAAGTATACAGAGGATCAATCTGTTAACTAGTTTATAATATATAAATAATAGAAAGGAAACACTTCATAGTACATTAAAAACACCATAATTTATTAGGTAGATAAATCCAGCGTACTGAATGTGTACAATCAATTTCATAAAGCAGCACTTTTATCATACAGAAGCTCCTACCCAACCACATCAGAGCAGGTATTCAGCTGATTACAGCAACATGAAGTGCACAATACCACAGAGCTTTTTTACCTTCAGATGCACCAATGCAATTATGCAGATCAGACGATTGATGACCGTTTGGTTAGATATTGCAACAGTGTGTATGCTCCCACTTTCATGTTTTATCGTACCAAAACACATCACATCTGTTGATTTGGTTTTCTAAATTTCATAGAAATCAAGATCAGCAATGGAACGATGTCGGGCAAATTTGGAGGTGTATACACACTCACAACCAACAGTGTAGGCTGATATCTGTGTGTACAGAGACACTATCTTTTCAGCAGATAGTTATGAGAGATAAAAATCACAGATCTGAAGGTAAATTATGTACACATGACTCGGCATGAATCAGGACTTTCATCTTTGGGGAAATCGTTGAAGACATTACATCTATAGTGTGAAGATACGTGGCTCCCAAATCACTCAGACACGGTATTAGAGGAAAATTGGAAGGATGACTTATTCTGCAGAACAGGATTAAATACAGCACGGCTCCTTAAAGATAGCAGGTCCAACAAGTGAGGAAATCAGTTCAAATAAATCCAGTGAGATATGTTCCACAGGCAGTGTTGGACTGGGGCATTAGGGGCCCACCAAAGGGGGTGTGGTCAGCCATCATAGAGGCGAGACCAGACACTAGAGGGGGAGTGGTCAGTCCACTAAGGACAGCTACCACCTTAGTGCAGTATATAAAGAATGCAGTGTGTGTATAAAGAATACACAGTCTTGACCTACCCCTTAGATTGGGCATAACAGTCACCAAAAATCATGATTGTCCCACTAGACCAAGATTGGCTAACCTGTGGCATTCCAGGTGTTGTGAAACTACAAGCCCCAGCATACTTTGCCAATATATAGCAGCTTATTGCTGGAAGGATATGCTGGGACTTCTAGTTTCACAACACCTGGAGTACCACAGGTTAGCCAAGCCTGCACTAGACTCAGATCATTTGATAGGCTGTCCTACCTGTTGTTGTCACTTTTACCACCTGTGGCTGCTGGTTTCTTTAGTTGCGGCTTGTCTGGATCCTGTAATGTTGAGGGCCCTATTTGGAAAAAATAATGGGTACATTTAGAAAATTCCAACCAGCCTCGGCATTAAATAAATAGGACCCACAATTAATACTTAGGCCTTCCTCCAGACCCAACATTAAAGTAATAGTGCTCACATTTGATGAATATATCTATTTCCCTCCAACCAACCCAAACATTAAATTAATAGTATTCCCATTTAATAAATAAACCTATTACCCTCCCTCCAAACAGTCCCAGCAATAAATTATTAGCATTTACGTTTAATACATCCATTTCCCACGGCCATTCCTAGCATTAAATAATGAATATTCACATTTAATAGATAGCCCCCACACTCAGCCCCACATTCAATTATAGACCCAAACCAACTCAGCATTAAAGGTCCCATCACCCCCTCCCTATAGTGTTCTCTGTGCAGCCCCCCTCACTATAGTTTAGCATAGGCAGCCCCCCTATAGTTTAGTATAGATAGGCAGCCCCCCTATGCCACATGGTAGTGCCCCCAAAACAATGCTATGCCACACGGTAGTGCCCCCAATGTTATGCCTGCAATAGTCCTCTCAATTCACACACAATATATATATATATATATATATATATATATATATATTGATAGCACAAACAATATAAGCAACTGGTTAATACTTACCCAAAAGTTGATTGCTGCAGCCTCTCTGCTCTTCTCCCTTCAGCGGCGCGGTAACATCAGCTGACAGGGTGAGGGGGGGGTCACATGATCGCAGTTGCGATCGCATGTGAAAGATGACTGGCTGTCAGTGACAGCCAGTCATCTTTCAATTGCAATCGCAGCTGCGATCGCAATTAAGCAGCGGGGACGCAGCGGGGACGACGTGAGAGGCCTCCAGGTAAGCTCCGCCCACTGGTGAAAGGGTGTGTGGCTGTATGGTAGCCGGGCCTACTGGTGGTTTAACTGGTGGCCCGCTGGGCCAGTCCGACGCTGTACACAGGGCATCTCTGGCAGAGCATCACCTCTTGGCCAAAAGTCAGTCACATACATGTCCAGCTCCCCTCTTTAAGCACATCATAATCCCAGCTTGGGAACTGCCTGCCCAGGGGAGTTGCAAAAGGTCTAGATTGGTGGGCTGCTTACACTATCTAGCCCCCTCCTCTACCTCCCCAGGTGTCTTCTTTCAGGTGACCCCTGCTGGGTCCGGCTTCTGGCTGACTGTAGAGACCACTAGTGGACAATAGGGAGCAAACAGAAATAACAATGGTAGCTTAATTCACTCAACTCCTGAGTGTTCCCTGTGGAGGTGGAATTTAACCCCTGAAGTACTTTTCCAAGGAGATGTTATGGTTCCATCACTGATACTTCCTGATGACAACATGGCTAAAAAGTTCAGTATGGATTAGATTAAGGGGTTGTAACACCATACACCATGCCTGTTGCTTTACATATAGTATGATTGCATAGGTGTGTACCCAGCTTCAAGAAGGCATTTGGAGGATCTCTGTCACGGTTCTGCAGATAGGATTCTTGATCTGCCCAATTTAGCACTACTCCTAGCATGGCGCAGGGTCTAACGAACGGACGGTGTTCACCAGGGACCACCGCAAGGTGGTTTGGACTTGGCGGCGTCCGCCCGCAGGTTGCGGCTCCTACTAGAAGTATCAGGCGAGATCTATTAGGGGAATGAGAAGGAAGGCACTAGCAGATAGCAGGCAACAGCAGGAGAGATGGAGCGCAAGTTCTGTAGGCAATTTGAGGAGCTAGGAGTGGTGGAGCGTAAGCTCTGTAGACAAGTAGTACAGCGGAGTAGTGGAGTGTAAGCTCTGTAGACAAGCAGTACAGGGGAGGGGTGGAGCGTAAGCTCTGTTGAGAAGCAATACACCTGAGTGGTGGAGCGTAAGCTCTGTAGACAATCAGTACAGCGGAGTGGTGGAGTGTAAGCTCTGTAGACAAGCAGTACAACGGAGTGGTGGAGCGTAAGCTCTGTAGACAAACAGTACAGCGGAGTGGTGGAGCGTAAGCTGTGTAGACAAGCAGTACAGCTGAGTGGTGGAGCATAAGCTCTGTAGACAAGCAAAACAGCTGAGTGGTAGAGCGTAAGCTCTTGTGAACAAGCAGTACAGCGGTAAGATGGAGAGTAAGCTCTTGTAGACAGCGGTATAGTAGGGTGAGATGATACATAAGCTCTTGTAGCCAGTGGTACAGCGGAGTGAGATGGAGCGTAAGCCCTTGTAGTCAGCGGTACAGCAGAGTGAGGTGGAGCGTGAGCTCTGAAAACCAATGGAACGCACAGGAGGCAATGGAGCCACGTCTGATACCAGGCAGGTAACACAATCAACAGGCACTGAGCTGCAGGGGAAAGTGCCTTTTAAAGTTTGGAGCCGAGAATGGTTGTCTAATAGAAAGAATGCAGAGGACATAAAGGATCGAGTCCGCGCATGCGCAGACCCGAAAACAGGACGCCGACGGCCAGGGTGCGGAGGTCAGCGGGAGGCAGGCAAGTGTGTCGGACCACAGTTGTAGAAACCGAAGGTCTGCCGTGTGACAATCTCTTGCTGAGAAGACTTTCTAGCAGCTTTTCAGTGAACTACAATTTTCAACGGGACTATTCCCCATTTGCACTATATACACACACAAGCTGGATGGGAAATGAAGCACATTATATATATATATATATATATATATATATATATGTACGTACGTACGTACGTACGTACGTACGTACGTACATATGTTTGTATATATATATATATATATATATATATATATATATATATATATATATATACATATACATATACATATATATATATACAAGTTAACCCGTGCATGATACTCATGCATTCTAGTCAAATCAAGCTACTTAAGGTGTTAAAAGGGTTCTTGTCATGCATTCGGGGCTAGGCAAGGCCTCCTCAGGGGAAGAGCGTTATTTCCCGACGCAAGCGCCCTTTTTTAACGTGGTTTTGTCCACATGTCACCACCTCATCATTCTTCTCCTTCACCTCATCCTTCATCTTCATCGCCACATCCTTCATCTCCATCATCTTACTGTTCTAAAACCTCTCGATACACAACGTTTCTGCTAAACACTTTATCGCTGTGCTCAATCAGTCTTCCTTGAAGGGCAGTATTCATAACCTGCACTTTCACATCACTGCTTCTCCGTACTCGTGAAAATGCAACATACAATTGTCCATTACCAAACACAGGCTCTGGTAAATAAATACCCCCATGGTCAAGTGTTTGACCCTGTGACTTGTTAATGGTCATAGCAAATGCCGCCTTCAAAGGGAACTGCCGCCGTCTTAGCTCGTAATTTAGCCTTTACTACCCCTCCCACGGGGGGAAGGGGGGATGATGGAAGTTAACTGACTTCACTATTATAATTTTTTTGTCAAATAATGTCAGTATACCAAATTTCAGGTCAATTGGATGAGCCCTTTCTGAGAAAATAGTTTTTTACACACACACACACACACACACACACACACACACACACACACACACACACACACACACTAACACACGCCGCTAGGCTTATATATATTATATATATATATATATATATATATATATATATATATATATATATATATATGTAGAACTAAAAAATGATACCAAATAATGGCGCTATGTGACAATTATCAATATATATTTAGTTTGGAATAAATAGTCCAGAAAAAAGTCTTTTATGAGACACTTCCCATGTGCAGGCAGCAGCAAATCCTCCTTTGGACCGAACGGTGTAAAACTGAATAATCTGAAAACAAAGTGTAGAGGAGGAGGCGCACAATAGTGTAGTATGGTTGTAGTAAAATAGCCCAGGACCAAAATGATGCTGATAGATTCCCTTAACACCAGTTAGATAGATCTATGATCTTATTGTGTTAAATAGGATATAAGAAACACCAGCCACTCGTGCAGTGAATATGCGTACCAGAAGGATGGTCTTTAAATCTCATCAAAGGAAGGAATTCCTGGATGTAATAGGTCATATAATTTCCATAGTCCAGCAAACCAATGGATGTCTCAGAGATAGAATAGAAACCACAGATGTAATGGCTCAATATAACAATTTATTAAAAGTGCACAGTAGCTACTTACATATCAGGTAGCCATAGATCAGCTTAGCTGTAATAACATATCCATAGACGGCAAACAACGAACCCAATAAAGATAAAATCCACATATATGTTCTCAACGCGTTTCGCCTGTATAAAGTGAGAGACTTCATCAGGAGAAAATAAAGTATCAATGCCACGGAACCATGTCCCATAATATAGTAAGACGCGCTAATTTTGCGCATGCGCCATTTACCGGAAACCGGAAGTGATCATTGTGTTGCTATATTGTCATGGCAACATGCCGATTTCATTACATGAATACCAATCATAAAAATGATAGTACTACATTATCTAGATGCGCCTAGAATCACCAAGTTGGTGGAGTAATGTATTAAAACCTAGATCTATATCCCTTAAAAGGATGAATTATGCCGTTTATAAAACGGTATCAAAAAGCTAGATACCGGAAGTCATATAAACGTCACATATATATATATGTGTGTGTATATACACATAAATGTGTATACATATATGTTTACTGTTCTTGCATTAAGAGCTACATCTATTTAGGCACATCAAGCTGTTGTTTGTTTTAGCCTTTATTTGTAGGGGCCTTATCCTTTTGATTGTGTTTTTGCAATGTGAGTGTATATTATGACCTCCTTTTATTCAGAATAAAAGGATAATACTACACATTTTGATTATATGTTATTGTTATTCTGTCTTTGTTCTACTCCATGATCCCATGTCTGCTCAAAACTCAATTAGTGTGCTTTATACTTGTGCTTTATCCATAAAGTTTAAATGTTGTGTATGCAGTGCTCTGGTGTTTTTTGTTAATGTTTTTCTTCATTTGTCATCGAGGCATAAGCTATTGGTATTACAGTAAGATTGTGTATATTCCAAACAATAAAATTAATTTATGCTAGGTAGCTGAAAGCCATTAATGACAATATTGGTAGATTCCCTTAAAACCTAAAGACCAACAAAAAAACTGCACATAAAGCAGCAGGTGCTTCACCTGTTTGGGTAAGTATCAGAGAAGTGTGTCTACAATATTGTGAATACTGTATGTGAGCTACAGAGTCTTTTTTTTTTTTTTATCTTCGTGGTGTAAAACTCCCTGCTTAGTAAGGTCTGCCCTTATTTACACTCCCTCTATTCATTTTTCATAACAGGTATGATGAAAGAATGACTATGGGAGATGACAGCTGTAAATTTGTTGAATAGTTCAACACAAAAGCGATACATTGCTGCCATTTCTCATGAGGGAAGGTAAAAAATAAATTATTTGTAGCTTCCAGATTTTAAGGTTCAAAAAAGACGTGCCTACATAGTTATGTCGATTATTATAGCAAATCTCTACTATACTGCTAATGTACTTGACCAACTTGACTGCAATTTAAATTAAATATTAATCCAGCTATTACTTACAGGAGTTGTTCCACCACTCTGGCAATAATGTCTATACTCCTGCCAGCAACATGTTTTTGATGGAATGCCAAGCCACAAGTAAGATAATAATGGTTATAAATGTTAAATTATGGGATTCCACCCAAAACTGAATTTTAACTATTGGTTGCCATAAGCCTTTAACAAACTATACATTAACCAAGAAAGTTAACTAATTATTTACAAAGGTGAATGACACCAAATATAGAGAAAAATTAAAGCAAAAATATAGACAAAAAAGCTAAGTGTGTAAAGCAATTTATACTAGCTCCACTCCTCTTGTTACTACTGAATTCATTTTCTTATACAATAACCAGGGGAAAAACCCAACGGTGGTAGTCATTATTTCAACTGCAATAATGCCAACAACAGTTAGCCCAACGTAAAAATTTTGATTAGTATAAGGCTGGCAAGGAGGAAATAAGGACTTACCATATAGCAGACATAGAACATTCCCCACACGGTTAGTTGCCGCCATATGTAAATTGTGACTTTCTAAAATGTCTCTAGCTTGAATTACATCAGTTACAATGACCAAAGTGAGATTGCCAGTTTTAAAGCGGCAATGGGCGGACCTGCCGTCTGTATAGTGTAATCCAGGTTGCGGGTCTACCCATTGCCACATGAGCCTAACAGCTCATGCTTTCAGGAATTATTTAATCATGCACAGGTAAATTCATCAACTTGGCGGGGTCAGTAATTATCCTACCTATTTCCACAGGTAGAAAGCCTCTAATTAGAAGTTTGCTAATCAATAGTGTCACTCACCGGACTGTGAGTGCCATTTCTCCTGTGTTCAGGAACCGTGGCCGTCCTCCATCCTGAGGGTCTGCGCATGTGCAGCCCTTATTAAACCTTCAGTACCTGTTGCTTTTAATTGATTGGATGATCAGGCAACCCTCCCTATTTAAACCACCTGTGATCATTACCTGGTTGCCTGATCTTGGAGTCTCATTCCCCATGAGCCTCTGAAGGTGTTCCTGTGTTTCCTCGTGTATTCAGCTCCAGCTGATTCCTGTCTACTACGTTTGTGGTTTCCAGACCACTTCAACTCTCCTGTGTTCATCGTGCCTGCACTCAGCTGATTCCTATCTGCTACTGCTGCCGGATTCCAGTCCGCCTCAACTCTCCTGTGTTCATCGTGCCTGCACTCAGCTGATTCCTATCTGCTACTGCTGCCGGATTCCAGTCCGCCTCAACTCTCCTGTGTTCATCGTGCCTGCACTCAGCTGATTCCTATCTGCTACTGCTGCCGGATTCCAGTCCGCCTCAACTCTCCTGTGTTCATCGTGCCTGCACTCAGCTGATTCCTATCTGCTACTGCTGCCGGATTCCTGTCCGCCTCAACTCTCCTGTGTTCATCGTGTCAGCTCTCCACTGATTCCTATCTGCTTCTACTACCGGATTCCAGACCGCCTCTACTCTCCCGTGTTCAGCGTGTCTTCCCTCCGCTGCCTCCGCTACTTCTGCTGGATACCAGACAGCCTCAACTCTCCCGTGTTTATCATGTTTCCAGTTTTACTTACTACTGCTTCCTGAGTATTGCACCGTTGATACTGGTTACCGGTCGTGCGCTGCACCAACCGGATTACCGCTTCCATCCTCCAGTGGTTTCTCCTCCTGCCGGCGTTCAGCCGTTCAGGTATCCCTGCACATCTCACTGACAGCCTGCTCTCCTGAACCGCGGTATGCATACCTTCCATTGACTTTGCTTTTGTATTGCATATCCGTCTGGACTGTGTTGTGTTCATCTCCGGAGTCTTCTATCTACTGAAGCTATTGTGACTATTGACTTTGTGTTCTATTATCTGGATCGCTCTAGTGACTTTGTATACTTCAAGCAGCGCTTGTCAGTTATTATTGTATTGTGGATATCATCGTGGGATCAAGTTCCGTGTGCCCCGTGTATCCTCTGCATTACATTCATCTCCTCGTGTCCCTCCTCACATATATATAAAGCAGTGGTACAACTTGCTGACGCAGACCACTGACTCCTGTTTCCCTGTGACACCAGTTTCTAGTATCCTCTCACATAAGCAGTGGTACAACTTGCTATACGCAGACCACTGACTTCCCCGGTACCTACTTGCACCTGGAATCCATTCCTTTACTATAGACAGTGGTACAACTTGCTATACGCAGACCACTGACTCTCACTACCTCCTCGCTACTCCTGGACATTCCTCCTCACTATAGCAGTGGTACAACTTGCTGTACGCAGACCACTGACTCTCCTCACGTTTACTTGTCCATCTGGTTCCTCGTGTACACTCATCTACTCATTACCAGTTGCTGCTAGTCATAGACTTTCTTTGAGCATTCTCTCACCATCTGCTGATTCTCCTGTTCTGTTGTCACCCTGCTACCAGAGAACCATAGTACCAGCTATATTACTCTGGTAAGTACATCATCTGGTGATATCCTGGGCAAAGACTCCTAGTGCCCGTGACAAATAGATCTAATTCACTGTTATTCTGCCAATATGGCATACAACTGAGTAAAGGGCCGAAGGGGCATAAAGAAGGAAGGAGCTGGGATTGCAGATGATGCTAAGGGACAAAGGATGCAGCTTGTGCTGAATATACGCCTTGCACCCGATTTCCAATCCAGGCTATCAGTAGCTGTGTTGAGAGCTGTAGTGTTATTTTTTTTATTGCATTTCATTGTATATCATGTACGGTTTTGTTGTTTGTCTTCTGTACTGTGCTGGGGACCACATGTGGCTCTTTATAAGTAAAGGATAATAATAATAAAAACCATGAGAGGTTGACAGTACTTTAGGACTGGACTTAAAAAACACCGCTTTAGAGATTGATAATAAAGCAAGGTAGACAGGACAATTTGTGCATTTATGCCATATAAATAACAGGGTGGCTTTACCTAAACAATTTGTAGGAATTGCCCAGTCTGTGAACTGCTCAATAGTTAGCAGATGAAAAGATTATAGGACCTGATCTCTGCTGTACCTCCAGAACCCGTAGAGTTATGGTTCTCAAGCTAACATAAAGACAACCAAACTTTTCCTTGTGCATGACATTAAAGTGGGTCATAAAAAGTCTATATTTTTGTCTTCTAATTCAGGCACCAAGAACCAGGTTCTCATTAGCTGGGGAGACTTGGATTCCCATGTTATGACCAAGATGGACCTTTTGCTTCTAAAGTTTAACTTGGGCTCTTCATCCCAATTCCTGGCTGAGAATTGAAAACTGAATTACATGGTAACTCGGAGATGGACAACTTAATGCTTTCAAGGAATACATGTGTGGCCCTTTGGCTTTCAAAAGGGCTGCAAATAAACCTTAATCTCAGTAAGAAGGTAGAACAATACATGTAATCAAAGAAAGACACCCTTGTTTAATAAAGTAGCAGCAGGCATTTTAATGTAAGATAAACAAGTCTTACAAACAAATCTGATAATTCAATACTTCTGTGTGAACAGATTTTCCACCAGGTTTTTTGAAGGTTAGGTGTAAAGCTTTAACAAGCCCAATACTATTCTGCACAAAGGTTTTCCATCCATCATCCTGTTTTGCTTGTTGTTGTGATCTATGATGGAGAATGTCTGTTCACAAGTTTAAGAGGACCTAAAAATAGACAATACTGCAGCACTCTGGTGCATAACAGAATCTGTGTAAAAATTCTTACTTTGATTTAATGAATTAAGCTGAAATCACTCTTCTCTTTCACACAGTGAAAAGTAGGTGACCATGTGGGGCAGACTGCACATCCCTCCTCCACTGATCTCCGATGTGCTACTAGCACTGCATGACCTCCTTGCTGTTAAGGAATCCCAGTGTGAAAACCACAGGGAGTAGTTGTATATGAAAACAAAGTGTCTCTATTACAAACAAAGATCACACAGGTATAACTAAGTGCAGTCAATTGTAAAACAGTTATCATAAGTCCATAGAAACAGCAGGCAGCAATGCAGAGTTTAATGGGATAAATGACAGTAAATCAGGATACCAGGTTTAGCATTGAAGCCTAAGGTGGTAGATACCAGGATACAAAGGGTGAAGTGCAGGCACAGGACAGTAGTATTACCAGGTTTAGCTGGGAAGCTGGAGATGTTGGATATCAGGTATGACATGTTAACTGCAGGCACAGGTTTTTCAGAATAAGCAGGTTTGCTGGGAAGCTGGAGGATGAAATAATGATGTCCAGGAATAACAGATGAAGTGCAGGAATGAGGAGACTGGGTTACTAGGATAGCCAAGAGGCACAAGGCATTGGATTATCCACAGGAGAATCGGGAAATAGCAGGATCAGGCAAGCCAGGGGTCATAAGCCGGAAAATCAACAATATACCAGGGAGAAAGCAAAGTGGTGCAGCAGATGTGGAGCGGTGAGAGAGGAAGATCAGTCTTGCAGCAGCATTTAGGATGGATTCAAGTGTGGATATATGGATGTCAGGAATGCAAGATAACAGGAGGTTGCAATAGTCAAGACGGGAGATGATGAGAGAAAGGATAAGAGTTTGGTAACAAACTATTGGCAGTATGAAAGAATGTTGATCTTCCCCCGAAGGAAGTTTGAGTGTGCTGTGAGTAGAATAGCAGGCCTAGATCGTGCCATTCCTGGTAGAGGGGAGCACCATGAAAGTTATATTATTAGGAGAAGTCAGTGTAGTGAAGGTGGCATTAGGAGGAGGATTGTGTCCACGACAAGCATGAGTGCAGTATGTTTCTACAACTTTGCTGTAGCATATATTTGTATGCTTGTTATACATGTGAGATGTTATATGTATGAACTAGTAAACTGCTGTTGTCATGATCCTGGCCCCTTTATCTCATACTTGAAAAATGCACCTTGTTTCCAAAGCTTATTCCTTCTGTCAGAGAGGTTTACATTATTTAAGCATATTAATGGTATTCAATGTTTAAAATATTTTAATCCATGCTATGAAAAAACTGACTCTCCCAGCAAGAGTCACACCTGTAATTAGTTTGACAATTTACAGGCGGATTTAGGATTCAAGGATTTTTGACTTGCAGGGAGCAAATGAAAGCTTTGGCTGGTTTCCATACCAACAGTGTGCAGGAGTGACAATCTGTTATGAAAAGAAATCCCTGAAGTGGCAGCCTGTCTATCATAAGGAGATTTTCTTTCCTTCCTTATATGTGCCCCCAGCAGAAATTTACAGTTTGCAATTTAGGTTGATTTTTCCCTTAGACCGAAAGATTCAAATAATTCCTTAACAACTAAATGCTTTATATAAATCATTAAAACAGAACTGAATCACAGAAACAAGACTGAACAATAAGAGATCTGGTATTTCAAATGTGGAGGCCTGTGATTTGATATTTTTGAAGTGCGTTTTTTTATTGTGTGCCAAGTCAGTTATGAAAGAAGGCTTTGTTTGGTTAATAAATAGAAAGGATATGCTAGTTAATTCAATTCATTAAGAAATGCCATTTGTCTGTAATAGGTTTGCAACTGTATGGAATGTGCCTACAGCAATAAGTGAGGATATATATTTTAAAATGCTATTTTTTAATTAAAAGGAGGCTTAGTGTAATGTATTTGTGTATAAATACTTCTGTACAAGTGGGAGGACAAATGATCATTTGTAAGGAGTTTTATTAAAGGCTTATCAATATTAAAATAATAAAAGATCTATTGACTCTGTTAGTAATTGTTTAATGTGATGGATGTAAAGCTCTGGTTTTGCCATGTGGTGTACTTGACTTTTGTAAGTACAATACAGCAGCTTCCAGGATGAAATCACAATATGATGGTTCAGATTACTTGTGGTTCTCCAGCAATTGAACTGCAATTCCCAGAATCCCAGTTACTGTCTGCGATATTGTAATTTTGTGACATGTTATATTGCTAATATGCAGAAGTATTGAGAATCAAATTGAAGCAGAGGAGTCCTAAACTATAAGTCATCTAGATCAGGATTTACCCTGTTTCAGGCTTATGTACCATCTACTATATAAATGCCTAGTGGCGTGTGTGAAAAAAAAAACAACCAAGCTGCAGCGCAACCTGCTGGGCAGAGTTATACACTGACCTATATATTTCTTGAAGGAGAAGTGACAGTTGTGAGTGGTTGGTGGTTGCCGGGGGTGACAGTGGGGAGTTTTTAACACCTTAAGTAGCTTGATGAAGGATGTGGCGATGAAGATGAAGGATGAGAAGATGGAGAAAAATGATGAGGTGGTAACATGTGGACAAAACCACGTTAAAAAAGGGCGCTTGCGTCGGGAAGTAACGCTCTTCCCCTGAGGAGGCCTGGGCTAGGCCCAAATGCATGACAAGAACCTTTTTAACACCTTAAGTAGCTTGATTTGACTAGAATGCATGAGTATCATGCACGGGTTAACTTGTACTATTATAATTCTGTAAAATATAGGAATATTAAAAGTCTCCTTTGTGGAGGTGCAGCCGCTATGGGGCCCAGAGATAAAGGAGCCAGGCAATGCCAGGTCACCTTTCCAAGGCACTTGTTCTGCTCTTAGAAGAGCAAAGATTGGCCTTTTCTGAGCATGTGTTGGTCCGGCACATTTGCCAAATCCTGCATGCTTAGAAGAGTTGAGTGGCAACATCTTCTGAGCAATGCACCAATCCAATCAATGCACAGTGAATGCACTTCTCTGCTCATGCGGCAAGCCATGCAAGCACAGAGGAGGCCCTGTGTTTTGGATCTGGATTAAGTTCTTGTTTTGGTTTTGGTTTTGGCAAAACCACCCTTGCGTGGTTTGTGTTTGGTTTTGGATCTGTATTTTTTACAGAAATTGCTAAAATATGCTAAAATCACATAATTTTGCTCTTCTTTTTGTTCCTATATTATTATTAACCTGTATAACACTCATTTCTAGTCATTTCCAGACAATTTTAACCACATCACACGTCACAATATTGTTTTCATCCACTTTTGGAGAAGGACTGCAGTGAGCTGGCTGAATGCTAAGTGACAGAGCAATGACACAAACACACGGCAGTTCATAGCACATCTAGGAAACATAGCCACACAGCAGTGGCAGAAAAGTAAAGTGGTGCAAAATGGAATTGTCCTTGGGCCCTCCCATCCTCCATTTTGTAAGATATTGAAAAGGACATGTACAGTTTAACAAACCAAGCACTCCAGCGACAAGTAGTGCCACTTTTGTGGCTGAAGTGCTTGGTTTGTTTGGGCCCCCACAAAATAAGCTACCAATAGCTTAGCTGCCTTAAACCCGATAGTGCTGTCAATGAACGCTACGTTATTAAACCATGTCTGCTCATGATACATCTTTAGTCTCCTTCTCCTCTGTGGATACCTCCCTCTTATCTCTGAAGAACTGCCAAACTTATGTAGACACAGGAATGGATATTACAACTGTAGTGGAATAATACAGAGGAGGCCCTGAGGCAGAATGATAAATATGTCCAGTTTAAAGAACAGCTAGGAGACCTGAGAAAACAAATTGGTGTGTCACCGGCCCCTGCAGATGAAGCATTGGAAGATCAAGACGAGGAGATCGCCCTCAACCAGAGCACTGCGGATTTCACTTGTCCTATAACACAGTGATGGAGATGGTGAACCCAAAGTAAAACAAAGTATGCGGTCAAATGTACGAGAGAGAAGCAATTGAAAGGATGATTGAAAACAAACTTTAGAAGGGTAAACCTGCCAGCTGTCCAAAAATTGGCTGTGATCACTGTGACATGAGTATATTGGATCTTGTTCCAGACAATGCACTAAAAAGAGCCATTAACATTAACAGCAAAAAGCAAGGTCATCACTGAGCTTAGAATCATCCCCAATCCCCAAAAAATTAAAATATAGCTAGGTACTTTTGACATAAAGTGCAGATTACAAACACTTTGTGAAATACTAATGAAACAGCAGCAAAGTGAAAGGTTTAAGTAATACATATACACATCTATTTAGACATCCATGCTTACATTACTTCTGCAAGCAACATTGTTTTTTGTTAATAAAACTGTTGTCTTTATACCAGAAATAATAATAATAATCCTCCACCATTCTTTGGATGTTGATAGGTCAGATGGAGTTACGACAGCGGTGTCACAAATTTTGGTAAAATCTTTTATAGTAGACCAGACCAGATGTTAAAATGTTGTGCTGAGTCACCTGCATCAACAATGGGTGTCTTGGGAAAGCTAAGTTTTGCAAAGCACACGACAGTTTATAGCACATGTAGGTAACATTGGCACACAGCGGTAGCTGAAAGGAAAAGTGGTGCAAAATGGAATTGGCCTTGAGCCCTCCCACCCACCCTTATAATGGATCTTAAAGTATTTTCCACTGCGCTGGACTATAATACAATCCCCCGTCTTTCCCAATGTCATGGCTTGTGAAGTAAGCGTGGATGGCTTTTTCGCTTTTCCTCCATCCTCAGAAGCATATTCAGGGTGGAATTCCACCTTGTTGCCATCTTTTGCTTCAGTTGGTAGCAGGGCTAATTAAATTGTTCTTGTAGCTGTTGCAATCTCCTACATGCTGTTGCAGAATGCCGGAAATGTTCAGAAATTTCACGGGCCACAGACAGCCTCTCCTGCACGTCCCTGTCATTTTTTATAAAGCTCTGCACCAACAAGTTGATTGTGTGTCAAAACAGGGAATGTGATGGAATTTACCCAGCTGTAATGCTTTTACAATATTGGTGGTGCTATCAGAAACGACATATCCTGAGGAGAGTCCAAGTGAGATAAATCATGTAGCAATTACATCTCTTAGTTTTTGTAAAACTAAGGGATGTCAGCTGTATGCCTCTTAGCGAAGCCGGTGATACACAGAGTAGCCTGCCTCAGAAAAATCTGACGTAGTTGGGTACATGCTGCTCCTGCTTCTGAAGGCGAATCACCAACCCAGTGGGTTGTCACAGTCATATAATCTTTAGTTTGCCCACTTCCGCTTGTCCACATATCTGTGGTTAAGTGTACAGTGGGTAAAATGGCATTTTGTAGCCCAATAATTACATTTTTACGAGCCTTCTGATAGAGGTGAGGAATAGCTTTTCTAGTAAAATGGTGTTGTGATGGAATTTGGTAACGGGGACACAAGACCTTAATTTGCTGTCTAAAACCAGCTGCATTAATAGTGGATATTGGACACAGATCTAATACTAGCATAGGCGCCATGGCGTTTGTGATACGCTTTGCGACTGGGTGACAGCTTTCATACTTGCTTCCTCTTGAAAAGGATTGTTTAACAGTCAATTGTTTTAAACAACTAGTAGTCTTTTTTTGGTTTACTTCTGTGATGAAGATCCACCCCCAGCAGCAGCAGCATGGGAACTAACGCTAAAGAATTCTTCTTCCTGGATAGTGGAGGAGTCATCTAGCCTTAGCAACCTGGATGCAGGACTAACTCCGATCGCTAGTGAGGATATTGATGAGGACGATGTTGTCGGTGTAGATGCAGGTGCCAGGTTCTAGAGAAGAAAAGGGAGCTAGCTGATGCTGGACTGCTTGTTGTTATTTTTTTAGCATAAGTTTCAGAGTTTCCCAAAAGCTTCCCATGAACTCTCTTCAAGGGGCATAACATTGATGAGGTTCCTAGATGGTTAGGGTCCCTACCTCTATTGACTGTGGCTTTACAATCGTTATAAATGGCTAGACAACTGTTGTCAGGATTTGGGTAAAAATGATTCCACACATAAGAGGAGGATTTTTTGGTTTTATGCCCAGGCATGACAATGTTCTTCTTCTTATCACTGGCAAGAACTGCTTCCACTGGTGCAGGAATTACACAAACAACATCATTGTCATCAACATCCTCGTCAGCTACACAAATATCCCCCTCATCCTGTTGCAATTCCAAAGTGGCATCCTCAATTTGTGTATCATTGGCTACACTTGTGCTGCTCGTCCACACATCTGCAGAAATGCTGAAAGGAGGCTTCTTTATTAGTACACTCATCAAAAAGGTCAGGCGTACACATAGAACTTGCGGATAGACTCTCCTCAGGGATTTGTGTCATTTCTGAAACATACAGTTTCTTCTGCCTTACTGTTTTTTTCCAGCTTGGCTTTTATACTTAAAAGTATTTTGGCACCACTTTTTCAATCTGAGTGACAAGGTCTCGCATTGTCATGACTGTCCTTACAAGAAGATGCCTCACTGGCAGTTGTCAAACTAGCACTCAGAAAGGCGAAGGCCTGATTCTTTCCTTGCCACTGCATGTGTAGAATGGCATGTTGGCAATTTTATGTTTTTCAGCAGTTAACTTTGCCTTGATTGCAGGTGTTTTTTCTTTACCAAGGTAAAAGGTGTTTTGTTACATTTTTGTTTCCCTGACTTAAAAATACTATGCACTGTAAAATAGTCTTTAGCAGATAACGTAGAGGGATTACTATCATCATGACTGGTGCCAGCAGCTGCTTGGTGCTTTTGGTCTTTTGTGGACTGATGTGAATCCATTTTGATGACACAGTAATATGTGGCTGTAAACTTTTAAGAACACTGCCAGTCCTATTATTTCTCTTTCATCACTGACATTGAGCAATGGCATGTAGACTGGCAAGAACACTGCCACCTCTCCTGTTTCTGGGAGAGCTATGGCACAGTAGAATGTGACTGGAGACTTTTAAGAACACTGCCAACCCTATTATTTCACTTTCAGTACTGAACACTGCCACCTCTCCTGTTTCTGGGCGAGCTATGGCACAGTAGAATATCACTGCACACTTTTAAGAACACTGCCAGCCCTCCTCTTTCTCTTTTATTAATCACGGTGCCCAACTGCACTGGAGACTGCCAAGAACCCTACTACCCCTTCTGTGCCTCTCTGTGATATGGCACTTATAGAATCCAAAACTTGCGAGATCCGACAACACAACAATGACATTTTGCCTTGTTTTCAGTTCCAAAGGGGGCGAGAGAGTACTGAGCCGGCTCAGCTCGGTACTTGGATCTGCATCTCTACTTACAATACATAATTTTCAAATTGAAACAGAAGAATTTGCAGGTATAAAGTATACTTGTGATTTTTTTACTGACTATTCTGCATTTTTTCACAGAGCAGTTACACAATGAGTGAGATCACTCTTCATCAAATATAAGGATATATTTTACATTATTAGCTCTATTGGCATTATGGTAATGGTTTGGATTGGTAAACTGAGAAATTACTTGGTCTTAATCACTTATTAGTTCACAGAGAGATTATTTATATTTTTGGTATTTTATGCAGTGATTTTCTTTCAGCCCTTCAAATTATTGTTAATCGGCCTGTATGAGCAATTATAACATAAAGTGATATTAATGGATTTTTAAACTGATGTTTATTCTTGCTAAACCAAATAATTTAAAAGAGAAGTGATGTATTCTTCGACTAAGAATACTATTTTATTGAGTGATGCAGTATTTTGAAACTTTAAAGAGTTTTATAATCAATGGTAACCAGAGGCCATTTAGTCTTCCCACACCTGCACTTATTTAATTATTAATCTTGCTCTAACCATTTCCCAACATTGTTGGTTTAATCTGTTTTGAGATAGCATGACTTTTGTAGACCAGAGCATTTTAATTTCAGAGTTTACTGTATCTACCATGTAGTAATATAATGAATCTTCAAAACAAATATTTTTAGTGTTCAAAGGAGCAACTATGTACTATACTGTCTTATTCAGAACTTTAAATATATAAGTTATGAATGAGATCTTTGGTAAAATCAACCCTTTATTAGTAATGTGCAAATGCATAATGGAGGTTTCCACACATTGTTTTTGTTTGTACACTCCAATTGATAATGAGATGGCTTTTATGGAGGAATTTAATTATGTGCAATGTGTCGCAGAGTGCCTCTGGATCAGTCGTGAGGACACTTCTCGGCAATGCAACATCACAGAATTTTCCTTGCACCTTGTACAGGTGCACAGGAAAATCTGCGATGTTGGGGTACCGTAGTACCCGGTAATGATTGCAGCCGAACATCGTTGTTATATTCGGCGGCACTTCACACAGAGTTTAATTCCTCTCCCCTTATACATGTGTTTTTCAACAGCATCTTTAAGTGCTGTATCACATTTCACAGTAGCAGAAAACCTCATGACAATGATTTGCAAATCATTTTAACATTGATTGGGGGAGAAAATTGGTTAAAAATGATATTCAGTTTAACTCTGGTAACAAAATTTTAAAGACTCAAAGTCATCAAGAGAGTTAATGCTTTTTTTAAGTATTGCTTTAGTACACACAACTCATAGTTAAACACATGTATAGTGTTATTTTTAATAATGATGAGGCAACATTTTTTCTGTTTTCTGTTTTTCTGTTTACTATTAATTCTATTGTTATTTTAAATAAATGCTAACACCTTAATGACCAGTCTAGCTTTCTAGCCAGGCACGTTTTGAGCCTTTTTGATATCTACTGCTTGAACTTTTTTTTTATTTGTTAGAGTCAGAATGAAATTCATGTGTTATTATTTTTATGAGTTGTTATTTATTTGTGTATGGGAAAAATAGGGTTTTCCATTGGTAATATTTTTCCATAAACATAGTTTTTTAGTATAAGTTTGTTATGAAAACTAATTTAGAAACAAATAGTGAAATAAAACCATCCTAAAACTTTTTCAATGTATAATATAATAATTATTTTCAAGCAATTAGAACGACCCTAGAAATGTGTAATTAAATGTGTTTCTCTATTTCTCTCATTTGTATTGATGCCCAATATGTGGGTATATAATATAAGGGTCTAAAAGCTGTTATATTCTTATTTATTGTTTAAAACGTATTTCTAATATTTTTTATTAATGTCTCCCTGTAAGTCATAATAGACTTTTTTTGTGACTGTCAGAGCTAATTTGGGTCATCTTTGGCCCAATAGATCTCTCTCCTGCTTGAGGATATATATTGTATGGTGCTGCACAGTGTCCTGTTGAGTGTCCCCATGTGTGCAGCTGCACTTAACAGTGAACCTCCACCTTTCCTATGTACCATAAAGTCACGGCACATAGATGTAAGGCCCATGTCCGGAGTGAAGAAGTTAGTCACGCACATTATATGTAACACAGAAGGTGTAACAGACAATGAGATGCCAGATGGTGTTTGTCAAAATTAAACTTCTTAACTTATTAATGGTCCTAAGCATTCCTATTGATTGCACTGTGGTTGCCAAACAAGATTGACTGATGTCATGTTGTCCTATTGTACATTGTTATTATGTTCCATATTAAAATTCAGAAAGAAAACTATGGGCATACGTAAACATCATCCAGTGAATAATATACACTAATCTGTAGAGGAGCTGATTGTCTTGTATTTATATAATTCACCTAATGGAAAAGCAATAGTAAAGTATTGTAGAATACTTAACATTTCAATTAATATTTAAATATCAACATATGGCACGTGCGATAAAAGTTGTAACAAACATACTAATTATACATGGTCAATAATTTGCTGTTGCTGATGGAAGGTATGCTACAACTACTATTCTTATACTGCACTATGTACACCACCAACATGCTTTCCTCTATTTACACCCCAAAACTTGTACAATATTGGAGTAGAAAATATTTTTTTTTTCATTTCTACATGTCTCGGGTTCGCTCAGTCTAACTTATGCAATGGAGTCTAATTTATCTATTTTTGCTAAATATAGATTATGTGCCTAAATATTTATTATAACTTCCTTCCCCGTCCAGCTGGTGTCACATAATTCACTTGGTGTTTAATAAATTATTTTATTTCATGTGTAGAGTTCTTGCCTAGAAAAGTTGTGTGCAGGTAAGATGAAATCTATTTGTGAAATGCAAAGCAATGATCATGTTGTAATTCTGACTGAATTTAGTTGAGTGTAGGGACTGGCCAATTGGAGAAGACTTTAGCATGAACTGATCAGCCTAACATATTGTAATATATGGAACTAACATTCACTGTTTTTAATATTAGGTACATCTTAAAGTAACTTTATAGTATCACAAATGTTCTATTATTATTTAATATATACAAAAGGTGAATGCAAAGGATCAATTAATTCTTGTTTATAATATGTGGTGACTATGTGCTTATTGTACCCAATTTTAATGGTACAATATATATCTATTTTTAGGGGTATGTGATTGACAGCTAGACATCGATTTGGTCAACATTCAGAAAGTCGACAACATTAGGTCGACAATTCAAAGGTCGATCGTATTAGGTAGACAATTTGAATGTAGACAATATTATTAGGTCAATATTTCAAATGTAGACACTGCTATTAGGTACAGTCTACATTTCAGTTGTTGACCTAATAATACTGTCTACGTTTCAATTGGGGGCCTAATAATACTGTTGATTTCATTGTCTACTTTCCAACCATGTCTATATTTTGGTGTTGATCTATAAATATCGATTTTGTAATTGTCGAACATATGTATTACACCATTCCTAGGAACCAGTAACATCACTGCAATACTGCCTAACATCCATGAGGGACTGGTTACTTGTGAATTGTTAAAGTACATTCTCATGAATATTGCTTCAGCCCTTAAATGGTTGCACCCTTAGGATGTAAGCTCGTATGAGCAGGGCCCCCTCCCCTCCTGTCTCCATACCTGTTCTTCCGCTCCGTCTTTAATGCATATGACTAGCCGGAGTTTCTGAAGTATTGGTACTTTTTGTTCCTTGTTCTGTATGGTTTCACCCTGTATAGTCTACTGTTAGTACTGTGTGCGGCGCTGTGGATACCTTGTGGCGCCTAACAAATAAATGCTAATAATAATAATAATAATAATAATAATTCATTGTGTGTAGGTGACAAGCCCACTTTACAACAAGTGTTATATTTTACTTTAATATTGTAAACTCTGACACAAATCACACACATAAAAATAAATGTAAAAAAATTTAATGTAACAGAAGAACATAACATCAAACATTTCACTAGAGAATGAGCTAGTGCAGGCAATTATTGTACTTACTTTACATTATCAACAGAAGGTTTTGTTTCAGGTTAAACCTTTCTATTGTCCCATCACATTTCCCTTACAGCACAGTTTTCAATGTCACCTCAGCCCTGACCGTCAATCCAGCAATTACAACTAGTTCACGCAAAGAAGTATAATCTTTCAGAAGAAGCTACCGTAGAATCTATGATAAAACATCCTGAAATGCTTTGTTACTAAAATAACATTATAGAGGTTTAAACTTTATTTTTATTTCAGTATCCTAGAATCCCTAAATGTAATATCTCAGAACTGTATTTTTTTTTTTTTCGGTCTAGCAGGAAGTTATTGATTCTGTAGGAATGACAGGCAAAACGGGTGACCTCAGGGAGTTTTTAGATACTGATTTCATTGTTATCACCTACTCCAACTGAGCTGTCGGGCAGTGGCCTTTTTTTGTTGTTGTTGTATATGAGAACAATACTCTTTCCAACATTAAATTATGTGGTTAATTCTATGCCACATAGGCATAGGTTGGGAGAGGTTGGCATCACTTGCATGATTCAACTTTGTTATTAAGGTGATGCATCAGTATGAGAAAATGATACAAAATGGACATTATATTTAACATAATAAACAACTAAAGTAGATATGGACATGGATGTGGGGGATGCTTACCCAACCCAGAAAGGCTGGATGATTTCTTCTCAGTTACCATTATTTTAAATATAAGATTATTTTACAATTCATGCAAGAAACAATGTATGATTTTTTAAAATGCATGTATCTGCATATATCCAAATAAGTAAATCTATTGATGAGAAACCTTGTGGAATTTTTTAAATCAGTTACAAAAAATTGAGACTGAAGATATTTGCTAAGTTTTTTTTTAAGTATTACATTAAAGTTGTATTCAGTGGCATTTGTTTTTTTTCTTTTTCTGCTAACTGTTAACAGGGACGTAATTAGGGATGTAATTAGAAAGTACTGGCTTCCAGCAACATGTTTAAGGCATCCTGTCTTCTAAACTGCTTCCCTTTTCTGCTTTATTTTTAATATTATGACCTTCTCAAAGTCAGTAACCTACTATTCAGGATGTAAGCATTTGTAACATGGGATGACATCTCTTTGGCACTATTTGCACTATTCTAATTTACAGTGGGAAACATGGAACTGCTTTGACTACTGCTAGTGATGGCTAAAACAATTTATAACCTTGAAAATATGTCTCTATGTCAAGGTCACCACAGTCTTGGGTAATAGGCAAGGTATCCATAAGTTCTTTGCCCATTGTACAACGGTGGAATATCTAAGACAAAAATGCAATATCAATGCACATTTGTAGGCTTTCTCCAAAATGGCCTCATTCCAAGAGCATCATCTGGCTGAATATTTAAAGCAAAGGAGGTTTGTCGTAGGAGACCTGATGCTACCAATCCTGACTGAAGGGATTATGTGCAAAACATACCAAGGTTGTGGTCATAGGAGAGACAGAACAAGTAATTAGAGACACAAGGTGTTAGCAGTCGCGGTGGTGCCCACGGACCCTGGTTGCCTGGGCAACAACCGGGACGCTCTAGGCTCTCTGTCGCCGCGCCCGGCCAGCCGGTTGATAGGTGGGTGCGCACGCACAGGGCCAGTTAGGGAATGAGCCAATCATGGCCTCCAGGTGATTGTGGGAGGCAGTCTAGGTTGGGCTAGTTATAATTCAGCTGAGCTCTGCATTTACTATTGGCCACCAGTACTATTATTAATTAGGCTGCTCCTGTGGATACTTCCTGGATTCGGACCAAGTATACCCCTTCATGGCAGTGGTATTCCCCAATGGCAGTGGCCTCTTTCAGCAGGATAATGTGCCCTGCCACACTGCAAAAATTGTTCAGGAATGGTTTGAAGAACATGACAAAAACTTTGTGTTGACTTGGCCTTCAAACTCGCCAGATATCAATCTGATCGAGCATCTGTGGGATGTGCTGGAAAAACAAGTGTGAGTCATGGAGGTCCCAAATCAAAACTTACAGGACTTAAAGGATCTGCTGCTAATGTCTTGGTGCAAGACACCGCAGGACACCTTCAGAGGTCTTGTTGAGTCCATGCCTCAATGGGTCAGAGCTCATTTGGAGGCACAAGAGGGACCTACACAATACTAGGCAGATGGTTTTAATGTTGTGGCATCAAATGTTCTCCGGCTTCCTGACACTAGCTAAACTCACCAGCACTAGCTATCATCTGGCTGCTATTCAGCGTTGGAAGCCCCACCCACCAGATTCTACAATTCTTTGATTCTCAACAAACACTCCTCAGAAACCATACCCATGTTGTGCACCTGTGAGTAAGGGCAGTGGCAATATTATGCAGATCCCGAGCCTATGTTCACTTAATGGCCAAACACTCCTGTTCTACCATAGTGTACTTCTTTTCCCATGGGAGGAGTTTATGGTTGAAGAAAAGAACCGGTCTCTCCTCAGCTTTCACCCTCTGGAACAATACTGCCCCAAACCCGTCCAGGAAGTATCAGTCTGGAGAAAGAACCTCTCCCTAAAATTAGGGTAGCACCGATGCAGTGCCCAAGGCTTCTTTCAAATCTGCCCAGGCGACCTCCGAAGACTCAGAACAAATGAACTTATCTGGGTTGTTCTTTTTGAGAAATTCTGTCAATGGGGCTCGGGTAGCTACTTTTGGGGTAAACCATCTGTAGTACCCAACCAACCCCAGGAAAGTCTGTTGTTGAGATCTCCTTTCTGATTTAGGCCAATTACTCATGGCCTCTACCACATTGTGTTTTGCCTCCTCCCAGGCTGACCACATAACCCAGATATTTAGCTTTTGCCATGGTTAGTGCACACTTACGGGGATTTGTTGTAAGGCCGTGACATCTTAATGACTCCAAAACCGCCTCCACCTTGGGAAGATGGGACTCCCAGTTCTGACTGTAAATATCTATGTCATCAAGGCAAGTGATGGTGTATTACCGGTGAGGCTTTAGCAGTTTCGCCATTGCCTGCTAGAATGTGGCTAGTGCCCCATGCAAGCCAAACGGCAACACCCTTTCAGGTGTCGAAAAGACTGTTTTGGGTTTGGCTAAGGTAGTTAAACGTATCTGCCAGTACCCTTTTATTAAATCTAGAGTAGTCAGATATTGATTACTGGCTGTCATGGATCAATGTAGAAATACAGCTAAGGAGCCATGGATAGGTGAAAAAACAAACAATGTTTATTGCTGGAGAGTATGAACAGTTGATGACATAATAGCTTGCAGAATTTACCAGATATACAGCAGTTGCAGGTAAATGGGAGGTGAGGAAATATTCCAGGCAGCATGCACAGGGAAATGCACAGATAAGTCCCAGGTTCACATAAGGAACAGGTCAGCAGGTTGTATGTTGAAATAGATCTCCAGCAGCATAAATCCAGGAGCACAAACAGGAGGAAGTGACCACAGAGAACAATCTCAGGATGTGACAACAGGATGGGACAACAATAACCAGCCATGACTGCTGGGAGGAACAGGTATATATAAGGGAAAAGAAAACACACCCAGGTGCATGGGATAATTGGAGAAAGTGTTAACCCCTAATGCAAACATGAAAGGCAAGATAGCAGCACCTCTGGTGATCAGAGGTACTGCTGCAAATACACACTAATAAAGTCAAAAGGCAGGAGCTGCCAAGCAAAGCTGTATGTACTGCAAGGGGCTTGCAGGCAGATCCTGACACTGGCCAGATTCTCCACTAACTCATCCACACACACTTTAGATATGTGTCAAACTTAGACACCTTATTTAGCTTCTTAAAATCACTACACAAGCGGATGGCCCCTGAAGGCTTTGGCACAAGAACTATGGGGTTATTCTACTCACTGGAGGACTCCTCCACTACCCCGAGTTGCAACATGTCTTCTACCTCTCACTTTACTGCAGCCCTTCTTGCCTCAGGTATTCTAGGTGTCCCAATCTCTTTTATTCTGATACACGGCTCATTTAATCATTTGCTTAAGAGTCCTATTAAACCGCTCAACCCACCCATTGGTTTGTGTGTGATAAACCAAGGTCTTTAAACCCCTAGCAATTCACACAACTCCTTCATTAAATCTGACATGAAGGGAGTGCCCTGATCCATTAGGATTTCTTTTGGGATTCCAAGTCAATGGTACATTAATAGTAACTCTTAATAGTACAATAGTACTTGATTTAATATTCCATAGCGGAATTGCCTTAGGGTATTGTGTAGCATATTCAAGATCTAGAAATACATATTGATGCACTCGGGCAAACTTCTCCAAAGAATTCACTTGAATGGAACTGGAATTATAGGGAGATATACCAGGGAAGCTCGATAGTCAGTTTTAGGGGCAGTACGCTGGCATACTGGGCAGGCTTGACAATATCTCTTGACTGCCATGCAGATTCCCTGCCAGTAAAACCTCAGGAGTACCAAATTTAGAGTCTTCTCTCCCAAATTCCCCCCCAAAAGGTGTGTATGGACTGTTGCTAATACCAAAGGAAAGTGTACCTGTGGCACCAAGAGTTGATGAACTATTTTCTCCTGTACCACAGCTATCCTCTATAGCAGTTCCCTTTTATTATAATATAATGTTATCCCCTGCCCAGTCTCTCAGTCTTCCATACTCCATTCCCTTCCATCAAATATTTATAAGCATTTTCCAAAGCATTATCTTTAAGTTGGTCCTTCGCAAAGTTCTGGAGTGATATAATCCTGGATATTGGGGACCAATCTTCTCCAGCCGCTGGAAAGGTATCTGTTTCCTTCCAACTATCTCCAGCCAGGAATCTTCCCTCCTATCCTCTGGAATGCGACATCGGCCTACTTACAGACAAAGCCTGGTATCCAGGCTCCAGATATTGCAGCTTCTCTGTCTCTATCTCCAGTTCTGGAATATGAAAGATAGGATCAAGTAGGGTTGGATGTCCGGCCAAGTGACTCAGTTGCCGGTATGTCTTGACTGATCCAGTCGACTATAATTTCCCGAAACGGGGGAAAGTCTCTCCTCAGAATAAGGGGCTATGCCTTGGAGCTATCGCTGCTACCACTTGCACTGTTCATCCCTTCACAGTAATGGGAAGACAGACACGGTCATATTCCTCGATGATATAATGAATGCATAGTATTTTCACTGACTGTAGCAGGGTCAACAGGCTTTCTGGAAACACAGTGCCAGATACCATGATGTGATTTTGCAACCTGAGTCCACCAACGCTAACACTGCCTTTTGCTGTATCAAGACGGTCACCCAGAACAGCAGTGGGTTCCCCGTGGAGAAGGACATGGTAAAATAGTAGGAAACCTGGGGCCTAGTCGAACCACCGAACAATGCATCTGTTCTGGCCGACTTGGACAATGCCTCTGGAAGTGCCCTTGCTCACCACTCTCAAAGCCTTATCCTATTGATCCAGGTTTTTATACTTGAGACTCCTCCCACAGGCTTAGCTTGATGGACAGGTGACACTCATGCCTTGCCTTTAAAAGGAGTTCCCTGCAGGTGCTCTGTAATTCCTTTTCACTGCAGACACTCCCTGTCAGCTCTTTTGTTAGCTGTGGAATAGACACTTTCAAAACATGTAAGTTAAATCACACTTTATACTTTGTCACGCATGTCTTACACCTGTATACATTAACCTAGGTGCACTGCTATACCTGTGTGTAACTCGGTTGACAGCCTTTACGTGCAGAATGTCAGCTGAATAGGTGATTCCTCTCTTAGAGGCCTGTAGGAAACCATTCCCGTTGTCACATATCCCTCTCCCTAGAGTCACCAAGTATGGTGGCACGAACTTGTTGAGGAGCGTGTCTCTGTGAAAGAGAGCCTCTGTGACTGTTTTGTCCACCTGACATTTTAAGGCCAGAAACAAGAAAGGTTTTATTGTCTTTTGAAATGTCCTTACAATCACGCCTACCAGCACACTAACGTGGACCTTATCTTCTCGATACCTGAAAACCCTGTTCTGAAACACCTTGTCTTCTTTCCCATGGCCTCCCATCCTTGCAAAAGAACGATTATAATATCTTTCTAATAGTGGCTGTACTGCGACAGTGGGATAGGTTTTCTGGCATTCAGAACAAGCTCTATAAAACCTTTTTCCAGCTATGTAGATTCCGGGCCAGTAAAACCTGCATAGACTTAGTTCACTTATTTTACCTTCCCCTAAGTGTCCACCACCTATCTAAATGTGTGTGCAACTTCTAGCACTAAGGGTACATGGACTTGTGGAACTATCAATTGTTCTACTTGCTCACCAAGGACTTCGTTAAGCAGTGGGACGTCTTGCCCCAGAACCATCAAATACGGCAGCTTAGGCGCTATGGCAGCCACTACCTCAACAGTTTGGTCTTTTAGACTAATGGCCAAAAGATACATTTTTAATCTCCTGGTTACCCCATATGTGCAGCTACTTTAATTCTGGTCAACCGTGAGACCTTAGCTCAGGACAGAACTGGAAACCAGTGTAAAGTTGTTCTCCCACATAGTCACTTTGATTATAGGTGAACCACTGGTTGTCAAACTCTCAGGACAGCAACTTGAAAAGAGAGAACTAGCTTGGGCAAGTGAACAGGTTCATTGATTTCTGAAGTCTAGTACACTTAGTTTTAAAGTGTCCAATCTCTCCGCACTAGAAACAACTTCGGTTAGACACCTTTACTGCTGAAACTTGATTAGCAGTAGTGTTCCCTTTTAGGCCCTTGACTTCGGATTTACAGACTTGGATGCTCTCATCCTAGATGTTCACCTAACCCCTCAGATAGGATATCAAGGCCACCGCTTGGTCACGTTCCTCAGCGTTTCTAGAAGAAAGAGTCTTTTCCACATGTAGCAATCATTAAAGCTTTTCGAATTCCACAAGTTCCTTTACAGACTCTATTACTTTGTGAACTTCCTGCTGAACCATAATAAGCTTTTGTTTTCAAGCAGTAATTTCTTAGTCATTCTCTGCTGCTATCTAATTAAGAACTCCCGTTGCTTTTCTCCTTTCTTCATACAATTCTTGGAATGCATGCAACTAATTTTTCAATGATTCATAAACAGCTTCTTGGGCTTTTATCTTTTCATCACACTGTTGCTTTAAATTCTACACTTCATTTACAAGACAGCATTTTTTCTCTCTAAACATTTTCTCCAAGCAATCATACTCTTTCCTGGCCATATAATCTGACCCAGGTAGCACCAGGTTTGTGCAGCAAGCATGAGATTTTCCAACTTCATCTCCACTCTGCAAACTCCCATGCAGGTTTTCTGAATTTTCCTGCTGGTACTGAATTTCAGACACACCGGTTTTTATACTTTCCTTTTCACATATTTTATTCTTTCTCTTGCCCATCTTGGCTGAAATAAAAATAATTTGTACTGGCAGTAATTACTCTTTGTTCTACTGCAGGTTTTAAATATAAAACTTGATCTTTACATATACCCTGCATTTTGCACAGGCAATAAGCAAAACAAACAGGTGATTTAGCATCCCACACAGGCAAACAACACTACTGTGCCCCGTGCTCCCAGCCTATCAGAGTCTGGGAGGCAGAGCTGCAGCATCGCGGAGGAGGTAAGTAAAAAAAAATGGGAGGCATGGTCAGTGACTGCGGGGCCCAGACAGTCCAGAGAGTCTGGACAGACGGAGAGGTCTGTCCGGGCACCTCATAGCAGTACTGGCCGTACCCCCCTGATGGCGGCCCTGCCTACCTGTAACTGCAAGTGGGACTGAAAAACCTTCCACTAAAAAAGTTGTACATTCTAATTCAAAAAGAAAGTCTAAGTGCAGAAAAAATACAGAATAAGCAGTAGTGAGCACAACACATTACGTTTAACAAAGTTTACAAATTTGACACAAATAGAGGACGTTCTGTTACTCTTTATGAGTAAAATTATAGAAAAAATGCTTGTCCAATAAAATGTCACTTAGCAGATTACATTTATGTTATTATAAAGTAACAACCCCATGAACAAATAAGCTACGTTTTTATGTAAATCACTATGTCAGGGTATAAGAAGAAACTTTGTAATAAACATTTTCCTTGGTTTGTTTCTTCAGGCTGCTAGTAATGATTTATAGTTCTGCATGGTTTGTGTCATGTGACTACCGCGGTAACGACAGTCATATGACCACAGAGACCCCCCCCTCTCTTGTCACATGACCACAAAGGCTTCCTACAAGGTACGCTACACTAAGAAGTTTGGAAATAGCAGGAATGGAATCTATAGAACGGAATTCAAGCAGGTAATGATGTATGTGTTTGCAAATGTAATCCTAGCAGCAACTATCACCATTTAATGATAAGTGAGCTTCATTTACTAACACAGAAATGCATTCCAGCTGAGAGCCTGAGAGTGTGACTGGTAGCCATACGTGTCTCCTCTACAGCTATATTTTGATAAGCATATTATAATTTTGTAGGAGGGTAGCTAAGAAACATGCTTAAAAGGTATTTAACAAAGAAAAAAAAAGTCTATGTGGGATTGTTTCTGTAATGTATATTGTTTAGAGGGGTTTATACATTTTTAACATCACTTTTGTATTACAAGTACATTTAAATACTGTCTTGACCATAGAAATAGGAAGAGGATATCTTGATTATTGTCCTTGGCATCAAATAAAAGAACATGCACATCTGCTTTGAGACTTAATCAGTGATAGTATGTGACTGCTGAATCAGAATCTCTGTGGGGATAATGATTGGAAAAGCAGATAATTGAAGAATATGTCATCTTATAGCTTGCTTGATATCAGAAGCGTAAGAAATTGTGCAGATTGTTTAAAATGAAGTAAAGTTACTATTTGACATTAATATATATGAAAGACTATATATTACTGAGCTGAATCACATACATTTGTAACAGGGCCTAGGGGTACAGGGGCAAACGCAGGATTTGTAGAGGGGGGTTTCCACACCACGCCGCCAGTGAGCGTGACCAGCATGCATGGGGGCATGGCTATAATTTTAGACAGTGCTTGGCTGCTCTCAAACTCTTCCTATCCCCATAATATACATGGGCAATGCTGTGTGCACTACTGTTAGGCGCACGCATCTCTCCCTTTTCAAGAAGATCTCTGTGAAGCGGGACCAGGGTCCAGCCACCTCAATTATACAGTGCCCCAGGCTTGAAGGGGGTTTTCCAGGCACTAGGAAACCCATTCTTGGTTTGCCTATGGGGGACAAAGTCCCACAGACCGCAAATTTCTTCCAGACATCCCAGGTACTCACCTGATCCTAAGGGACAACTATGAGACACACAGTCCCCTTCTCAACAGCAATCTGGGAACCACATCTTGCATCTGATCACACTGGCACATCGGCCTTTACTGGGGCATGATCTTTGGTTCCAACAGGGGAAGATACTGAAAAGAGAGACAGGTTACATACAACACATGAACGTACAGTTCCTTTTATTACCTGCCAGTGACCACATCACCAATGGTCATCTTTTTCTTCTCTGGGGAACAGACCGATCCTGCTACTTACCCACCCTGGACCACAAGTATCCATTGGCACCTAGCTATACTGCAGGCCCCCGCCCGCTGCCTGGGACCCCAGCTTCTAATTCTGTCATGTATAAACTCAGGACTTTGTGCCACTGCGGACCTACTCAAAAGCCATGGTCTTCCGTACTCACCCAGGGTCTATGGTGCCTCCACACTCACAAAGGGTCTCTGGTGCCTACCTGTTTCCAACTAGCAAAAAGAGCCTCACTCCCTGCTCTACACTGAGGGCCTAATGCCCTAACACACTCAGGGGCGGTGGTAGTCATTTTTACGGCAACAATAATGCCAACAAAAGTTTGAGCAATGTGAAAATTCCAATTACTATGAAAGCAACTAAGTAAAGAGTAAATATAGATTTACTATATAATAGACATTCCCCACAAGCGTTATGGGCTGCACATGTATTGTAAGATCTCTGCAGTCAGAATAATGTCACTTCCAATGGACAGAGTGAGATTGAAGTTTTTAAGGTGGCTGTGACAGGATGAACCGCCTATGCCACCCTGTCTGTTGTTGCTGGGAACCGGCTGGGCTTACTTCACCACCGTTCCCTTTCATTACTCCAAATGCACCCTCTTTCCGCAGTAGGAAGGGCTTTCAATGCTGTCACCACTGAGCTCCTTTATGGCACTCAGAACCACATTCCTTCTGGATAATTGTCACTGCTAGTGTACTCCTGTGATGGTACACTTCGGCTGGTAACTCCGGACCACTGACTATGGGTCAGGGTTGATGTGGATGCATCTCCCCTGGCCTATCACACTGACCAGAGCTGCAGGGTAGTGGCAGAGCGGTGGTACTGGAGAGCTGGGTCCAACCTCAGAATCAGCCAGAGAATGGATTCGATTTTAGGGTCTAATCGGCAGGTCACAGGATTACAGCAATATTGAAGAAGTTCTCAAGCAGGGTCTTGAAGCAGAGTGATGTTTATTGCTCAAGTGTCCTGTCAAGGACAGTTCCACTGATTTTAGGTATCACTGATCAGGTCAGATGGAACATCAGAGTGATACATTACATGCTCACACAGCTCAACTTTTATACAGTTCTGACACAAGCTATTTTTTTGCATCAGGGTGTACTCTATTTATACAAACATGGATTTACATGCATTGGAAAACTAGACATATTTACACTTATATGTGAAATTCTAGAAACCCTGTGATATCCTGCGTCTGGTTTTCAGATGCAGATAATCCAGGAGCCAGTCTTAATTAAAAGTTCTTGCCTTCAATGTAGGACCTTCACACATCAAAAGATGTAATTAGCACAGTGCCTTTCTTCAGACCGTTCGGAATACATATTCACACAGAACAACAAAAACCAAAAACAAGCCAGTTTCCCACATCACAATACAAAACAGGCTTTGTAAACAAAGGCTCATTGTATCAGATATATACATCAGAAATAAGGTATTTCCCTTAGCAAGGGTAAACAGAAAAAACAAATTTTCAACCCTGGTCTCAGAGATAACGATTTCCTATCTCACAATATTTACAATATCAAAAAATAAGTGCATTGGCAATTTATATAAATAAGCGGGCTGCGCTATTTCCTTTAAATAAATTCATACCAAAAGTTATTTATCAGTGATCCAGTCACAGTGGCAGTGGTCGGACCCACAGCCTGTATAATGTTATCCAGGTGGCAGGTCCGACCTTTGCCGCCTTAAAACCGGCAATCTTACTCTGTCCATTGGAAGTGACATAATTCTGACTGGAGAGATTTAATGCCCACTTTGACATAAAAAATTATGTATGATAGTCTGTCTTGGTTTGTCTAATGGTAGCGTCGACCTAGTGTCTGCACAGCAAGTTTCAGAGTTGGTCGCAAATTGGACATAAATTTATGCTAAAACAATCTGCACATAAAAAAGGAGTATTTGGAGAAGTGTGCGTAAAATTAAAAAGAATGCTTACAAACACACACAAAGCATAATATATGCATGAGTAATGAAGAAAGCACCAATCAACCCCAGTGGTGTATTCTCAAGCAACCAGTCACAAGAGGTTCGCTATATTTGGAGACCAACATCATCATTATCCACTATTTGCACCTGCCCATGATCACCAGCAAAGCGTCACAAATGTGTGGGTGTGGCTTATCTAATGTGGATGTGGATTTATATATATATAATGAATATATGAAAATTTGTTATATCAAAGGGCTGTATTCAATACAACACAGTCCCATCAATTTCAATGCAGAAACTATTCTAGAGACCACTAGTCAAAACACAATGCATACTAGTGACTACAATTGAATGTGGACCCTGTTGTGGAGGAGACTTTAAAATGCAGATGTCCCAGGCTGGTGTAATTTACAGTGTTTGGGATAGGATGCCTGGCAGCACAGTGCCCATATTGTAAATTGTACCAGCCTGGGAGAGAGTTAGTGGCCCTGAAGTAGACCGAGGACATTATCAAGTCACCAGAAATTGTGGGTCTGTATAGTAAATTCACCAGAAATTTTAATGGTCTACACTGTAACACCAGTAGTGATTTGGGGGGCCTCCATTGTAAAGCAAACCGAGATTTAGGGAACCTGCATTGTACAATCAGATGTGAAGATTTGTATTTATAATTGCATCCAATAGTGGTCACGAGAATGTTCTCTATATTGTATAGAGATCACTAAAATGTTTTCTGTATGTATATTATGATCTATTATTTATTGCACTTCAACATATTACGCATATCATTGAGATGGTACAAATAGATAAAATACAAGGACATTGAATAGAAGGCAAAGATGTCCACGAGGTGCGAGGAACAACTGACACATAAGACAGAGGAATAATAATTGTAGCTGGGGGTGGAGAAAGTGTGTGTGGCTACTCTAACACAGCAGTATTTATTAGACATCAATATTGATGACTGGCATTTCTGAACAGGTTGCAAAGAGGAGTGACAGTGGAAGGAGGCAACATGAAAGATGAACCAGTCAATGCTGAAATGTCAAGACAGTTATGTTCTATTATTTTTATTAAGATGCTCTCTAAATTGGTCACTAACATGTTCTCTGTATTGTATAGAGGCAACTAGGTCGCTTTCTGTATTATACATTGGTCACTAGAATGGTCTCTGCATTAAGTAGTAGTCATGTGAGGCTGGTTGATACTGTATTTGATTATTACTTTTTGACATAGCAATTTTTCATATACTTCATTGGCTATATAAAAACACGCTCACATTGGGCAAACCATGCCCACACAATTTTTGTCACATTTTTCTATTGTAGCGCGCTGGAAGAAAACCTGTTTGTGTTTGCCTCCAAGGTCAAATGATGCCAGCCAGCCTCTGCACCCATCATCATCATCATCATCACCCATGTCACTCCATGGTTTAATACAAAGATACATCAACTGTTAGTAGGACGACTCCTAAACCATATTGTATTCATATAAAACGGCCAGTAAATGATAAATCTTTCAAGATGTCACATTATTTTTTATATTATATTATATCAGTGCATAATGAAAGCAGAGGTTATAGGAAAGGAAGTATTAGCGCAGCATTCAGCAATCCCATGAAATATGAATGTTGGTACTTACAATTTATCCTTGTTTTTTTTCTTCAGGCTGCTATTAATGATTTAATATTCTTTATAATGTCCGTGGGCAGCACGATGGCTTAATGACTAGTACTTCGGCCTCACAGCACTGGGATCATGAGTTTGCTTCCAGACCATGGCCCTATCTTTCTGGAGTTTGTATGTTCTCCCGTGTTTGCGTGGGTTCCCTCCGGGTGCTCTGCTTTCCTTCTACATTCCAAAAAAACATACTAGTAGATTAATTGGCTGCTATCAAATTGACCCTAATTTATCTGTCTCTGTGTGTGTGTGTGTGTATGTATGTAAGAGAATTTAGACTGTAAGCTCCAATTGGACAGGGACTGATGTGAGTGAGTTCTCTGTACAGCGCTATATAAATAGATGATGATGGATTACCATGGCAACCACAGTTACATGGCACATGTTGTAGTGATGATGTAGTGAGCAGACAGGCTTTGTAACTCCTCTCTGAACTTTGTCTGCATTGTGCCATCCTCCCCCTTCTGTCTTTATATTACATTCTGAGAGCTGAAAGCCATACTTCGGTGAGAATTTGGCCTGTGGCATACCCCCCAGAGAGATTTAAAAAAAAGAAGTAATTTGTAGAAGAACAGCTAAGAAACATGACTACTAGATGCATACTTAAAATGTGCTTATCCTATTATTTAAAGAGAATAAATTTGCTTTGTGGAACTGCTGTTTAATATGAAATATAAATTTTATTAGTTATGAATGTTGAGCAGTCATACCTGTGCTTTGAAATGTTTTTGCCATCTTCATGAAATGAAATAATAATAAACAAAGTGATGATTATATGATGTTGTTACCCCACATTAAAACAGTATTACCACAAAAATGTCCTTGATAATAGCTCAGAAAAATTACAATACAGTCCTTATTGGGTGTAATGCTTTTCCTTGCTCAATAATTCAAATGAACACTAATATGTAAAAGTAAATTAATTTTCACTGCAGGTGAAACCGAAAAAGACACACAATCTCCCTTGTGTGATTTCACTTACATGATCAACTAGGTTTAAAACCATCTTGTAATCACTTATTGTGCTGATACTCTAGTCTAGATTCTATCTTGTATATACAATTACAGCTTTCTCCCAAATGGAACATTTAGAACATGTAGGAAAATAGAAAGAAGAAACAATCTTGCATAATACCTTCATTTAATTATATAATTTATAGTGTGTCATTTATACACTCACATTTCAATAAATTAAACCAGACACATAAAACATATGCAGTCAAACTAGGACAATAAAAATTCCCAGGATGTGGATATGCGTTACTTCCTACAAGCCTTCCATAAGCGCAAGAACCCGTGCATAGGCCTATTGATGAGGATAAATGTTTCTTGTATTTGGCCTATGGAAATACCTATATTTTGTTGTTTACGAAACTGCAAAACATGCCAGTGCTCACTGCTTTTATATTTAAGGAAAAGCTTTGGGGATGTGTCATATCCCTGTGGGTTTGACTAGCACTTAAGCGCTAGGCTGTCCCTAGCATCCCCATCCCTAAACATTTCTCTACATTGCTGCATGTATCAGTTGAAGGTACGCATTGCACCTGCTTATGACAGTGAACAGAATACACCTTGCGTCAGTCCTTGCAGTCAGGACAAACTTTTGGGACGGCGGGACAATCCCATCTAAATTGGAGCAATTGGGATGTATGAATATGTTTTTTTTAACTTTCTACCCTGCTGAAATTGTCTTAACTTTTTCCACTTAGAGATTCAAAAATTTGACAAGGGTCGACCACAGTTTTGCATATAACTGAATCTTTTAAATTATTAATGAGAGTGAGGGAACAAAGGGGCTGTCTTTATTATATTTGATGGTTATATAGATTTGAAAGTTTTATTAAATTGGTTAAACTGCGCATATGAATGTGTTTTCTTATTGAAAGAATGGGATGAATCTTGATTAAGGAACCCCTAGAGCACCTGTAAATTGCAAATCTCTTTAGGGTAAGAAAAATTCTTGTAATCCTCACTAAACAAGAAAAAAAAAAAAAATTCTGGCTCTTCAGTCTAATTTACATTATCTGTCCCTCAAAACAAAAACTTATTTTTGCATGTGGATGCATAAGTAAGTACCTCCATGTGCTTAAGGTATGCCCATGATCCCCTTAACTACGCTCACTGCACGGATGCCGTCATCATGAGCTTTCCTGAAAAATTGCATTTGTTCATAAATAGGTGCATACATTCAAATTCATAAATCATCTTTACTGAATAAACTCTCTCCACACTCACTATTCGGTCACAGTTTATCAAATTTGCTACATTATTAAAACTAAGTACTAAAGTTAAGTCATGAGCAGCTGTGTTGTCTGATTGCAAAAATGAATTACTGTACAGCAGGAGACAAATGTGAACCATTTCAGATCCATGTATTAATGTGTCTTTACATTACTTATAAATAACACACTTGTAAGTCAAGTGGCTCAGATGGTAATATCCGTAAAAATTGTTTCTCCGATCAATTTACTTTTGCTCAATAAAATGTGTTATTAAAGTATAAAGAAATCTAATTTGTATTCCTCTTTAGCAAAATAATTATTTAAAAGGACACTATATTGAAACATTAATTATTAATAACACAGCATATGTGTTGTGCATAGCATCTTGTTGAATAAAAGAAGGGCGTTTCTGTGTCTAACAGCTGTGTTCAAAACCTAGCGCTGGTAAAGCCAAACTCAATCTTCATTCTGCATTTACTTATGATCATTTGGCCACTAGAGGGCACTGTGTCATTCTAGTCATTACAGTTTCTGGCTGATACTAAATTTTGCTTTGAGCAAGCAATCCAGCAGCAAATCATGTTAATAAAGATGGAAATTTGTAGAGAAATAAGTTTCTCTGGGCAGAAGCATTTATGACTATATTTGCAAATGAATATTTATGGAAAACAAGCGTAAAATAGACCCTACTGAAGAAAATTTGTGTCAAAAACAAGCCTAACTATACTAAATGAAATATTATGATATTTTATTTGTTGAAGGTAAATTGCACTGCTAAAAAATGTCTGTTCTTATAAGATTATTAGTAGTTGCTTAAAGCATGCTGTACAAGTTTGGTGAAATACTGTTCCACGTCACTGACTTTAGTTTAATACATACTTGCCAACTCTCCCGGAAAGTCCGGGAGACTCACGAAATTCAGGTCAGTCTCCCGGGCTCCTGCGAGAGCTGGCATTTCTCCCGCATCCCATATCTCCCTTGTCAAAAGAGAATTGCGTCACTCTGGATCCCCCCCCTACCCCCCCGCGACAACATGCCACTTTACTTGTGGGGGCGTAATGACGCGATTTGAGGCGCCCCGCCCCCCTCCCGCCCATTAGTCACGCCCATCTCCCGGACCTCGCCTACTGAAAGTAGGCAAGTATGGTTAATATATCCACTGCCATATACTGTTAGTAGTATGTTACGGTTTACTGTTGTTTTTATAAGATTTAAGATCTTAAGTTTGCCTTTTTATTTAGACAAAGTTATATGTTCCACTGTGAAGAAGATCAATCCCTATTTGGCAGCAACCCACAACTGATGTAACTGATGTTAATCTATATATTCTGTATTGCCAATTTATCCCTCTCAAAGTCTTGAGCTGTAAGTAGTATTACTATGCACTATGTACCTGATTCATTAAAGCACTCAAAATGAGCGTATTGTGCCTTTTTAAAAAAAAAAAATGAAAAAAAAAATGAACATAATTTGGGCATAAGTGCGTCCGTATTCAACTAGAAGCAGATCTAAAGAAGCTTCTCTTTTTGAATACAGGTCTAAGTACACTCCCATATACTGCACTTGCTGTGTGCAGACACACACAATACACTGCAGGATACGTACAATGCAAAGAATGTTACTTCATTCTTATGTTCAGGATGTCTAACAATTTATAACCTGAGAGATGCACCCATAGACAGGATAATTTATAGAGAAAAAAATAGAGGCAGATGAAGTGTACTAATTGGGACACTCTAGGATGTTAGTTGTAAAATTTAAAATTCAATTCTTTATTAATAATATATTAAAAAAACATATCCTGATCACTAAAAACCAGAGTGAGAATATGTGAAGTGATTGAAACATACAGGGAAAGGTGTGCTTTAATAATTGCAGTATTACCTGCATAAACCGTAAGGTATTGCCATGTGAGGGTGCGACAACCTACTATCTGGCTCTACGAGTTTCAATCAACCATTTTACATTTTCTCTAGTCTCTTCCAGAGTTGGCTCTTTTAACTGTTGTGAGGCAAAAATATATGTTCCCACTTCAAGATCAGGCATACAGTCAGCTGGTTCAATAACATTTTCTATTTCAGTAAGAGGTACATTATCCTTCGCTCCACTGCTGCCCTTGTCATTTTCTGACTCCTCAATCATATTTCAGAAAGAGAACACTCATGGATCACTGCTACCACCACAGCATCCGTAACATTATCGAACAGGTCTGGATTATTTACTTGTGTAACCAACTGGGTTTTCCACAGCTTCCAGAAGTGGGAAAAATTTCTCCCCAATATAGGATTAAACTCCAAACTATTCCCACTGTGAATACCTCACAACCACACTGTGTCCCTATCTTCACTTCAGTGTTAACATAATACTGAGTATTCCCGTGTATTCAGGTTGCGACAACATTTTTCACTTGACGCTTTAAGGGGATCACCAGCTTTTACAAATGTAACCATATTACCAGAAACTAGTAGAGCCTTTACTTGTTTGACTTCTATGGTAGTTTGTTTGTCTGGCTTAACTTGTCAGACTACAATGCAGGCCAGCTGGGCAAAGAAAGATACTCAGAGGTACGTGAACAATTATCAGCAATATGGCATAAACCACTACATCTAAAACATTTTATGACATTTTTATCAAGTTTTAAAAGCGGCTGGAATCTTCTTGGCATAACTACCAATCTCCAGGTTCCCAACCTTCTGTCTCTGGATGTTTTAGTTCATTCCACTGCCCAACACCCTTTTCCTCTGGAACAGTTTTACCAGTAGACACTGGAGCTTGCCGTCACGGAATTAGTGGCTGTTGGGGTGCATTCATCTGTTCCTCAGCTGCCACATACCTCTCCACCATCTCCACGAGCTTATGGCCCCCATTGCTTACCCACTTATGCAGAACAGTAGGAAGGGACCGTAGATATTGATCCTTGATGACCCTTTTCACTATTTGGCCCTGTAAAATCCTCAGGTTGGAGCTACTTCTTGGTGAGATGGATTAAGTCATGTATTTGTGAGTGGGGAGGTCAATCCACCTTGTATCCCCAATGATGAACACGTTGTGCCTGGACAGACAATGTGATGCCCAAATGAGTAAGGATTTCAGCTTTTGATTTATCATAATCCTTGGCATCGGTCAGCCTTATGTCAAAATATGCTTTTTGTGAGTCCCCAGACAGGAAGGGAGCCAATAGGCTTGCCAACTGACTTTTAGGCTAACTTTCTCTTTCTGCAGTTCTTTCAAATGTCATTAGGGTAGCTTCCACATCATCACCCTTGGTCATCTTTTGCAGAAAGTAACTGTATGGAGACGGAGCTAGTGGTGACCTCCAGGGAAGCATTTTCCGACAAGGCGGCACGTGATTGCACCACCTCTTTTAGAGTTTTGTGGTCCTGGGGCTATTCCCCCTGAGACTCCTCAATGGCTAATTGCTGCACTCTGGTAGCCTCCTGATGAGCTGCAATAGCTGCCTGCTGAGCCATAGTAGCCTGTACCAATGCCTTGATTGTCTGCAGGGTGCAGGGTAAGGGCAGAATGGAGGATATCAGCGTACGATGTCCTGAAGTAGGGTTCATAAGAATTTGCAATATACAGTCTTTTCCCAAAATTGGGTACCTGATCCTTTAAATTTTCACAGAGTCTTGTTCTGGTTGCAATTAAAGCGCAATGCTTGCTATTCTCCACCATATGTCATAAGGTCAGGTTAGGGGCACCATCCCCTGGGGTTAGATGACTGCACTTCCCTCACTTCTGTCAATTAAATCACAACAACCATGTGCTTTGATTTAAATAGCCTTAGCTAGTTTTATTCACTAGCATGAAAATAAAACAAAAGATAAACAAAATCCTTGCCATCTGGCTTCTAGCTAATACACAGGCACTCCCTATGTAAAGTGAGGGATCTAGTATTTCACACATATACAAATCAACAGAACTTACATATCACAAAATGCAGTATCCCTCAGGAGCCATCTGAACTTCTCCCCAGATATTGAGAGAGTAAATAGACTGTGTGAGGGTACCGGGGTTGGATCACAAAAGTATGGATGCAAGAAAGAGCTAAACCGCTAAACCGCTCCCTAATACTCCTCACATTAATGGTGGATAAGGAAAGATACCATTAGTTGGGAGAAAAGAGGTTAGGACAAACAATACACATTAATAGCCACTCCTATTCAGTGGATCTTCAGCAGGCCTTACTACTGGGTTGCTGGATTGTGGCAGAAGCAGGGCTCAATCTTCCAGCTGTTTGAATAATGAGATGTTTGGCAAATCCAGGAACTCATTCATCTCCTCCATTGGTGTCTTGTTCCTGTTCTGCCAGCAGCATAGTTACCATCTCTTCCATGGCCTAACTCTGTGGAAGGGGAATGAACTTAAATGCTATTTTTTTAAAACTTGACTGCTAGTTTGTTAAAAGATTTGGAGTTGCTGGGTTCCCTCGCTCCTACCTCTTCAGCTTATTCTCTTTACCTGTAGTGGGTATAATAGGGGTAAAATCTTCCAGGGTAAGGAGGAGTATTGCAGCAGCTGTGGAGGAGGTTAGTTCTGCTGCAGGGATAAGAAGGGGGTAGTTGGATAGAGGAGCAAGAGGTGGCAGGGTGAAGGAGGAGCTGGGTTGTGAAAGCAGGTGGAAGGGGGATGCTGTCACAATGGGCGATGAAGAGGGTGAACTGAGTAGGGGGGTGGAGAATGGGGCTGGGAGAGAGGAACAGTGGATGATTTTGTACCTTCCTGGCACGTCTGCTGCTTCTGCTTACTCTGTGCTGGCTTTGGATTGCAGGGTAGGCGGTAGTAGACTCTGGTCCTCTGGTGGCAGTCCTTGTATATGTGACTTGCCATGCCACTGAGGTTGCAGGCTGTTTTTCAGGGCAGTCTTTAGTTTCATGTCCTGCCATTCAGCAATTCCTGCAGGTTGATAGTTTGCAGCTTCTCCACATGTGGACAGCCCACTACAGGTCTTGTGGTTTCTTGGCTGATTGCCATGATGAAGAAGTCCTGCAGAGCCGCCCAGGGCAGATGCTGGAGATCAGTTGTGTTGTCATCTTTCCTCACCCCCAAAATGCTGGACCACTTGTCTGTCTAGAAGTTGGTGGCATCCAGGATTTTGGAGGGGTCCTTGATCACAGTGCAAAATTGGCTCAAGAATGAAATCAACAACCCTGCCAGGTGATGGGGGATTTTTCATGGATACCATCACCCGTCTGTCCTCTCTCTGCAGATCGTTATTCTTCCTCAAAGTTCTTACTCCTCTTCTTCACAGTCTTCTTGATTCTTTGGCATTGGCAGCAGAATGTTTTAGCAAGTTTGCTAGTCCTTACATGGACTGTAGTGTAAACAGGAAGAGGTTCATGTGTTACAAAAGAATTATGCTAAACAAAGTTCTCATGTAAATTATATTTTCTACTGTTTTGGACCCTGCAGGGCCTGATTATCCAATAGGCTGACTAGGCTGCAGTCTAGGGCACAAAGCTTTTGGGGGGGTGCAAAATTTTTGCAAAAGTTGATTTTAAAATATAAGAAAATTTAAAATTAGTTCTCTAAAGTTAAAAAAAAGACATAAAAGAGAAATGTAGCAAGGTTTTAATCTTGATGTGTTCCCATGGCTGAAGACAATGAGTCATCCTACTGCAGGCACATGACGATAAGAGAGAAGGAGAAACAACCATGGGAACAGGTGTAGGTGTGACAGCCCCCTCCACCTTCACCCTCAGTAGTGCTTGTTCATGCCTCAGTTCTGCTATACAGTTCTAATTTTAATGAAAACAAAATGAGTGATAAAGATTGCTGTGACCCTTTTAAGCCGGATTTTAAATTAAGGACGAGTTTGTTTTTTCCTAACGCAGATTAGCCTAGCATGGAAGGGGAGGGGGTGTCATCGAGCGGTTTAAACCCTTAATCAGGCCTTGGGACTGTGGATAGTACTTGTATAAAGCATGCACCTCTTCCTATTTGCTTATGTCAAAGCTGTGTGTATACTTTTTTTTGTCATGCAATAATACACATGTATCAGCTCTCAGCTCAAGGTTTGTCTTTATGTTTGTGGATTATTGTTGTATTTGTACTGTGTGAAAATATCAGCTGTATTGTGTGATGTATATCCTAATTTGCAATTGTTCACCTGTATTGTCTTGCACTTCAAATTAATGCAGGGATATCACTGTGGATTATTAGCTCCCATCTACTGTTTCAATAGCAATGCCAGCTGTCACTGAAGCTCTTACCAAACATGACCCAGCAATCACTCCTTTTTCAAAGTCATTGAGATATCTTCTTGCAGTCAAGCTAGTCAGGATTATAGGCAACTAGGAAATTACAGCATTTTTATACATGAACCAGACAATGCTGTTATGTTATTTGCTTAATTAACACATGAACCACACTTGTGCCCATATCTTACTAATGTACCTGTATCTACCCATAGATCCTGACAATATTCAGACAACTACTGAGTTAAATCTTTCTGTTATAAACAGAGCTGGATTAACGTAAAGGACTTTCTGGCACATTTTAGTCCGGGGCAAGACTCAACTCAGCAGCCATTTATTAATATTTTAAAGGAAAAAAAAATGCAGATGGCCCAGTGACCCAGTCCAAGGTAGCCCACTGTGGGACCAGCCCGGGGAGCAAATGCCCCCCTGCCCCTGGGCCTTGGGCAGCAGGGGGGCTCTCACAAAGATTTTCAGTGGGCAGCGCTCTGTAATTGTTTTTTTTTTTTAGAACACAGGCCGTCGATTAGGTCGGGGCGGCACCATCCCAGACTGTCATATGTGCAGCCATTCCCCTGCCATTCTGTCCCGTTAGGCAGCTAACAGCAAATCTGATGTGCTGTTAGCTGCCCAGCTGCTGTCAGTGCAGGCACTGTGCGCAGTGAAGCTGCTTATTGAGGAGGTCTCCTGAGGTGCACAGAGAACGCGCCCGCATTGACAGGGCAAGAAGAAGAAGAGCCGCCCCGGAGCCTGCAGCGAAGAGGAGAGGACCAGGAGATGGCAAATAGGTATGTGCTTTTTTCTATATGTCAGGGGGAGGGGGAAATGAGGAGCGGAGGTGATACATTGGAGCTGGGGGGAGAGAGATGAATTGGCTGCAAGGGGGGCAGGATCCTCACATTACACTTAGTCCAGGGATCTACATTGGCTTAATCTGTCCCTGGCTATAAACCTCACACAATACACTCCCTTCCAAGTGGACTTCCAATAAAAATGTATTTCTATTTATGGAAGCAACGAGAAGGGAAATAGGTATTAATTAGGGTTAATCAAGCTTATCTTAATTAGGCTTATCAACAGTTGTTGAATGGTGAATGCTATCAATTACTCACTAAAGATGCCAACACTGTTGTTACAAAATTGAACAGTAACCTGGATATGGCCTAAGCTAAGGGTTTAATTTCATAGCAGTCATATGAATTACTGAATTACTTTACTATTCAGAATTTTTATATAATATCTAAGATTAATAAAAATCAAACTGCTTCTCCGGGACATGCTATAGTGTCCGGGATGAGGTGACGTATGGAAAATAAACAAATCATTAAATTTGAAGTTAAAACCTTTGAGTTTCACTTATTTATTCTGGTCACGTATGATGCATTTAAGCATCTTTTGGGGGTTTGAGTTAGTGAGCGGTTACTTTTTTTTGGCTAGGATGTGGAGTAGCTCTATACTTGAATTCCAAATAAGATTGAAGTTCATACCAGTGCACATTTTCCAGGGAAAGAATATCTGATAAAATAAACTGATAATAGATAACTGTGAATGTATTTGAATTGTTTTATAGTCAATGGATTTCAAAATCAATAATTGCAGGGCATAGCTATGATGTCAGCACAGTTGTATGCATGTCTACACCACAGCTAGTGGGACGAGTCAATAGTGTTTGGCAGATGTGCAAATAGTGAGCATGTCACTCTCTGGCTGTGCCATATTGATGCTGTGCTTGTCGTATGGAGAAGTACTCTGGAACAAATACAATAATTTGTTGAGGACATTAACAATAATACTCTGAATTTTAAACTTACATATGCAGTGAGTTCATTTGAGATCCAGTTTGTAACTTTTTAGTAGGAAAAATGTAAATCGGTTGCGGATACTTACTGTAACTGACAGTCTTCTGCATGCCACAAGCCACTTATGTATACTGCGCACATTATAACGATTGAGGCAGTTATTTATATGCATGAGCTGTATGTATCTTTATTCAGTGGAAATGACAATTGAGTGTATTCTTTAAAGAATAGCACACTGTAACATGTTCTATTCATAGCTTTAACTGTATACATTTAACAGTGATTCATCTTCTTTCCTTTCATTTCATTGTGCACTCTTTGTCATCTAAAATACTTCTTTGTGAATAAAATGTCTTGTAATCTATGTAATTCAATGATTTATGTGGATATATTAATAATATTTTACAGCTTGTCATTATTATTAGAGATTTTCTATGCAAAAGCTTTACATTTCATAAGGTAATAGTTCTAAACAAGAAATAGATGTTTTAGGATGGATACATAACTTTGGATCATTGATTTAAAAATTCATATACAAAGCTGTGAATGTCTTGCACTGACAATATTAAACAGCTTGGTCTAATGTAATTCTGCTCACAAAAATGGCATTAAAGGCATATGAGTCAATTATACCTATTTCAGTAACTGGTGTTTAGAGAGGATGCATTATTTAACACAATTGGGCATGACACTCACCACAGCAGGGTGTACTCAGCTGAAGAGTGTGTTACATGATTGTATGTGAGCTCTCTCATGATCAGCTGACATCCAATATGAGATTATCTCCTCTTTTCCACTCTTTCCTCATTTCCTGCACCCTTCCCCATGCCCAAATCTACACTTTCTAGATGCAATCTTGATGCTCTTGATCCCCAATCAAGCGGCCTCCCTCTACAACCACACCCTCACCACCGCTCTTGACTCTGCTGCCTCCGTCTCTCATCCCTTCTGTTCAACTTTCCACTCTAAACCCCAGCCTTGGCACTCCAAATTTAACCTGTTCCTTCAAAAATGCACACATACCACTGAACGCCAGTGGAAGAAATCCTGTTCCTTCACAGACTTCCTTCATTTCAAGTTCATCCTCTTATCCTACAGTTCTGCCCTCTCCCTCGCTAAACAATCATTCTTCTAGTCTCTCTTCTCTTCACAGACATTCAATCCCTGATGCCTTTTTGCCACTTTCAACAAACTCCTTTTTCTGCCCTCCCATTCTCCCTTACTGCCACTGGCTTTGCCTCCTTTTCAATTCAAAATTGAGGCACAAAATAAGACACAAAATCTCTTCCTCACATAACTCTTCTGCCATCATCTATTGTGCTCTTTCCACCCAACTAAGGGTGACAAAGTCCATTCTCTTATATTATCTTCTCCACCCTCAACCTGCCCCCTGGATCCCATTCTCTTTCACCTCCTTCGCTCCCTCTTCCACACTGCCTGCTCCCCCCTTGATCACCTCTTTAATCTGTCCTCTGTCCCTCTCCATTGGAATCTTCCCCTTAGCCTTTAAACATGCTCTTTTTTCACTCATTCTTCAAAAGCCCAATCTCGACCCCACCTCACTTTCTAACTACCCCTCCATTTCTCTTCTCCCTTTTGCCTTCAAAATACTTGATCGGCTTGTCTACAACTGTCTCAGCAGCTACCTCTCTGGCAACTGCTTCCTTCAACCTTTCCAAATTGGCCTCTGCCCCCTCCACCTCACAGAAACTGCCTTGACCAAAGTCCCCAATGATCTTCTCTCGCCAAAATCACGGGGCCACTTCTCTTTGCTTTCCTTCCTACTCCACTTCCTTCACATCATTGGCCTTTCTGATATCAGCCTTTCGTGGTTCACCTCCTACCTCACCAACAGCTCCTTCTCTTTTTCTATCTCTGGTTCCTCCTCCCCCATCCATCCATCCCATATAACTCCTACAGAGTTTTGTGCTTTGCCCTATGCTTTTTTATTTGTACACCTTCTCCCTAGTTGAACGTATCAGTTCCTTTGGTCCCCAGTTCTACCTTTATGCTGACAACACGGAACACTACATCCCCTTCCCTTCTCTCTCAGGTGTCCAGTTGCCTCTCTGCCATCTCCTCCTGGATGTCCTTACACTTTCTCAAACATAACATGGCCAAAACTGAACTCATTATCTGCACTCCATCAAGAGTCTACTCCCCTCCTATCTTCTCTATCACTGTTGACAACACCACTATCTCCTCTGTTCCCCAAATACGCTGCCTGGGTGTCAATCTTAACTCCTCCCTCTCCTTCGCCTCTCACAATCAATCTCTTGCCCTATCCTATCTCTTCCTGCTTTGTAACATTGCCCAATTCAGACCCATCCCCTCTCAGGATGCCACCAAAACTCTTATCCACTACTGATGATTTCTCATCTTGACTACTGCAACCTTCTCCTTACTGGCCTCCCACGCACCCATCTCACACCTCTTTGATCTATACTTATGCTGCAGCCAGACTTATATTCTTCTTTTGCAGCTCCACATCTGCTCTCTGAAAAGCCTTACAGTGGCTCCATTTCCCCTACAGAATCCTCTTCAAACTCCTCACCCTCACATATAAGGCCCTATCCAACTCCACTGTTCCCTACATCTCCAACCACATCTCCATACATACTCCCTCCTGCCCTCTCCAGTCAGCCAATGACTGCAGTCTTTCATCCCCTCTAGTATCCACATCTCACTCCCTTATTCAAGATTTCCCCTGTGTTATCCCCCACCACTGGAATGATCGCCCACATTCTATCTGTCTATCCTCTAGCCTGTATAGCTTCAAACTGTCATTGAAATCCCACCTGTTTAGAAAAGTCTACCTGTCCTCCACTTAACCGTTTCACCATGTAGTATACCTCATTCTCTTTCATCCTCCATCTCTCCCAGTCTTGTTTCTTGCATTCAGATCCCCTACATTGGCTCACCCCATGTGTCAACTGTTTGTCTGCCCCTTTCTCTTTAGATTGTAAGCTCTATTAATCAGGGCCATCTTTCCTCCTGTTCTCATTACCCGTTCTTTTGCTCACCAACTACACTACACACCTCCTCCTAAGGCTCTCTGTTCATTTTCTCCACTCCTCCATTGTCTTTGGACCACTTTCAGTAGCTCTTAATCTGTTAATTGCACATTAATGGGAACAGGTTTCGGCCTGCATTGAATTTACCATTTGCATGTGGTTGCAGACCTCATGTGGCGCCCTATAAATAAAGGTTAATAATAATAACTATTATATAAATAATAGAAATTACTTCACCGGACCAAGTTGTAAAGTTCCCAGGCCAATTTGTAAAATTCTATGACGTAACGGTTAATCAGTGTCCAGCCAAGCTACTGCTGTCATATAGTCCAATAATAATAATAATAATCCGGCCAAACTGTCAGCTCTTTAAATGCTGATAGAAACTGTCTACCAAACTGTTGTTGTTTCCCAATGTCTTGAGGATCTCGGCCTCCTTAACAATGCTCTCTACCAACGTGGTAGGAACCTGCACCCCAGTTACCCTATTCCTGTAGGCACACCAGGAGAGACAGATCGACAAGCAGAGTTCCCCGTAGCAAGATGGGATGTTGCAGATACGTATGAGATGCAGAAGATCAGTAACCACAGTTGCGCTGGTAACAGACAAGACTCTAACCCCAGACTCAGTAGATCCATGAACATACCCTAAACTCTCTCTGCATGGTATTATTAAGTTGTCAAAATTCCCCAAAAGATAATCACACCCTACATGACTACATCAGAATTGGCTGGGATGAGCAGGAATCCGGCTTAACCCAAAGTGTGCTTCTTCCTTGCATAGATGATGCCTCAATGTCTGTTAAATGGTAGTTTAAACTGAATAATGAACATCCTGATCCTAGGTAATGAAGATCAACTCCTCAATTTAACCCCTTACAAGCTTTCATGACATTGCAGGGACCTCAGAGGCTGCTGGCTTCATGTTTGCTCAAAAAAATGGGGTAGTAGGCCAGGAAATGGAAAAATCACTATTTTGTAATTCACTGTAAAACTTTATTTAAGAACAAGATGGGCATCTTTCAATCCGTCCTCTTGCAGTTTGTCCATAGTCCAAGGATACAATGTTGTGATTAATAAAACTAAAAGAAATGGCATGATTTCAAACCAAACCATTCATTTAATTACCACATTTTATAAATTTTCAAAGTGACAGATAGGGAAGATGATGTACGTCAGACCCATCTACTCACACTGGGACCCGTAGTTCATCTATTAGACCACACCCACAGCACCAGAGGTGTGGGTAGAATATTTATTTTACAATTTTTTTTAAGATACTAGCAAGGTCTGTTCCGGTTGTAGTCACTTCAGTGACTACCCAAAATTTGACAGCACTTTAGCCGATAGCATAACTCTGATTGTCATGTTCCCTACCTTGCTGTGACATCGAGTGCTTGCAATACATTCTGGAAACAATTGCGACCAATGAACATGCCGGCGTGGAAAAATGACGTCAACTTAAACTGCGACACTGATATTCTTCGTATTAAGGTGGTCATTTAAGGAAGTGCCGCGTCTACAATCTAGAATAAACATTGTAGACACGGCGCTATTCCAGGCAGCATTCACGACACACTTCACAGCAAAACTTCCGTTACCCTCTAGCAGTCCATTTTTTGGCTCCTCTCCTTTCCCCCAATAATCTCCTGGAGCCTTCCAGTACAGTCTGGTGGCAAAATGCCTGTTTCTCTCCTTTGGAAACTTGTTGCAGTGTCTAATTGTCTCTACATGCTTCCAGTGCAGACTGGAGCTCGAATGAGCAGCCTAGGGCTGTCTGCAGTTTGCAGTTTGTCCACCCCAAAATTTTCACTGATCTTCCTAGAGGCACTCTGGGAGAAGAAATTGTTTGAGTGAATGCTTGCTGTAATATACCTGTGATTTGTAGTGTATTACATACATATTTTCTGTGCTAGTTGGTGCAAATGATACAGATGAAACAATTTACTAGAAACTCAGGACTTGAATAGGTCTCATCTGCATCAAAACGCTTTTGTTCTTACTGTACATTGTCTACATCAGTACGCCCCTTCCCGCCCTTCAAGTAATAGGCAGCTGTGTTATTTGCGTTCAGACATAACTTGCATGGAATTGCTTTTTTTGGCATAAGTTCAATTTTGGAGCAAGCGCAGAGCTATTCCATGCAAGATACCGCACACAAACAGACTTACATACAAACATGAATCAGACCCATTGTATGCAGCAGGATATTGTGCTGGTTTATTGTGTGGTTGTAGCTTCTGGTATAATGCGAGTGGGGATGTCAATGGTTAGGTCAGGGTTTAGTGTGTGGAGGTCTAAAGTGTGAATAGTAAAGGTTGGGATAGTAAATAGGCCTTTATTTTGGCTGGAGTGGTGATAACATTGTGTCAACTTTGTCAGTGGTCCAAAAACATCTTGTTCCACCACTGAGATTGAGTGCTACTCTTTTCATTAATTTATTATCCTAGGCTAATCCTATAAGATATCTTTTGCAAAGCATCAAAGAATGGAAATCTAACTTTGTGTGTTTTAGCCACTGCTGATATCATATCTAGTACTGGTACTTGGAGAGAGTGTTTAGAAAATCTAGAGAGCATGACCCACTTTGAAATATTTTAGTCTATCTTCTGGGTGGATTCAAAGCACATATTTAACATGTGTTAAGCTATTTCTGCAAGATAGGAAAATGTATGTTGTCCTGTATAAATATTTCCCTGTGGACAGTATACAATATCAGAATGTACCTGCCTTCTTTTGTGACAGGTGATGTGGGATATGGATGCTCTATGTATCTAGGTCAACACCACTATTAATAGAGTAGTTTTAGGAATGGGATTACATGATGTTTATACAGTGCTGAAGTTAAGGAAATATTTCTAGGCAGATTACACCATTGTACTGTATATATAAAATGTATAACACAATTACAAATATCAGCAGAGTATATATAATAAATCATTTCTGCTGGATCACTTTTTTTTTTTTATAGATCTATATGTGGTCAGGTTGCTTTGATTATTTGACTGAGGGCAAACCCTGCAGTTGGCAAATACCGATTGACTAGCCCAAAAGTAGCGTTCAATGTTTGGTAAGGTCAAGCCCCAGCCCATAGGAAAAATGTATCCTCAGAGACAGAGCACCCCAGTGGATGGAGCATACATTTAGATATCAACACTATTGAGTTGTGGGACATGTGTAAAAACATTTTCAGTAAGTTGAAGTGGCATGAAGGGTAGGTGCTCCAGATCAACAACTGTCTTACAGTTGCTGGATAGTTGGGGAAAAATTAAGGTTAGGTATGAGAGACGGGTCCCTATAGACCACTACACTAAGATATTTAAAACAAACGGTCAAAAACAAATCTGCCTATGACAGCCCAATGCCAACCACACAGAAAAAGATTTTTGCGGGGGGGGGGGGGGGGGGGGCGCCGCTTTTTTAAAAATGCCTAGGGCCGGCCCTGCTGCAGGGAAAGGAATAGACGTACACAGATGTCCTACCTTGTTCATGAAGGACCACTTATCATCGGCACGGATCCACCCCAGTCTCTCTCCCCCTCAGTCTTTAGCGAGGGCCTGACTCCTGAATCCTACAGAGGAGTAGACTAAAGGAGACAGGCATGGAAAATGATAAATAGTGCATTACGGGTCAGCGACCACCTCAAAAACGGTCGCAGGCTTACCTTTACTAACCTTGGAAAAAAATTGTTACTGGTCTGCAATTAGCAGAGATCATTTTCTTCTCCTTTCTACATGGTTATCCATGTCTGCCTTTGCTGGAGCCTGGCCTTTGGTTCCTATCGGGGATGATACTGCCCTGGACCACTGGGCTCCACCTGCAGACTGGAACCCCAGCCTCTAAGCTTGCACTTTAGGAACTTAGTACTTTTTGGCACCCTTACGGACTGAGTTGAGGGGCTCTGTATTCTAGGCTCAACAACCTATTACTCTACTCACTCACCAGGGACCAAATATCCCACTACATCAAGGGCCGAGTGCCCTCCTAAACCAACAGGCCCTAGGGGTAAATGTATTAACTTTAGGATTGTTGAACTCCCGCGAGTTCGCCGTCTTCAGCGCTTAAATTTAAGCGCTGAAGATGGCGAACTCGCGGGAGTTCAACAATCCGGAGGTTAATACATTAACCCCCTAGTGTCCTCTTAGCTACACAGGGCCTAGCGCCCTGCTAACAACAGGCACCTAATGTCCCCTAGCCACAAGGGCCTAATGCCATTCTAACCTCTCAGGGCTTTGTGTCCTTCTAGAACCAAAGGGCCTTGTGCCCTGCCTAACTAACAGGGCCTGGTGCCCAGCTGCTACTTATTGGGCCTTGCGCCCAGACTAACTCTATGGGCATTACACATAGACTAATTCTAAGGACCTTGCGCCCAATAGCTCCAAGGCCTGGGGCCCTACTGAACTTAAGGGCCTGGTGCCCACCTAACCTTGAGGGCCTGGTGCCCACCTAACCTTGAGGGGCTGGTGCCCATCTAACCTGAAGGGCCTGGTACCAACCTAATCATGGGCCTTGGGGCCCAGCTAACTAAGGGGCTTGCTGCTCACCTAAACTAAAGGACCTTAGTGCCCAAATAAACTAAGGGGCCTTGTGCCCCAGCTAAACTAATGGGCCTTAAAGCCTAACCCGCTAAGGGCCTAGTGCTCAGTTACCCTACTTACCCCTAACTTGCCATGGCCTTGTGCCCCCTACATGGCCAGGGGCCTAGTGCCCGAACTACACCACTGTCCTGTGCCCGACCTAACAAGGAGCAATTATACTTACCTGCTCAAAGCAGGATGCTCACCTTGTCCCCGCTTTCAGACTCTCCAGCAGGCGGTGCCTCTTCTCCCGTTCAGCATGCAGGGTAGCTCCTAGCCCTTACAAGGGCTTCCTGACACTTCTTCCACCCACATCTTCTTAACTTGAGGTGGCCTCTCTCTCAATGTCTTCTCATGGAAGGGTAGCTCTTAGTACTTATAAGGGCTCCCTGCCCCTCAGCCGTCACCTTCTTTTCTTCTGGACGCCCCATGACGTCCTCTCCTCTGGGCTCTGTCGCCAAACTGACTTATAGATGGCGGCAGCCAGCTGCTTATAGACGCTGAGGCCCTGTTTGACTCCCCGCGGCGCCAGACATTCAAAAGACCGGAAGGTGAGCACTGATTGACTCACCGACCCGGGCAATAGAGGGACAGCCACAGCGACTCGAAGGAGCTCGCCAGATTTCCTGGTGAGCCCTTCACACTAATGCAGATGCGCCTGTGGCTACTTCGGTTGTTTATTTTGCAAGAATTTTCCACTCTAGGATTGTTTCATTAAGTCCTCAGATCAGACTGTGCATGCACCGAACATGTGCATGCTCAAAAGAGGTCTTTGCTCTTCTCTTCTCTTTTGTGATCAGAGTGGGGCCTGGGGGAAGGAGAGTGGAATTGAGCGGGGCAAGCCCAGCATAACCGGGCCCCACTGACATTGCAACCCCGTAATAGCTGCATTCCCTGCAGTGGTGGTGGTTCAAAACAGCAGAGTGGGGGCCTGGCAGACTTGAGTTGCATCACTGGGCCCTTATCCAAATTTTGTTATAGGGCCTAGCAATACAATCATGCAAGTCTGTCTATGTGTGTCACTGTCTGATTTCCCGCAAGATACTCTATGCAAACTGATGTACAGTTCTGCTTGTTTGAACAAGACTAACAAAAATTTCCCACAAGATACTCTATGCAAACTGATATACAGTTCTGCTTGTTTGAACAAGACTGACAAAAATGGGACATATTTCAATTTTATATTCAACACAATAGTCCTCAATTTATTAATTTAGGCAGCTAGTACAGTTTCAATACTCTGAATCAGCCCCAGTGTCTTTTTAAAGTATAAACACCAGATATTTCCTGCGTATTATTCTGCTCAGTAATAAAAGGCCTTTGATATATTTTCATGTCAAATAGAAACTATACTAGCTCCCTAAATTAATAAATTGAGGACTATTGTATTGAATATATCATTTAAATATGTCCCACTTTTGTCAGTCTTGCTCAAACAATCAGAACTGCCAAGAGGAATTTTGTGGCCTGGTACAACAACTACTTGGGACTTTTTCTAAGGGGAGTGGACACACCAGGTTGGTGGCTCCTCCCACTGCACAAGCAAGCCCAGACAAAATGTAATTTTAAGGAAATATGGAACCAAAATGCTTGTTACACAGGAAATGCATCATTGCACTTCCGGTTAATATGTTCCAAGCTGGAACACATACTGCCGGAGTGCGCATTTGATAGTAGAGGTGTGGTAGTGCATCTCCTTGGTACATGTCTTAGATAATCATGGGAAATACACACCTGGTAGACACGTGTCCCAGTGAATCATCTAGGTATCGCTGTGTTTGGTTGTTATAGCGATAACCTGTTTGTGTACTTCTGGTTTGGCACTTATTGTTTGGAGTGCCTCATAGAGAATACAAGGGAGTTATTGCCTCATATATTTTGCAATGCACCAGTGTCAGAGCTATATTAAGAAAGTGCCTTTTTATTTCTAATGGTATGCTGTCCTTTCACTGTTTAAACGTTTTATTGCTAGTGTTTGTTGGGGGAGTTTATTGAGGGCCTTGTGACAATTATGATATATATCTAATGACTGAATGTTATTTTCTGTTGAATTCATGTATGACAATGTATTTTGTATGTAACCTTGTAATGTAATCTCAACGTGTGCTTTGCTAGATGACATGAGTCTGTACCTATGCAAGTGTCAATAATCTTTTGACACTAACCAGGCCCGGGATAGATAAAGATCTTGGAGGAGTTTGAAGTCCCAAAGTTGTAAACCATCTAGTCACTCAAGCAAAACAGAGGTGAGAGATTATCTGAGGTGCCCAAACATACATCTTAGTGATAGATAATTTACTTTGGAAAGCTCTGTGTCATTTTGGAAATCAATCTGACTTAATTGAAAATGTAATTACTAAGGTGGGGGTGAAGAGCTTTTAAGAAGGGTTTAAATTTCTTCTGCTTTAGACATTACATTGTGCATTTTCATGAGGGGTTCTATCAAGACTGAAATGTCTCATATTTCTCAATTGTGTTCCCTCATACACACCAAGGGGTAAATGTATTAACCTCCGGTTTCTTCAACTCCTGCGAGTTTGGCGTCTTCGGCGCTTAAATTTAAAGCGGCGCTGCCTTGTAAAGGGAAAATTCTCTTTACAAGGCAGCGCCACTTTAAATTTAAGCGCCAAAGACACTGAACTCGCGGGAGTTGAAGAAACCGGAGGTTAATACATTTACCCCCAAGCCTTAACTAGTAAGTAGTTTTATTTCCTATTTTATTTTCTGAAACTTACTTGTGCAACTTATTGTATGTCTTGTCAATAACTTTTGTAACTAAGCCTTGGAAATATTTTTGGATTAAAATACATTTAAACTAGCATATTCTCTGTGATTCTTTGGGATCTTGCGAAGCCCAGGGATCCTCATGCTACATGTGTATGTAATTTAAGTGTGACACATTAATAAGTGGTTTTGGTGAACGTTAGGACACCATAATTATTCCTTCATGGTGGCAGAAAAGGTGTATTCATTGCTAAGTGACTAAGGTGACGCCAGTCATGGCCAGCTGCTCAGATTGCTGTTTCTAGGACAGGCTGGGCGTTCGTGACAAACTGGTTGGCAGCTTGGTGGGATTGATAATATTTTTCTTTTTATCATAAGAACTTAAGTGAATTAGTAGTGTGTGATTCTAGAGAAAATCAGCGTCCTAACTGACCGGAGTTTACGCTCAAGGCATACAAAATTTTAAAAGATATACTGAGCAAATAGTTTCTGTTCCCCCCTTCTTTTTTTCTTTTCTATTTTTTATTTTGGTGGAAGTAGAGATGGTCACTGACCCCCGTGTTTTGGTTTTGGATTCGGTTTTGGATCTGGATTACCGTCGTGTTTTGGTTTTGCAAAACCGCCATTGTGTGTTTTGGTTTTGGTTTTGGTTTTGTTTGGTTTTGTTTTGCTATTTTGTTGGAAAATCAATGTTTTTGGGCCTAAAATAACCCAATTTAGTGCTCCAACTGTTTCATAGATAAGTAATCTAATTGTAGAGGTAATAAGTCATCCAAAAAACAGTTTAATTCCTGGTAGGTAGGCCTTCATTTATTCTACACACAAAACAGATTGTCTTCCTCTCCATCTATGCATATTGGCAATGCAGCCATCATCTTTGGATGTATATTACACCCTACACTTATAGTTAAATATGTAAAGAAATGGAAAAAGGCAGTTTGCTTTCTGTCTCTATAGGTCCCCCTCCATTTGTTTAAAAAACCAAAAAATTCAGCCGTTATAGACTGTACAATATTAATTGAAATGGACAAAGCCAGTTTGGTTTCTGGTTCTCTAGGCCCCCCTCCATTTGTCGAAAATACAAAACAATTCAGCCGTTATAGACTGTACAATATTAATTGAAATGGACAAAGCCAGTTTGGTTTCTGGCTCTCTAGGCCCCCTCCACTTGTCGAAAATACAAAAAAATTCAGCCGTTATAGACTGTACAATATTAATTGAAATGGACAAAGCCAGTTTGATTTCTGGCTCTCTAGGCCCCCCTTCACTTGTCGAAAATACTAAAAAATTCAGCCATTATAGACTGTACAATATATATAGAAATGGACAAAGACAGTTTGGGGTCACTCTGTCTATGACACCCTACCCTTAAGGATAAATTGCCCAAACAGCAGCCTTTCAAGACGGTACGTGATATGGAAATGCCACAAGTCCCCTTCCTCTTTGGGGGCAGATTGCACCCTACACTTACATAGAAAGTTTTAAAAAGATGTTATCATCATCTTCAGCTTCATCCTCACCCTCATCAGTGTGTACATCATCATCACAGACTATCAATTCATCGCCGCTTGAATCCGCCATTAGAGAACAGTCAGTGCTTGGATGTCTTGGATGGTGAAGGCCTTCCTCGTGGAAGATGTTGTTCATTTTTATAAACATCATTTTCTCCACATTTTTGGGAAGTAACCTTCTATGGCGATCACTGACTAAGTTCCCTGCTGTGCTGAACACTCGTTCAGAGTACACACTGGAGGGTGGGCAGCTTAAGTATTGCAAAGCAAGTTTGTACATGGGTTTCCAAATGGCCTGCTTTTCTTCCCAGTAAGGAAAGGGACTGTCTGACATTTCCATATCAACTACCTCTTGAAAGTAATCCTCCACCATCCTTTGCATGTTTACACTCGTATTGGATGGAGTTATGGGCAAAGTGACACATTTTTTAGAAAAATCCTTCAAACCAGCCCAGATGTTAAATTGTTCTGGTCTGCCCCCTGCGTCTTCCCTGCATCTTTTTGGAAAGTTAAATTTTTTACGAGCAGCAGCGGCTTGAGAAAGTGAAGGAGGACACGTCGTCAAGCCGAGGCCCAGTTCAGTGGCCAACATGCTGAGCAATAGCTCCTTGCAAAAGTTCACATCTCACTCATTTACAAGTAAAGACTCAATATAGGTCTTAAACCTTGGATCAAGCACAGTGGCCAAAACGTACTGATCCGAGTTCAAGATCTTAATAACTCAAGGATCATTGTGAAGTGAATGAAGTACTTGATCGACAAGGCCAAAATACTTTGCTGAATTGCTTGCTTTCAGCTCCTCCTTCATTTTCTCAAGCTTCTTTTCCAATAGTCTAATTAAAGGAATGACTTGGCTCAAACTAGCAGAGTCTGCACTCACCTCACACGTCACAACTTCAAATGGTTTCAGCACCTTGCACAGCACTGAAAGGATTCCCCACTGTGCAAGAGTGAAATACATCCCCCCTCCTTTCCCAATGTCATGGCTTGTGCAATATGCTTGGATGGCTTTGCGCTGTTCCTCCATCCTCTGAAGCATGTACAGGGTGGAATTTCACCTAGTTACCACCTCTTGCTTAAGTTGGTGGCAGGGCAAGTTAAACTGCTCTTAAAGCTGCTGTAATCTCCTACATGCTGTGGCTGAATGCCTGTAATGGCCTGAAATTTTACGGGCCACCGAAAGCATCTCCTGCACCTCACGGTTATTTCGTAGGAAGCTCTGCACCACCAAGTTGATGGTGTGAGCAAAACAGGGAATGTGTTGGAAATTACCCAGCTGTAATGTTCGCACTATATTGTTGGCGTTATCAGAAATGACATACCCTGGGGAGAGTCCAAGTGGTATAAGCCATGTATCAATCACATCTCTCAGTTTGCATAACAAATTATCAGCTGTATGCCTATTAGTGAAGCCGGTGATACAAAGAGTGTCCTGCCTGTGACAAATGTTACGTAGTGGTGTACATGCTGCTGCTGCTGTTGCTGCTGGGGAAGGTGAATGATCAACCCAGTGGGCTGTCACAGTCATATAGTCTTTGGTTTGCCCACTTCCACTTGTCCACATATCTGTGGTTAAGTGGACAGTGGGCAGAATGGCATTTTTCAGCGCAATCTCTACATTTTTACACACTTTTTGGTATAGTTGTGGAATTGCTTTACGGGAGAAATGGTGTCGCAATGGAATTCTGTAACGCGGACACAAAAATCCTCAATTAACTGTGAAAAACCAGCTGCGTTTATTGTGGAGATTGGACGCAGATCTAACACTAACATTGCAGCCATGGCGTCTGTGATTCGTTTGGCAACTGGGTGACTGCTGTCATATTTGCTTCCCCTAGCAAATGATTGTTTCACAGTTAATTGCTGAAATGTAGGACTGCTCATTTCCTTGACCTGCCTCTGGTATGACGATTCACCCCCAGCAGCAGCAACAGCAGCAGCAGCAGTGGGACTAACGATTTCTTCAGAGGAATCAATAATAGTGCAGGAGTCATCCAACCTTAATAAGTGGGATGCCGGGCTAAATCCGAGCGCTACTGAGGATATTGATGAGGATGGTGTGGTGGGTGTATTTTGTAGCCGTTGGTGAGCGGAGGGTCTTAGCTGATGATGGAGTGCTTGTAATTTTTTGGGAAGAACTTTCAGCTTTTCCCAACACTTTGCCATGAACTCTCGTTAAATGGCGTAACATAGACGAGTTTCCAAGATGGTTAAGGTCCCTCCCTCGACTGACTGTGGCTTGACATACACTACAAATGGCTATACAATTGTTGTCTGGATTTGGGTAGAAATAATTCCACACATAAGAAGTGGATTTTTTTTTGTTTTATGCCTAGGCATGACAATGGCCTTTTTCTTGTCACGTGCCAGAACTGCTGCCACTGGTGCAGGACTTACACAAACAACCTCATCCTCATCAACATCCTCATTAGCGCCCTCGTCGCCTACACAAATCTCCCCTTCATCCTCTTCTAATTCCAAAGTGGCATCCTCAATTTGTGTATCACCGGCTACACTCGGGCTATTAAGTCACACATCAGCAGAATGCTCACGATTAGACATCCCACTGTTGGATGGACTCTTCACAGGGATTGGTGTTGTTTATGAATCAGAGCAAACATTATCCTCTAATGCCTTACTGTTATCTTGCAGCTCGGCTTTGACGCGTAACAGTAGTTGTGCACCAAGTGTAGGCTCGGTAACTTTTTGGGATCTGCCACTAATAGCCAAAGGTGAAGGCCTCATTCTCTCTTTGCCACTGCGTGTGTAGAATGGCATGTTGGCAATTTTTTTTTATCGGCACTAAACTTTTGCTCAGTGACACTTCTTTTTCGCTTCAACACAGTAAAAAAAAATTTTGTTTTTGTTTTTTGGACTGATTTCGAAACACTGTGTAGTTTGACATTGCCTTGCCCAGATGACATACTGGGAACACTAACAAGACTGGTGACAGAAAATGGTTGCTCATTCTGATCATATGTAGACTGCTTTGAATCCATTCTGAGCCCAAAGCACTTGTAGTGGTAAAAATTATTTGGTAAGATACTGCTGACAGATAGTAATTTTGACAGCCAGAAATATTTATGCACAATTATGGGGGAGACCCTAAAAGCACTGGGGAGTGCTAAAAATTAGTTGGTAGATACTGCCGACAGATAGTAATTTTGACAGCCAGAAATATTTATGCACAATTATGGGGGACACCCTAAAAGCACTGGGGAGTGCAAAAAATTAGTTGGTAGATACTGCTGACAGATAGTAATTTTGACAGCCAGAAATATTTATGCACCATTATGGGGGACACCCTAAAAGCACTGGGGAGTGCGAAAAATTAGTTGGTAGATACTGCTGACAGATAGTAATTTTGACAGCCAAAAATATTTATGCACCATTATGGGGGACACCCCAAAAGCACTGGGGAGTGCTAAAAAATTAGTTGGTAGATACTGCTGACAGATAGTAATTTTGACAGCCAAAAATATTTATGCACCATTATGGGGGACACCCCAAAAGCACTGGGGAGTGCTAAAAAATTAGTTGGTAGATACTGCTGACAGATAGTAATTTTGACAGCCAGAAATATTTATGCACAATTATGGGGGACACCCTAAAAGCACTGGGGAGTGCTAAAAATTAGTTGGTAGATACTGCCGACAGATAGTAATTTTGACAGCCAGAAATATTTATGCACAATTATGGGGGACACCCTAAAAGCACTGGGGAGTGCAAAAAATTAGTTGGTAGATACTGCTGACAGATAGTAATTTTGACAGCCAGAAATATTTATGCACCATTATGGGGGACACCCTAAAAGCACTGGGGAGTGCGAAAAATTAGTTGGTAGATACTGCTGACAGATAGTAATTTTGACAGCCAAAAATATTTATGCACCATTATGGGGGACACCCCAAAAGCACTGGGGAGTGCTAAAAAATTAGTTGGTAGATACTGCTGACAGATAGTAATTTTGACAGCCAAAAATATTTATGCACCATTATGGGGGACACCCCAAAAGCACTGGGGAGTGCTAAAAAATTAGTTGGTAGATACTGCTGACAGATAGTAATTTTGACAGCCAGAAATATTTATGCACAATTATGGGGGACACCCTAAAAGCACTGGGGAGTGCTAAAAATTAGTTGGTAGATACTGCTGTCAGATAGTAATTTTGACAGCCAGAAATATTTATGCACAATTATGGGGGACACCCAAAAAGCACTGGGGAGTGCCAAATATTGAAAAAAGAAAAAAAACCTCTATCCTCCTCTCTTCTCTAGCGATTTTTGTTACAACAATTGGAATCAGAATATTGAATTCTCTGTCCCTGCTCTCTCCCTCTGTCAAATGGCGATGGATTGCTGTGGAGGCGGGTATTTATAATCTTGAAGTACCGCGAGAACCGAGCCCCGAGATCTGACGATGTCACGATGACGTTCGGCCTCGATTTGGATTCGGAGCGGGCGGGAGAGTACCGAGCTACTCAGCTCGGTACTCGGATACCCAAAGTTCGGGTGGGTTCGGTTCTCGGGGAACCGGACCTGCCCATCTCTAGGTGGAAGTGTGAAGTTCAGCATGGCCACTTACTATAAGCAGATAAAAAGGATGAGTTTTGACTCTGTGTCGACAGAGGAATTGTTGTCGTTCCTGACAGGCTCCGAGAGCAACTGATTCAAGCACTTGGAGGCTGATTAGAAACTGAGAGTCGTAGGAGGCAGTGGAGAAAACCTCTCTTCTTCAGGAGAGTAGTCAGCACTGGACATTACCACAAATTCGTCTGTCCAATCAAGTAGGGAATCTACACTGGATTGTTAGCTTCATACTGCTCTCAAACAGCTGAAGGATGCTGATCCTGCAACATCGCTGCAGCTGATCCAGCAACCCCAAGAAGCTGCCGAATGCCACACTACTGTAGACCGAGAGGCTGCTGAATGCTGTGCAGACAAGGAGGCTGCCGAATGCCGTGCTGCTGCCAGGGCCGGATTAAGGGAATGGAGGCTCTTGGGCTAAGAAGGCCTCCATTCCCCCGTGAGGCCCCCAATGTGAGCCGCCCACCGACCCCATGAGGCCCCCCCAAGCACTTAAATGTCAGTGCAGTCCTCCTTCCGTGGCGCGCGCTGTAAGCTCCTTACTGAGGAGATCTCGCGAGAGTTCACGAACTCTCGCGAGATCTCCTCAGTAAGCAGATTACTGAGCGGCGCCGGGGACGGAGGACTGCACTGAGAGTGCTCAGAAGCATTGATCGGGATGGGGGCGCCCCCGGACCAATCAATAATGCTTCTGAGGACTTTGAAGGGCCCCCTGGATGCCCGAGGCTCCTGGGCTATAGCCCAGTTAGCCCTAGGGTTAATCCGGCCCTGGCTGCTGCAGACAGGGAGGCTGCTGAATGCCGTGCTGTTTCAGACATGGAGGTTGCTGCTGCAGAGCATCTCAACGTGAATAACAGCTGGAACTAGACAGGCTTAACAGCCAGACGGCAGACCAAGGTCCAGGTAGGAAAAAACCCAGGCACGACCAATTTCCCATGTTGAAAAAGGACGACAACCTTGATGCGTTTTTGAGGGGATTTGAAAGAACTTGCCGACAGTATGACCCAGTGAGTGGGCCAGCTATTTAAGCCCTGGACTATGAGGGAAAGTTTTGGAAGCATTTGCAGACCTTCCCCAGGACCTGGATGGCGATTATGTCGGAATTAAGAAAGCCTTGTTATGTCATTTCAGCATTACTCCTGAGGCTTATTGACGATAGTTCAGAGACTCAAGACCCAGTCCCTCTGATAAATATACTGGAATATTACTATACTATACTTGAGCGCAATTATCATCCATGATGCATCAATGGATTGAGGGATTACAGGTACTGGAGTATGATAAGATAGAGGATCTTATACTCCAGTAGCAGTTCCTCACACTGTGCCCAGCTGAGGTGAGAGAATGGGTTGTGGATTGTGACTCTAAAACATTGCAAGAGGCTGCTAGCCTGGCCGACAAGTACATAGTTACCAGGGCTACTGTAACGATAAAGAATTAGGGAGTGCCAGGGCAAATTAGGTGGAAAGAGAGGCAACCTCGAGAAGTTCCTCGTCAACCAAACCAGCTGTTGCTGCACCCTTTGGGGGGACGGTGGGAAAACCTCTTTTGGCAACTGGCCGCAGGTGTTTATCATATGACAAAGTGGGGCACATCAATGTCAATTGGCCAAAAAAGAAGAAAACAACTTTTTCTCCCACAGGGGTGGTGGGGACGGCAGGAAAGCCAGTGCCAGTCATCCTGTGTGCAGGAGGACCCCAAGACCGCCCCAAAGACAATCTGCAAGTGGTTAATGTAAGACACCAAGTTGCCCTTAGGTTGTTAGACTCTGGCGCAGACCTGACTCTTGTACATCCAGCTCTAGTGAGCCCAGAGAACATTGTTCCTGAGAAGACTATTGCTGTGAGAGGAATGGGGGCCTACATTCTGCAGTACCCCTAGCCAGAGTGTACCTAGACTGGGGATCTAGCAGAGGAATACGAGATGTTGGGGTACTAGACAATCTGCCTGCTATGGCACAGTTGGGAACTGATTTGGGAAGGATGCATGCTACTTATATAAATGAAAGTGATGTCATTTCTGATGCACTGGTGCAAAGTTAACCTATTCTTTCCCAGGTGGATTCTGCTGACCAGCATAACACGAGTGTAAAAATATGTAATGAAATTTCATGTGCTGCTGAGAATATTTATGCAGATTTGCAAATACCTGTGATGCAGAGGGAGGGCTTATGTGCTAATGTGTTTGATGATAATGCTCTTGTTGGAGAGACTAACACTTTAAATCCCCGGTTGTAAATTTGATCAGGGCAAAATGTGTACGATTGTGCCTAATGTGATACCATGTCTGCTAATGTTTTAGGACAGGTAGTCAGATCGATTTACATGTGGCCAATTCTGAAGGTGACCCAAAGTGTGAAAATGTATCAAATGTATTAGCAGCAGTGACCCAGAGAAGAGCACAGAAAAGCTGTGCATTAACCCCATGCAAGCCCCACCTCCCTTACTGTAGAAGCTGCAGATTCAGGCAGTGATTTGAATGAGCGACCTCATGTTGTGTGCAAAACTGATAACCTCAGAAGTGACACTTTCAAAGCAGAACAAAACACTGATCTCAGTTTATCGACAATGAGGGGGAGGGTCAGTCAGTCCTGTCTTGAAGGTGAAGATAGAATTTTTGGGGGAAATGGCCTTGTACAGAGAGAAAAATGTCATGAGTATGCATCCAGAAGTAATTGATGACATGCAACTAGATGTATCTCAAATCTATAGGGAAGGGTTGCTGAAAGTAGCCCATGCGATACTCCTAGCAGGATGTTTGGGTGTTTACAAAAATAAAGCTTGTTTGGTACATAATTTTTCCTGGCCTGGCATGCTGACTAACATAGCAAAGTACTGTCGCTCATGCCATGCGTGCCAGGTTATTGGGAAGTCTGGTGATGTGGGGAGGGCCCCTTTCAATTCCATGCCCGTCATATCAGAACTCGTTGAACAGGTTGCTGTGAATATTGTGGGTCCCCTAGCCATTACCAGTAGCTCAGGAAAAGAGTACAATCTGACTGTAATGGATTATGCAACTAGGTACCCAGAAGCAGTAGCTCTTTCCTCCATTCGCTCAGACAAGGTAGCAGATGCCCTTATAACTGTTTCCTCCAGGGTGGGGTTCCCAAAAGAAATGTTAACTGATCAAGGTATCCAGTTCATGTCTAACATCATGCAGAGCCTTTGTAAAAAGATGAAGGTGAATTCAGGTTAATTACTTCCCCATATCACCTGCAGGCAAACGGGTTGTGCGAATGCCTTAATAGCACCCTAAAACAAATGCTTAGGACTTTTGTGGAGTCACAGGGAAGAGACTGGGAGAGATTCCTGCTGCACCTCCTTTTTGCATATTGCTAAGTACCGCAGGAATCCAGTGGCTTCTCACCATTTAAACTCCTGTATGGGCGTCGGGTGCCCGACACGTTAGATTTGATTAGGGAAGAGTGGGAAGGGAAATTGATCACCACAGAAACGTCAGTGGTACACTATGTAGTGCAGTTCAGGGAAAAATTGCATTCCTTAATGGGGACGGCACAGAGAAACCTGAAAGCTGCGCAGGCGAAACAGAAGCTGTTGTATGACCGCAATTCGAGAAAATGCATATTTTTGAAGTGGGGCAAAAGGTTCTGGTTCTGATCCCTATATGGCAGAACAAGTTGCAGGCTGCCTGGGTGGGCCCCTACACCATAGTACAGCGCATGAATGATGTCAATTATGTAGTGGCAAAAGATGAGGGCCAAAAGAGGCAGACGGTTTATCACATCAACATGCTCTTAGCTTATCATGACAGGGAAGCTTGTGCATTAGCTATGTGTAGCTTGCCTGAGAGTGATCAGGAGTCTGACCCCTTGGTAGATTTAGCAGCTGCTGCCAAAGAAGCACTGCCATGAAGAGCTGTCTGACTCTCAGCTAGAACAGCTAGCTAACATGCTACGGCCCTATCAGTCCCATTTTACAGGGAAACTTGGAAAAACACACTTGGTCACACATCATGTAAACAGACCCCCCCTCAGACAGCCAGCACATCGTAGTTCCCTATTAGTGCTAGAAGCAATGAAAATGGAAACAGATGAGATGTTGCAGCTAGGGACAGGGCCGTCTTTCCCATTGGGCACAATGGGCAGGTGCCCGGGGGCCCTGCAGCCCAGGGGGGCCCATCAAAGGCAGCAAAAAAAAAAACCTGAAAAAAAAAAGACAATACTTACCTTGCGGTCAGCTGGCGATCCGGCTCTCTCCATGGTCTCCTCCTCTGTACGGCGCTCGCAGTGCATGTCGGGCGTGATGTCATCACGCCCGCCCGACATCTATTGCGGAGCGCGACGGAGGAGGAGACCATGGATGGAGCCGGATCGCCAGCTGACCGCAAGGTAAGTATTGTCTTTTTTTTATCAAGGCCTTGTTAAAGATTCTATATTCGAAACGCGTCGGAAAGGAGGAGGTGACGTCAGTGAAAATTGAGAAGGAACTCCCTTCCATCCAGCGGTAGCGGGACTTGTGGTTGAAACAGCCGGCGGTCCGGTAATCGGACATTTGACATCTAAAACTACATGCCTGCTATTTCCTGAGTGGGGGTAAGAGTCCACCCTTCTCAAGCGGTCCTGATTTTAAGTTTTACCCGTTGCATTGCGGCTGATGCCGATTGTTTTAAAAAATAAATGTATGTACGTTTTTACACATGGGAACGCATATTTTGTCTTTTATATTGCATCGGAGTATATTTAGATTTTAAAGGAGTGGAAGTGGACCTATTTATGACACTGCAGATGAATCGTGTATTTGCTCTTATGTAAGTGTTTATCCTTAAAGGAAAACAGAGCATTTTTTTCACGTGGTGCTGCATGCTATATATTATCTCACTGGCTAATAGGGAATTCATAGAATTTACCGGTTAGTTGCCAGATAAAAGTTATACTGAGATATTTCTCTGGATGTTTTTTTACATGGAACCTACACCAATGGCTTTTGGAGAATATCAGGATGGATCATCTAAGCATGAAAATTTAATTGTTTGAAGTGAACACTTTATGGGACTGTGATTTTGATCGTTTTTCACCATTTTGATATCTATATATGTTTGTATGTTTGTATTTATGTATGTATGTATGTATGTATGTTTGTTGTATACACCCATAGCGCCATCTAATTCCTTTTGTATTGTATGGTGGTACTCCATCACCTGTGCCTTATTACTCTCCATTCAACATTTCCACCCACTTCCACACATGGCTCTACAAAAACTTTTGCGTAAACCAGAAAGTCACTGGTGTTAATCTTGTGTTTCATTACATATAAAGCTACCACTCCGATCGAAATGCTCTGGACACTGCATAAAAAACATTTTTCCAATCTCTCATCTATGCTCAGGTTTCTAATCCCAAATACCTTTTTAACACATTTAAATCTCTTCTAAACCCTCCCACCCCAAACCCTCCGACTGCCATCAGTGCCCAGGATCTTGCTTCTTATTTTCAGGACAAAATTGAAAAGATCAGACTTGAAATGGTATCATCGCCCTCAACAAGCAATCAGCTCAATTTGTTTGTAGCACCCTCTGACACTCTCTCTTCATTTGATCCCACAAATGAAGAAGAAGGTACTACTTTCTTCTTATCTTCCTACTCTGCCTCCTGTTCTCTTGATCAAATACCCTCACAAATTGGTATGTCCCTGTCTCCTGTGCTCATTCCACCTTTAACTAAAATCTGTAATCTCTCTCTCTTTACTGGTATTTTTCCATTACTATTCAAGCATGCAGTGATTACTCCTGCTTGAAAAAACAAAATTCTGACCCAAACTCTTTCTCAAATTACTGCCCCAACTCTTAGCTCCCATGCCCCTCCAAGCTTCTCGAGAGAATTGCCTAAATTCGCCTCACACAATTTCTTACAGCAAACAACCTACTGGATTCTCCTCAGTCAGGTTTTCGCTCTCAAAACTCTACAGAGACTTCGCTGACCAAGGTTGTCAATGATTTGATCACAGCAAAAACTAAAGGCCATTACTCTCTTCTAATTCTCCTGGATCTCTCTGCTGCATTTGACACTGTTGACCACTCTCTCCTCATACAAACGCTACAATCCTTAGGTCTTGAAGGCACTGTCCTATTTTGGTTCTCATCCTACCTATCTAATTGCTCTGTCAATGTTAATTTCTCTAGAACCACCTCTGCTCCACTTCCTTTATCAATTGGAGGTACCACAAGGCTCAGTCCTAGGTCCTCTGCTATTCTCTATCTACAGCACTTCTCTTGGAAAAGTAATACGCTCCTGTGGATTTCAATATCATCTCTATGCGGATGATACACAAATCTATCTATCCTCTCCTGATCTGTCCCCATCTGTGTTGTCTCGCGTTACTGACTGTCTTTCTGCCATTTTATCTTGAATGTTTTCTCGCCAACTCACACTCTGTTACAACTCACCTGTCCCCGCTCCAGCGCCGCGGGCCTCTCTCTTTTCCGGGTCTTGGCAGCGCTGTCACATGACAGCACAGGGCGGGGAATTCAAATCTGCAAACTATGAAAACCCTGCTCTGACGCCTGGGTAGCGTCAGAGCAACTTCCTCTGTACCCTGACTTGGCGTTTTCTGTGTGGATTCCTTGTGTACCAGACCTGCTTTGTTGACTTCCTAGACTCTCTGATCCAGTGTACCAGATCCAACCTTGCTGACCACATATATATCTCCGCTCCAGTGTACCAGATCCAGGCTTGCTGACCACGTATATATCTCCGCTCCAGTGTACCAGACCCAGGCTTGCTGACCACGTATATATCTCCACTCCAGTGTACCAGACCCAGGCTTGTTGTACCACGCATTATCTTTATCCAGTGTACCAGACCTCGGCTATCCTGACCACAGAGTGGTTCATACTTATCTTCCAGTACCAGTGTGATCGTGAGCTACCTCCTACCTCCTTACCTCTAGAGGCAGACCAGTGGACCGCGACCTGCGATCCTCTGCAGCGAAGCCCATCCCACCTTTCGGCAGTTCTTGGCGAACACCAGGGGGTTCATTAGACTCCGCACCAGCGGCTGGCCAGCTTTGATCTAGAGTAAGGCAAGTACTCCATATTTTATTACCTACATTACTGCATTGTTGCACACGTTACAGAACTGTTACACACTCAATCTTTCAAAAACTGAATTAATAATATTCCCACCCAGAAACAGAAGCTTCCTGCATGACTTTTCTATTTCTGTTGATAACATGACAATGAATCCCACCCTGCAAGTTAGCTGTCTTGGTGTAATCCTTGACTCACAATTATCCTTTGTTCCACACATCGACTCTATATCTAAATAATATTACATACATCTAAAAAACATTTCCAGAATATGCACATATCTCATACAAGACACTGAAAAACCTTAATTCATGTACTCATCATCTCCCGTATCTACTATTGCAATTCGCTCCTTACTGGTCTTCCCAAAATCAGACTTGAACCCCTACAATCTATTTTGCACGCAGCGGCTAGATTTATTTTCCTTGCAAACCGTTCTTTCTCTGCAGAGCCACTCTGTCAGTCTCTACTTTGGTTGCCTGTTTTTCATGAATCCAGTATAAAATTCTTCTACTACCTACAAGGCCATCAACAAAATTGCACCAACATACATCTGCTCGCTTGTCTCAAAATATCTCCCAACTCGACACCTCCGTTCTGCACAAGATCTGCGTCTCTCTTTCACTCTCATCTCATCATCATCATCATATTGACGATTACAGGACTTTTTTTGGGCTGCACCCACTGTGTGGAATTCTCTCCCTCGCACAATAAGACTTTCCTCTTGTCTTCAAAGCTTTAAGCGTTTTCTGAAAACCCACCTCTTCAGACAAGCTTATGATATTTCTCATCCAGCATCTGAATATCCCTAGGTTACCCTATTACCACCCTCTAGACACAGCTAACACAAGACAACAACCCTCTGACCAACATAGCTGTGTGACTGATCACACAGCCCACTCAATACTTTTTGCCTTTGCTGGTCCAATGTGCAATATGATGTAACACGTGCCCTTGCGTTTTCAAACGCCCATTGTCCCATAGATTGTAAGCTTGTGAGCAAAATCCTCGTACCTCTCTGTCTTTATTACCCAGTATTGTTTTATTAATGTTTGTTCCCAATTGTAAAGCACTACGGAATTTGCTGGCACTATATAAATAAATGTTGATGATGATGAATGATATGCAAACTATCACCGTTTGATGAATCATGAGCTGCAACTGAAGACAATCTGGATTGGCATAAGAAGTCAGGTAACTGAATGTTTATTTAATATCTGTCTTTTCTATTGTTCTATGTGGTTGTCTTGACAAAGGTCCAGATGTAGGACCGAAATGTTGACTTATAATGTGAGATATGGAATTGAATTAAAAGAAAATGAAAGCAGAAATGGTGATTGTAACTTTTAGTAAACTGCCATGTATTTTTGCCTCTTTTCTGTCACTAATTTTAGACAGCCATCTGCTGACTTTGGTCAAAATTAGTGAAAATTTAGACAGTTATGAAGAGATCATTAGAAAATAGACTGTAAATGACTGTAAATGATTGTTAATGCTATCAATACTAATATAGGAGCAAGAAGAGCTCAAAAGAACAATTTTTAATTCAATTCAGACCCAAAAACAAAACCTTCAAAGATTTTGGCAAAACCTGTAATGAAACCAATATTTAAAGAAATTTTAGAAACAAAATCACATCCAAAATCAAAACAAAAAATTAATAAACAAATATTCTACAAGAATACAAAACTGTAAGTACAATATTTGGTCTGAATTCTACCATTTTGCAGGATCATCCACATGAAAAATGTTGACTTGAGGTAATTTATAATATGCAAACTGTCAAGGCATATTGCAATATCCTTATTTGGTTACATGAAGGGAAGTGTGGATTGTTTTTCAGACTAGGGTAAAAATTAGATTTTGTTTTCCGGAGCTAGATTATTACAATTAAATAAAGGGGTGTAGTAAGTGCATATTTTAGTTGTGTTTCTTGCTTTGAAGAAGTGCACACAACATTTTCCCCTCTGCAAACATTAATGAATTTTTATCATTTTTCATTTAGTGTAGAATTTCTATGGTTTGATATGTTTATTATATTGGTCCTTGGGACACCAAAAAATTATTTTGGCATTGTAGTGGTTTAAAAACATTTATAGCCATTGTAAAGGAAAAAACAGGAAGAATTAAAAAAAAAACATTTTCATCATTCATTCCAAATATGCAAACAGGGAAACCCAAGAAGTTTATCCCAAAATAAATTCAACTTGTTATCCATATTACCATATATATGTATAATGTAAAAGGATTATTTTAATTTTAATATAAAATATTTGACACCAATACGCAAAAGCCTTTGGGAGTGATAGAGATAGGACCAGGGGGATGGATAAAATTTAGGGAGGTGGCACAAATTTTGAATTTACTATGTGTGACCGTCATGCTATTTCATAGCACATGACAGTACTTTCTGAACTGGGAAGGGAATAAGATGGACCTAGGTCACTATTTCAAATTCACTTGAGATTCAACCTAGTGACTATGATGATGACAGTTTCTATACCAACTCTTATGTGGAATTAATATTTCCAAAAGGGGTCCAGTCAGGGGCTGGCTGGTAAATTTTAGCCCGAGGGGCGAGACTCAGTTCACAGCCTATTAAAAAGAAAAGAAATTCAGGTAGCCTAGTGACCCAGTCCAAGGTAGCCCATTTTGGGAATGGCCCAGGGACAAAAACATGCCTGCCCCCCCCAGTCCAGCCAGCCAGCGAGCCAGTCCCTGCAGGGCTCATGTTGAGTGTCTGTGTGCTCGGGTAGTATAATAATGGCTAACAGATACTGGAACAAGAAGCTGTCAGTGTCCACCTCTATTTAACACATTTAGGAAGAGGAAAAGTTCCTACCTGCCAAGAGAATGAGACATACATCTGTGCTCATTCTGCACCCTTGGTGCTAATCCCAATAAAACACCATATAAATTCACTATAGAGTGGACAAGATGCAAGAGGAGCAGCACAGTATAGAAGGACAAACCTGCAGTTTTGCTTATTGTATAGTAATCATCCATACATGTTTAACACCTCACCATGAGTCACATCAAGTTATCATGGATAAAAGGGATTAAGCTTAATCATTTGTGAATATGGTCAGGACTAACTGTAAATTTGGTGCTTGGGATGAATAGGATCTGGTCCAAATAGGACCAGATTCTATTCATCCCAAGCACCAAATTTACAGTTAGTCCATATTTTTAAATTGGGAATGTTGAGGGAAATGCTGATTTCCAGCATCTGAAAAAGAACAAATTAAATGAGTTTATAATTGTCAGTGGAGATACATACATATGATGAGCCTCTTAGATGCTGTGAATGGATGGGGTTAATGTACAGAAAATGTTATGTTATGTTCAGACATCACAACTCAACAAGCATAGATATTTTGCACATAAATGTATAGGAATATTGTTGTCTAACATACATTATAGACTATGACAAGCAGGGGAGGGCTGGCAAACTTTAGCCCGGGGGGCAAGACTCGACTCAGCAGCCTATTTTAAAAGAAAAAAAATGCAGGTGGCCAGTGGCCCAGTCTTTGCACAGTAGCCCAAGACCGGCAGGTGCCCCCTGCCCCCCAGCCCAGTCAGCCCCTGATGACAAGTATATATTATATAGATTATACTAAGCCTCTTTCTGATCTGCATAGTTCTTAATTGGTATGCAATTTTCCAGTCACACTTAGTGCAGTCATTTACACTAAAAAACTATTCAGAAATGCTGTGCTCCAGTAAATTCCAGATAAGAGTAACTATACTTTAATTCATACATGTTGCTGAATATTTGATTACTTAAATGTTCTTTTATTTAAAGAGCTGCACCCGCTGTTTCTTATACCACTACTTTACTTCATACCACACTACATATGCTTCTGCAGATAAGAGGTGAATCAACATTGACCTATTTCTCTTCTCTTTCAGGGAATTAGCATATGGATTTTCTTATAATAATTATAGTCTCTATAGACAGTGTACAATCCCACTACACAGTGAAGGAAACAGACATGTTATTAATAACTTCTGTTAAGAGTTTTACCACAAAACTTCTTAAAAATATGAAAAAAAATTCATGATATACTATAATAAAGGCAATGTTGTTGCAAATTAGGCTCAACATATTTATGATTCAATATGTGTCTATAAAAGCATATGCTTGCATCGTGCAAGGCCGCTGTAGTCAGCTGAGATATCGGCAATGGAAACTTAAAGGACCTCTCGCTTCTTCAATCTACATTGCCCTCACTACAACCTGGATCCCAACTTATGACACTATCTCTGCTGCTGCTCTCTCATTTGGTGGTCTATAGTTTACACATACTCCATACTCTGATGGCTGCCAAGGTGGTGACGTAGGCATTCTTCTATCTTCTAACTGCACCTTCATTATTGCTTTCCCTGTCCCTTTCCTTTCCTTATCTTCCTTTTAGACTCATACATATGCCATCCTATTATGCTGCCTTCTCTCTTGCAAAACTATCTTGCAGTTCTATTTCCAAACCCTTATCTGCTCTCTGTCCAAAAACTTCCATTGCCTCTTTTCCATCATCAAATCCATTCTCTGTGCACTGCTTCTATTCCCTCCACCCACCCTCACTTCTTCAAGGGGAAAATCGACTCCTCACCCCAGCCCATTTTTAAAAAAACCCTGTTACTCTGTCCACCTTCACTCCTGTTAAGGACTCTGAAGTCCTCTCACTCCTCCCCTCCACTTCTTCCAAACTTGTCCTCTGGACCCTGCCTCACCTCCACCACTCTCCTTCCTCTAACACTTGCAGTCACCTAGCTCATCTTTTCAATACCTTTCTCTCTACAGGCATCTACCCTTCTACCTTCAAACACACGCTCATCACTCCCATTGTCAAGAAACCATCTATCCACACTGCCTCTCTCTCCAGTTACGGCACCATAGCCGTAACCCAATCCTTTTCAAACTTCTTGAACACCTAGTCTAACCATTTAACACACTTTCTCACCATTCACTCCACTTCGATTGGGCTTCTGGAGTTTAATGGGATCTTGGACAGACACATGTATACATACACTCACACATATACAAAAATATATATATTTACACATTTATGTGATATAGTAAGAAATTAATATAATATTTAATATAACATAAGTTATTGTACCTACACACAGATTGTTATATATGTTGAACTATTCTATGTACCATGTGTAAGATCATGTTAATATATATATATATATATATATATATATATATATGTTGTGATTTGTGAATTTTATACTGCCTTGAGACAGGAAATATATACTATATTGTTTATAATTATATAGGGAACTCTGTGAGAATTGGAAGGTAATTTAGTATAAAGGACTTGAGTAGACGTGCCTTTTGGGAAAGTTTAAGAGCGTGTGGTTATGTAACGAGCATACTCAGGGATGGCGTTTGTAGATAACATGCACAATTAAGGCTCTATCGCATATCTTGCAAATGAGTTTTACTACCTTCTTTTAGAAACTCCTTTCAAGTCAGGAATTCTTTACACTGGCCTAACTTCTTACCAGAATGTCGCACAATGATGTTACCTCCACAACAGGTCATAGGTTTTCTTTCATTTACATATCAGACATGATTCCTGTGAGCATGTTATTTGAGAAGATATAGGTGTCCTTATTTCCCTTCATTGAAACTTATACCAGCTGCTCAGCCACCTGTCACTGTTATGAATACTTACCTCTCCGCGTTCCCCCGCCGCTCCGTCGGACCCGGAAGCCGCACTTCACGTGATCGCTACCTAGGGCGGGGAATTCAAAAGTGGACACAGTATAAAAGCACAGCTCTGACACTTGGTGAGTGTCAGAGCAACTTACAAGTTCCTGGCTCCTGATTCCTGTGTCCTCCTTGTTTCTGCTTCCTGTGTGCTTGACCTCCTGTGTACCGACCCGGCTTGCTGACCCTTCTGGATTCCGTTTCTCCCGTGTACCGACCTGGCTTGCTGAGCTTCCTCATTGCCTGTGCTCCTGACCCGGATTGTCTCACGCCTCTCTCTCCATACGTTTATCTGCCATTCCTGTTTACCGACCCGGCTAGCTGACCACGCATCTGTTCTTGTGACCCGTGTACCAACCCGGTTTGATTGACTCCGAGATTGCCTTCTGATTCTGTCTGCATTGCCTGCCTGTGTACCTACCCGGCCTGTCCGGCTATTCTTATCTTGCTCCTATTCCGCTATAATACATCTTGGGGCAAACCTGAGGACCGCGACCTGCGACTCCTGGCAGCAAATCCCATCCCGCCTTGCGGCGGTTCTTGGTGAATACCGGGGAGATCGTTAGACTCCGCACCTCAGGTAAGCCAGCGCTAATCAAGATTAGTAGTGTATCCAGTAATCCGTAACAGTCACCCAGTTGAGATGTCCTGAGATACAGCAAAACCACAAAGAATGTGAGGGATCTGTTGTTGTATTACTGATGACATTGATATAACCTTAAAGAGAGATTCACAAAGGTTTTAGCTTTTACGACTTATGCTATAAATTGGTACTGTGCACTCACCTGTAACGAAAAACTACTGACGTTCACTGACCCCCGTTTTTTGGTTATGGTTTTGGATATGGAGCAATTTGCATGTTTTGGCTTTGATTTTGGCAAAACCGCCCTCGCATGTTTTGGTTTTGGCTCTGGTTTTGGATCTGTATTTTCTAGAAACATTGGTAAAATATGCTAAAATTACATAACTTTGCTTTTTTTTCCCCCACTATTATTAGCCTCAATAACACTAATTTCTAGTCATTTCCAGTTAATTTTGACACCCTCACAGGTCAAAATATCTGCATCATCAATGGGCGTCTCTGAGTTGGAAAGCACACAACAGTATTTAGCACATGTAGAAAACATTGGCACATAGCTGAAAGGAAACGTGGTGCAAAATGGAATTGTCCTTGGGATCTCCCACTCCACCTCAGTTGGATGTTAAAAAGGACATGCACATTTTAAAAAATTAAGCACTTCAGTGTCAAGGAGTGACACCTTTATGGCTGAAATGTTTGGTTTTTTGGGCCCCCACAAAACAAACTAAAAGTGCTTTTAATGAACTTTACAGTGGCAAGATGTTGTTGTCATCCTTCTCAGCCTCATTCTCATCCTCACCCTCGCCAGTGTGTACATCATACTCATACATTATTAATTCATCCCCGCTGGAATCCGCCAATACAGAAGTCTCTGTACTTTGATGTAATTGGCGGTAAAGGCCTTCCTCGTATAAATTGTAGTTCATTTTTTTTTTTTTTTAAAGATTTTATTTTTGCAAGGGTCAACCAAAAGTAACATTCTATACAGCATGACAAAAAAAAAATCTGAAAAATACATATGCATTAAAACATACAGCGTCTTGTTAGAAAAGAGTATTAATAAGGATGTTGACCCAATTTTTCCAAGAAAGCGACTATTTTAGAAAGAGAAATAAGACTGAGAAGAGTAAAGGGGTGGGGTGGAGTGGCGGCGTGGCGGGCCGCCTAAGAGTAAGATGGAGGAAAGAGTGTGGTGGAGTATGGGAGAGGAAAAAGAAAGAGAAGAGATGGGAGAGATGGAACAGGGAAGGGAAGAAAGGATCCAGATGGAGTGATGCTGTAGAATCACATAACAAAAGGGGTTTGGATTTGGAAGTATGAGGTCCACGGCGCCCAAACCTTAGTGAATGACTTAGAGGTATTACGGATTATGCATGTCATGTATTCCATCTGATAAACGTACCAAATCCTACTGATAATCGTCTGTAAAGTTGGAGCATTGGGCTGCTTCCAGTCCGTAGCAATCTGGCATAGGGCAGCAGAGATTATGTGGCGAAACATTTTCATTTGATGTTTAGTGGCCGATGGAATCCCGAGAGGGAGAAGGAAAAACCTGGGAGAAAACGGGATGTCAATCTGCAGCAGCTGTGAGGCGAAGTCCCGAAGTTCCGTCCAAAATGGGGCAAGTCTGGGACACTGCCACCAGATATGGAGGAAGGACCCCTCTGTGCCACAATCTCTCCAACATGTGCTAGATGAATCTGGGAAGATTTTTTGTAGTTTGGTTGGAACCAAATACCAGCGATAAAGAAGTTTATAAGCATTTTCTTTTAATTTAACACAAATTGAACTGGAGGCTGTGTTAGTTCTAATTTCCTCCCAGTCTTCATTGTCTAGCGTTTCCCCCAAGTCTCTCTCCCAACCACTCTCATGAGAATCTCGGTTGTTCGAATCAGGGACTTTAAGTTCCCAGTATAGTAAGGAAATGAGACCTTTGGTAGAAGATCGCCGGAGCGAAAGCGCTTCGAAAAAGGTCAACGGTCTACGACCTAGAGTTAATTTGTTGGTAGAATGAAAATTTCTTACTTAGGTAGGTATTGGAAGAAATATGTGTTTGGAGTATTAAGTTTTGTTTTGTTTTGTTTTTAAATCATCAAATGAAGGAAACCAAGTGTCTTTGGTGATATCGTTGAGATAGCGTATGTCTTTTCGTTTCCAGTGTTCAAAGGATGAAGTTATACACCCTGGTGGAAATTTGGGGTTATCAAAAAGTGGGATGACCGGGCTGGGAGTAGGAGCAAGGTTAAATTTCACATTTGCTCGATCCCAGATAGATAACGAGTGGGCTACAATCGGGTGATGAGAAACGGATCGTGGACGACTGGTGCGAGGGAGCCACAGGAGAGAGGATGCGGAAGAGATACCCAAGCTTTCTGCTTCGATCGAGACCCAGACCCTGGAGGAACTAGGAGAATTCCATAACACACATTGGGCAAGTTGCGCTGCTAAATAATACTGCCTGAAATTGGGTACCCCTAAGCCACCACCCCGTGCCGACCTCTGCAGGACGAGAAGGCGGACTCTTGGGCGTTTTTTGCCCCATATAAATTGCGATGTGTAGTGCTGTAAAAATTTGAAAACGTATGGGGGAATGCGTATTGGCAAGGCTTGATAAAGATATAGTAATCTAGGCAAGATGTTCATTTTAACTGAATTGATACGTCCTATCCATGAAATAAAATGCTGGTTCCAAGCTTCAAGATCAGATTTAATCTGGGAGAGTAATTTTGGGTAATTGGCTTGAAAAAGTTGATTATATTGCTTAGTGACGTGAATGCCTAAAAATTTAATCTTTTTTTGATGCCATTTGAAGGGGAATTGAAGAGAAAGGGAAGATCTAGTTTTGCCTGTTAGAAAAAAATCAAGAATTTCTGTTTTTTGAGGATTTATTTTGTATCCTGAAATGATGCTGTACATGTTGATATCTGCAAGGAGGGGGGGCAGAGAGACTGCAGGGTCCGAGAGAGTCAGGAGAACATCGTCTGCATACAATGATATTTTGTGTTCAGATTTCCCTGTTTTAATTCCTTGAATAGCCTTATTAGATCGTATCTTTGCAGCTAAGGGTTCAATTAGAAGGGCAAAAATTAAAGGTGAGAGGGGGCAACCTTGCCTTGTTCCGTTGGAGATTGAAAAGGGGGAGGATGAGACCCCATTGGCCACCACCGTTGCCCTGGGTGATTGGTATAAAGCTAGTAGCCCATCTAAAAATTTACCAGAGAAGCCCATTGACCTCAAGACCCTAGACATAAAAGGCCAAGAAATTTGGTCAAATGCTTTTTCAGCATCTAGCGCCATAATCAGAGATGGACATTAAGTGGTATTAATAGAGTGTACGAGGTCAATAGCGCGTCTAGTGTTGTCTATAGCTTGGCGGCCTGGTATAAACCCAACCTGATCCGGATGGATCAGGGAAGGAAGAAGGACATTCAACCGATTAGCTAAAATTTTGGCATATATCTTGAGATCTACATTCAGTAGTGATATTGGTCTATAGCTGGAACACAAGGTGGGGTCTTTCTCTGGTTTTGGTATAACAACGATGGTGGCCAAGGTCGTCGCCTCATTAAACGGGGAGCCTGTTAATACTTTATTAAAAAAATCTGTCATGTGAGGGGCAAGATCTTTAGAAAATTTTTTGTAATATTGTGGGGTGAGTCCGTCGGGGCCCGGGGCAGAGGATGATTTCATCATCTTGATCGCCGAAACTGTTTCTGCCTGAGTGATATCAGCGTTCAAGAAGGCGAGGTCACCATCTGTGAGATGCGGTAATGAAAGAGATGATATAAAGGATGTAATCTTCTCATCAAGAGAGTCAGCAGAGGATGGGGCCCTGGGAAGATTATATAGTGCTTTATAATAATCGTGAAATTCCTGGGCGATTTGCACAGGGTCTTACAACGGCTGAGAGTTAGAAGTTTTTTTAAGTTTTGTGATCATTCCTTTAGCTTTCCTCTGTCGAAGTTTGTTAGCGAGTATAGAATCTGCTTTATCAGTCTTATCATAGTATTGCTGATTTAATTTTTTAAGTGTGTTTGCAGCTCTGCGAGAGAGGATTGTATTCAGTTGGCCTCTGATTGCAGAGATTTGTGTTAGAAGAGACGTAGATGGGTGTAGTTTATGCTGGGTAAGCAATAAGGCTAATTTTTCAAGGGATATTATTTCTTGAGAGGCCAATTTTTTAGCTGCGGAAGTCTTACTTATCATTTTGCCTCGAATGGTAGCCTTATGAGCTTCCCAAATAATTCCTGGGGCGATCTCTTCTGAGATATTCAGTTCAAAGTATTCTTTAATTGCTTCCTTAATCTCTTGGTGGACAGAGTGGGACAACAACAATGAGTCATCCAGACGCCATCGACGAGGTTGTGGGGCTAATTTTATTAAGTCCAGAGTGATATCTACTCCTGCGTGATCTGTCCAACTGAGAGGGGTAATTCCTGCATTTAATATCGTATAAGTGAGAGATTGGGAAACAAAAATCATGTCTATGCGAGAATAGCTGCCATGAGGGGCTGAATAATGTGTGAAGTCTTTTGCATCCGCATTTTTAAGTCGCCAAGTGTCATGTAAAGCTAAATTGTGTAGACCTGACAGCAAGGATTGGGAGTCTCTTAATGAGGTGGGAGAAGGTTTCTGGTTGGAGGGGCCAGAGGATCTGTCTAGTGTTGGATGTAAAATGGTATTGAAGTCCCCAGCAAGAATTATATGGCCCTGTGCAAGGCGCCCAACACGACTAAATACTTCAGAAAAAAAAGAACTCTGACCCTGATTGGGTGCGTACAGAGAAATTAGTGTAATCTGCTCAGAGCGGAGTGTACCAATCAAAATCAAATACCGACCGTCTGGGTCTGAATATGATTTAGTTAGGAGAAAGGGAATCCTATTGTGTATTAAAATTGCCACCCCATGCTTCTTGCAGTCCGCAGAGGCAAAAAACGTTTGGGTATAAAGCTTACTTTGTAGACGAGTGTGTTGTCCCGTGAGGTGGGTCTCTTGAAGGAAGATCACATCAGCTCCCTCTCTCCTGCAGGCCCCCAAGACCACCGCCCGTTTAGTAGGTGAGTTCAGACCGTTGACATTGATCGAGAGTATCTTAAGCGCCATGGGTGCAAGAGGAAGCGTAATTCCTACATAGATTTAGTAAAAACATTACTTGAGTGAGTAAAAAAGAAAAAAGATTTTCAGTCCATCTGGAGCCTTGGGGGAAGGAAGGGGGGAGGGGTGGGGTGCCACAGGTAAGAGGAAGGTAAAAAGAAGAAAGAGAAAGGGGCCTAATTAGGCCAATACCCTCAGAAAGGAGAGCCCCGTATAGGGCTATCAATAAAATCAAACAATGAAGAAAAAACATTGTAATACAAGTAAGGGTGCTTGTGGGGGGTGGTTAGTTAAGTGGGATACAGATAGGCCATGAAAGGGGCCAGGAATAACTATTTAGTATAATAGATTGAGATATTCTGAGCAAAGTTGGAGTGGATAAGTGACCAGAGGAAGGGATGTTGGAAAAAAGGGGGGGAGAGGGGGCGAAAATAGTAGAAAGGAAGGAGGGGTAGTAAAGGTTGGGGGTGGGACGGGGACAAAGGGGAAAAGTGTGGAGTGGGAGGAGGGAAGTAAGGGAAAAAGGAGGATATGAAGAAGAGGGATGGGGAGAAGGGAGAATCATGGACGTAGAGCTAAAAGGGAGGGTGAAGAGTGAGTGGAGAAATTAGACTAAACAATATGAACACTTATGTAATATAGAAAATGTAACAACAGCATCAAGTATAACAGGTAACATCTGACCAAGTCACACATTCCAAAACTTGTTTACATTTTAACTCCCATAAGGGGATATAATTTAAATCGCAAAAATACTAGGAGTACATGACAAAAGGCAGTTTGGTTATTAGGTGCCTGTAGTGATCACAAGGCAAATGTCACGGGCACTAGGAGTCTTTACCCAGGGATCACCAGGTGATGGACTTACCAGAGCAGTATAGATTGTAATATGGTACTCTGGTAGCGGGGTGATCACGGAACAGGAGACAGCAGAGGGTAGAGAATGCTCGTGGAAAGTCTATGACTAGCAGCACTGGTAATATATAGGTAGTAGTACACGAGGAACTGAATGGACAAAGGAAACGTGAGGGTAGTCAGTGGTCTGCGGTAGCAAGTTATACCACTGCTATAGTGAGGAGGAATGTCCAGAAGCAACGAGGAGGTGATGAGAGTCAGCGGTCTGCGTTTAGCAAGTTGTACCGCTGTCTATGTGAAAGAATGGAATCCAGGTGGAGGTATCCGGGAAGTCAGTGGTCTGCGTTAGCAAGTTGTACCACTGCTTTGTGAAAGGATACTGGAAACAGGTGACTCAGGAAACAGGGAACAGTGGTCTGCCTCTAGCAAGTTGTACCACTGAATATATATGTGAGGAGGAGCACGGGGAGAGAAATGCAATACAGAGTATACACGGGCACACTGAACTTGATCCCACGATGATATGCACAATATAGTAATGACTGAACAGCACTGCACAATAATACAAAGTCACAGGAACTATCGGGGCAAAAGGTAACACAGTCAAATGATGGCAATAGTCTCAGCGGATAGTAAACTCCAGAGGAGAACAACTCAGTCCAGCAAGATATGCAATACACCAGCACAGTCAATGAGAAGTATGCATACCAAGGTTCAGGAGCAGGCTGTCAGACAGGAGTGCAGAGATACCTGAACGGCTGGAGGCCGGCAGGATGCAAATTCCCAGGAGGGTAGAAGCGGTAATCAAGTAGGTGCAGCGCACAGGTAGGTAGACCAGCAGAGATAGAAACAAATACTCAGGAAGCAGTAGTATATAGAACTGGACACCTGGAGAACACTGAAGAGTAGAGATGGTCTAGACGAGATGAAAGCAACGAGGCGTTGATCCGATGCAGACTGGCGAGTTGACACAGGCAGGAACACTGTAGAAGCACGGAGAGCGGATCAGCTGGCTGCAGATACGAGTAGAACTGAAGGGTAGCGGCAAGCAGGACACTGCAGGTACACGGAGGTAGCGGATAGGAATCAGCAGGTGCAGTCACGATGAAACACGGGAGAGTTGAGATGAACTGGAACTGTTGAGCACGGAGGCAGCGGATAGGAATCAGCTAGTGCAGTCTCGATGAAACACAGGAGAGTTGAAGTGAGCTGATAACTGTAGTGCACGGAGGCAGCGGATAGGAATCAGCTAATACAGTCACGATGAAACACAGGAGAGTTGAAGTGAGTAGATAACTGTAGTGCACGGAGGCAGCGGATAGGAATCAGCTAATACAGTCACGATGAAACACAGGAGAGTTGAAGTGAGTTGATAACTGTAGTGCACGGAGGCAGCGGATAGGAATCAGCTAATACAGTCACGATGAAACACAGGAGAGTTGAAGTGAGTTGATAACTGTAGTGCACGGAGGCAGCGGATAGGAATCAGCTAATACAGTCACGATGAAACACAGGAGAGTTGAAGTGATCTGGAAACCACAGGAATCAGCTGATCTGAATACACGAGGAAACACAGGAACACCTTCAGAGGCTCATGGGGAATGAGACTCCAAGATCAGGCAACGAGGTATGGAACTCAGGTGCTTTAAATAGGGAGTGTTGCCTGATCAGCCAATTAACTAAAAGGAACCTGAACAGAAGGTTTGAAAGGGCTGCACATGCGCAGACCCTCAGGATGGTGGACGGCCACGGTTCCTAAACACACGGGAAGAAGCACTCACAGTCTGGTGAGTGACAGCAAACAAGAGCTAGGTATTAGACATTAGTCCAAGAAAAGGTGTGAAAAAATGTAATGATTATTTGTGGGTTACCAATCAATCTGGATCAATGGAGGGTCTTGTCGATCGACAGCTCACCGTTGTCCAGGTAGGAGGCGGTGCTAAATCTTTTGCAGGTCTTGAGGAATTATTGCGTGCTGTGGATGAGGTTGAATCCGGAAGAATTTCTAGCTTGGAGAGGATGTCTTGTCCTTGGTCAAGCGATTTGGCATATAGGACGGAGTTCCCAGCAAATACTTGCAATTGGAATGGAAATCCCCATCGGTAACGGAAATTGTGTTGACGTAGTATTCTTGTAACTGGTTGCAGATCTCTACGTTTCTGGATAGTAGACGGGTCCAGATCTTGGAATATCTGGAGGTGCATTTCTTGAAAGTCAATCGAATCTGTGAGTCTAGTTGCATTAAGTAATTTTTCTTTCGTTTGATAATAATGAAGGCGGACTATAATGTCTCGCGGTCTTTGATCAGCTGCTGGTTTGGCTCTGAGAGCCCGGTGTGCTTGATCCATCAGAATTTCACTATCTGTTCAGCCTGGAAGTAGGTGTTTGAAAAGGCTGGAGAGGAAGTCAGGCAGAGAAGAGTTTGTAACAGATTCTGGTACATGGCGAATCCTCAGATTATTTCGCCGTGATCTGTTCTCTTGGTCTTCTTGTTTCTCTTTCACCGAGTCCACCTCAGTACGAAGCAAGGCTAATTCACGTTCAAATGTCGTCTGAGCACGGCACATGTCATCAGTTTTCGATTCAAGAGTATCAGTTCTAGTGCCGAGGGCTGCTATTTCTGATTTGAATTCAACAATAGCTTTCTTAAGTTCCTGTTGGAAAGTAAGTTTTATATCATTCGCTAGGTTAGTAATAGCTGCTTGAACTGTGGGATCTATATCCGAGTCACAAGGAGAGTTGGGACTTGAGGTGCTAGATTGATCTGTTGGAGGTGAAGAAGCTGTCCCTTTCTTAGAGGCAGCAGTAAAGATGGGAGCTGTCCCGGTCTGTTTTTTGTTTTTCGTAGACATCTTGAATGCGTCTTTTTTAGTTATGTTTTATTTTTATATATTTTTTGTTTTGTTTTGTTTTTTCCCTGTTTTGTGTCTTTTTTTTTATTTTTTTTTTAGATCATTTCTCCAGAAATGGAATAGATAAGAGGGGAGAGGGTGTGAGGGGGAGGTATAGTGAGAACTGGTCACATAGACATAGATAGCAAATACTCTTTTCAGCTCATCCCGGCCTCCGAGGCGGCCGAATCCCTTTGGGGTTTACATTTGTTTATTTGCTTTTTGGAAGCGCGGTTCAACACATCAGTGCGCCACTAGGAACAACTATTTAATCAGCAGAAAGGGTATATTAGAATATTAGAAAGAGGTAAATTCAATAAATGACCACAAGATGGCAGCAAAGTTCCATATAGAAAATGAAGCAATCTGATCTGTGCAATCTGTTAGGTCTGAAACCGGCAACAGCTGCAAAGAGCTCAATAATGAGGGATACTCACTATCAGTTGATTTCACAGCAAAATCTATTGGTCAGAGGAAGTCCCAGGCAGAGCTCAGGTGTATGCTGCTCTAAGAAGAGGCAATGGGCTCCAGAGGATCCTGCGAGCAGAGAGAAGCCGCGGGTGGCCGGAGACACACTCCGATGCAGGGGCTGGATTCAGCAGCATGCAGCGCAATCAAGGCAGAGATCCAGGACAGAGAGAAAGTTCAGAGATCGCCGACAGGCGGGTTTTCTCACCACGGGCGCAGTCAGGTAAGTTGGTTCTGGAGTGGTGCCTCCGGGAGCGCTATAGAGGTTGTCTGGGATACTGCAGGCACTCGGATCTATCGGGATCCCACCAGGTTCCGCGGCCAGTTGCACAAATAGAGTTCCCAGGGGGATCCAGCTCAATCGATCTGTGCCACCAAGCTGTCGCAGCGGGTCAGATGTTCCCTTCAGTTGTGTCTCCGCTATCCGGGTTCTTTTATTTAATGTCGGGACTGCCGACGGCGGGGAAGTTCTTCAGCTCCCGTAGGAGATAGAGGGGTCGCCTCCAGAGAGGTTTTATCCCAGGCGGATATGGGCTCTGGACTTTTTGTTCCCCTTAGAAATCCGGTGCCTGGGTCCCGCAGCGACGGGATTTCTCCCCGAGATTTGGCGGGAAAACAGGCCCTAAATCAGAAACAGAGTCAGTTATAGATGGGGCAAACAGAGCTGACCCTGGGTACACGTGGTCCCGGTCACTACCTCAAGCTGTCGTGGTCACAATCAGGCTGTGAGGGGTCCAAATCAGCAATTTAGGGATAGTTGAGTACGGAGCTCGAGTGAAACACGTCTAGCTACAATGGCGTCCAGGCCACGCCCCCCAATTGTAGTTCATTTTTATGAACATCATGTTTTCCACATTTTAAAGAAGTAACCTCCTACGCTGATCGCTGACAAGGTTCTTGGCTGTGTTGAAAACTCTTTTTGCGTGCACACTGGAGGGTGGGCAGCTTAGGTAGTGTAAAGCGAATTGGTACATGGGTGTCCAAATTTCCTTTTTTCCTCCAAGTATGTAAAGGGACTGTCTGACATGCCGTTGTTTAAATAATCCTCCACCATCCTTTGGATGTTGACAGTAGGATCAAGTGGAGTTGTGGCAGAGGTGTCACGGTTTTTCGGTCAATTCTTTTAGACCAGACCAAAATGTTGTGCTGAGTCATCTGCATCAACCCTGGGTCTCTTGGGATGGATAAGTTTTTTCCTAGCAACAGTTGAGTGTGAAACTGAAGGTGGAGACGCCGTCTTGTCACGTTACACTTGAGCTGTCATCTTGCTCACCAGGAGCTCTTTGCATCTCCTGAGTTCTGGGTCAGTTGGAAACAAAGAGAAGATATAGCTCTTAAACCTAGGATCAAGTCGCCAAAATGTAGTGATCCGATTTCAAGATTTTGATAACTCTTGGATCCAGGTGAAGCGAATAAAATACTTGATCTACAAGTCCGACATACTTAGCACAATTGCTTTGTTTCAGCTCCTCCTTCAGTTTCTCAAGCTACTTTTCCAAAAGTTTAATTAAGGGAATCACTTGGCTCAAACTAGCAGTGTCTGAACTCATTTCACAGGTGACTACTTTGAATGGTTTGAGCACCTTGCTCAACGTGGAAAGTAATCTCCACTGCGCTTCTGTAAAATATATTCCTCCCCGTTTCCAATGTCATGGCTTATGGTGTAAGCATGGATAGCTTTTCGCTGTTCCTCCATCTTCACGAGCATATACAGGGTGGAATTTCACCTTTTTTCCACCTCTTGCTTCAGTTGGTGGCAGGGCAATTTAAATTGTTATAGCTTCTGCAATCTCCCACATGCTGTTGCCGAATGCCGAAAATGTCCAGATATTTTACGGGCCACAGACAGCATCTCCTGCAGGTTCCTGTCATTTTTTTAAAAAGCTGTGCACCACCAAGTTTATTGTGTGGGCAAAACAGGGAATGTGATGGAATTCATCCAGCTGTAATGCTCTCACAATATTGGTGGTGTTATCAGAAATGACATATCCTCAGGAGAGTCCAGACAGGATAAGTCATGCTTCCAGGCCCGGCGCTCCCATTAGGCAACCTTAGGCAGTTGCCTAGGGCGCCGGGACCTGCAGGGCGCCGCTGACTAGATTTTCTAATCTAGTCAGCGGCTCAGGAGAGGGTTGCAGCGGCGGTTGCGGCGAAATTTTGCCTAGGGCGCCGTGAACCCTAGCACCGGCGCTGCATGCTGCAATGACATCCCTTAGTTTTTGTAACAGATTGTCAGCTGTTTGCCTCTTAGTGAAGCCTGTGACACCCAGAGTAGCCTGTCTCTGAAAAATGTGGCACAGTTGGGTACATTCTGCTGCTGTTCCTGCAGCTGAAGACCAATCACCAACCCAGTGGGCTGTCACAGTCACATAATATTTAGTTTGCCCACTTGTCCACATATCTGTGGTTAAGTATACAGTGGGTAGAATGGCATTTTGTAGCCCAATAATTAAATTTTTACAAACCTTCTTGTACAGATGAGGAATAGATTTTCTAGTAAAACGGTGTCGTGATGAAATTTGGTAACGTGGACACAAGACCTCAATTAACTGTCTAAAACAGCTGCATTAATAGTGGATATTGGTTGCAGATCTAACACTAGTATAGTCGCCATGGCGTCTGTGATTCGCTTTGCAACCATGTGACAGCTTTCATACTTACTTCCTCTTGCAAAGGATTGTTTAACAGTCAATTGTTGTAAACTACTAGGAGTCTTCTTCTTGGTCTGTTTCTGGGTGACAATCCACCCCCAACAGCAGCAGCATCGGGACTAATGCTCAAGAATTCTTCTGAGAAATCCAAGATAGTGTAGGAGTCATCTAGTCCTAGCAACTGTGATGCAGGACTAACTCTGATCGCTACTGAGGATATTGATGAGGAAGGTGTTGTGGGTGTAGATTGCAGGTGACGGGATCTAGCTGAGAGACGGGACCTAGCTAATGCCATTTTTTTAGCATAAGTTTCAGATTTTCCCAACTGTTTGCTATGAACTTGCTTCAAATGGCGTAACATGGATGAGGTTCCTAGATGGTTTAGGTCCCTATCTCTACGGACTGTGGCTTTACAAATGCTACAAATGGCTAGAGAACTGTTGTCAGGATTTGGGTAAAAATAATTCCACACATAAGAGGTGGATTTTTTGGTCTTATGCCCAGGCATGACAATGGCTTTCTTCTTATTACGTGCAAGAACTGCTTGCACCGGTGCAGGACTTACACAAACAACATCATCCTCATTAAATTCCTCATTAGCGTCGTCGTCAGCTACACAAATATCCTCCTCATTCTGTTGCAATTCAAAATTGGCATCGTCAATTTGTGTATCACCGGCTACACTTGGGCTGCTCATCAACACAGGAATGCTCAAAGGAGGCTCCTTTATGAGTACAGTATCAGAAAGATCAGGCATACACATAGCACTCGTGGACAGACTCTCCTCAGGGATTTGTGTAATTTCTGAATCTGAACATACAGTTTCTTCTAATGCCTTAATTTTTTCTTCCAGCTCGGCTTTTACACGTAAAAGTATTTAGGCAAGACTTTTTGAGTCAGAATGACAAGGTCTTGTAACGGCATGACTGTCCTTACAAGAAGATGCCTCACTGACAGTTGCAGAACTAGCACTTATAGAGAAAAGCGAAGGCCTGATTCTTTCTTTGCCACTGCATGTGTAGAATGGCATGTTGGCAATTTTATTTTTATCTGTAATTAACTTTGTCTTGATTGCAGGTGTGTTTTTTTCTTTACCAAGTTAAAGGGTGTTTTTTAACATTTTTTTCCCCAGAAACACTATGCACTTTAAAATAGGTGTTAGCAGATGCCATGGATGGATTACTATCATTATGACTGGTGTCAGCAACTTTCTGGTGCTTCTGGTCTTCTGTGGATTGATGTGAATCCATTTTGATGACATAGTACTATGTGACTGGAGACTTTTAAGAACACTGCCAGCCCTATTATTTCACTTTCAGCATTGACAATGAGCAATGACATGTAGACTGTAGACTGGCATGACCACTGCCACCTCTCCTGTTTCTAGGTGAGCTATGACACAGTAGAATGTGACTGGAGACTTTAAAGAACACTGTCAGTCCTATTATTTAAATTTCTGTTTCAGAAATTAAAAAAAACCTGCTGAAACTGCTTGTGAGAGCAGTTTCAGTGAAATGTTGGGAACAGAAGCCTGATTGCAGAGAGTTGAGAATGGAATGAGAGGAGAGAATGTGATACAGGTGTTATACACTAATCTCTCAAGTAGTTTGGAAGCAAAGGGGAGGAGAGAAATAGGGTGGTATTTGGAGGCAGAGATGTTCTTTAGAGTTGATGAGATGAGTGCATGTTTAAAGGAGGATGGAAATGTGCCAGTGGAAAGAGACAAGTTGAAGACATGAGATAGAGGTGGGCATGCAGTGGAGGAGAGGGAGCGGAGAAGTTGGTAGGGAATAGGGTTGAGGGGACCAGTTGTTGGGTTAGATGATGAGAGGAGTGTAGAGACTTCGTCTTCAGTTGCTGGAGAGATTGATTTAAGGGTGGATTGGGGAGTGCAGGTAAAGGTGGGTAGAGTGGATGGAGTGAGTGGAATGTGGCACAAGGAAATAACTTGTCGAATGGTGTCAATTTTGTTTTTGAAATAGGTGACAAAATCATGGGCTGTGAGGGAGGAAGGGTTAGGAAATGCAGGTGGGCAGAGAAATGAGTTGAATGTGGCAAAGAGGCGACGTGGGTTAGAAGACTGGGTGGATATTAGAGATTTGAAGAATGTTTGTTTGGCAATTAAAAGGGTAGTCCTGTAAGATGAAAGGATGAATTTATAGTGGGGGAAATCGGGATAGTAACGAGATTTCCTCCTATGGAGCTCTGCAGTGCGGGAGCACTATTGCAGGTAACAGGTCTGTTTGGTGTGCCATGGTTGGGGTTTGGATCATCATAGACTATATTTAGTTGCTGGAGCTGTATTGTCAAGGGCTGAAGTGAGTGTTTTGTTATAGAAAGAGGTAGCCTGATTAGGACAGGACAATGCAGTCACTGGAGAAAATAGCTGTTTTACTTAAAATGAGAAGTGGAATGGGATAAGAGTACTTAGGTTTCAAAAACAGAAGTTGCGGAATTAGGTGCCATCACAGACCACCTGGAGTCTAAGATGGAACTTACCTCCTGCGATCATCTAAGAAGTGAGGTAGCTTTCCTCAAAGATAAAGTAGCATGTCTAGAGGACCGCTCCCGCAGGAACAATGTCAAGATAAGGGGCATCCCTGAAACGGTTCTGGCCCCGGAATTGGAGGGCTTTGCCACCTCAATAATTAGAAAGTTACCACCTTCAGCTGTTGAAAAAGACCTTCTAATTGATCGTATTCATAGGTTATCTCGCCCATGTTCAGCTTCAGGCAATAGCCCAGAGACACTCTCCTACAAGTCCACTTCTTTCCCATCAAAGAAACTATCCTTCGGGCTGTCCGGAACCCTGACAACTGCGATCATCTAGGCGATCTTCAACTGTTCCAGGATCTCTCCCTGACAACCATCAACAAAAGGTGATCATTTCAACAGATTACAGCCGCACTGCGAGCTCACAATGTTTCTTATCGATGAGGGTTCCCAGTCAAGCTTTTGGTCCACTGAGAAGGTTCTACTTACGTCATGTCCTCAATAGAAGCTGGCCTGAAACTTCTGGCTGAATGGAAGATGTCCCCTACTGTGGGTGCTGAGCCATGGTGCTCACATCTTGTTTCAGATTGGACTCATGTTCCAAGGGACTAGTCATTATTTCATCCCTCCCTGGGACTGTCCATGTTCCCGTCTTGAGCCGTTCTATTTTTGGTTGTCGAAATTGGTTTGTTTGCATACTTTTAGGTTAATTATTGTTTTTCTACCTTTTTATACCTTGACTGTATTACTTACATATGTTCAATGTTAATTCGTCACATGGGTGGGGTCTAGTACTTCCACCACCCCCCACATGTTACCTAATTTGCCACTACCTCTCCTTTGTGGCAAATGCTTTAGCCCTTTTCCTCAGGCTAGTTTTGTTTGTTCCCTTATGTTTTTCTTACCCTCCACCCTCCGACCCCTGCCCTCCTCTAATGGTTGCTCATGAGAACCACCTTTTTACTTGAATACTTTCATAGCCATCTACATAGTACACTGATTATATGGTTACATTGTTCTCTCAGAATCTTAGGTGTCCAAATTCTCCTAACAAACGCAGGCTTGCACTTACAACTTTTCACAAATGCAGAGTAGCCGTAGTGGCTCTGCAGGAAACCCATTTTTCTTCCAGAGTAGTTTGTGACTCAAGGTTCCCCACACTTTACTCTGCCAGTGGCCCTTTCAAGAGAAAAGGGGTCTCCATTTTATTTAGTATATGCGTCAGTTTCTCTCTGCTGACGAATATAGAAGATAAATCTGTCTGCTAACTAATTCTCGTGGGACTGCTGGATGAGAAAAAAGTAACTATAATCTCACTATATGCCCCTAACTCTCGCCAGGTCCCCTTCCTAAAATTACTCTGCAATGAGGTGTTCAGAGTCCAACACAGCCATTTGATCATAATGGGGGATTTTAATTTAACTCTCGATCCTAAATTGGACAAATCACAAACCCGGACCCCAAGCAGTACTCGGACCAACTTGTGGCCCTCATTAGCGTTCCATAAATTACTGGTGGAGTATGACCTTTATGACATATGGCGGGTTTGTTCACCAGTGGACAGACAATACACTTACCATTCAGCTGTCCTTAATTCATACTCCAGGATTGACATGATCCTATTGGATAAGTGGACCCTACAACATAGTGGTTCTGTAAGAATTTTACCAATTACATGGTCTGACCACACCCTTGTTGAATGGTCCTGGGACCTCCACCAATCTAGGATTGCCCCTAGGCCTTGGAGAATGCCTCCATATCGTCTCTCCTCCCTTGAACCAAGAACCGATCTTTCAGAGGCTCTATCGCTCTACACCCAAACTATTTGTCCAGAAGATACATCCTTGGCTACACATTGGTGTGCCTTAAAAGCAATTCTCAGGGGTAAAGCTATACAAATAGGCACCCATATGAAAAAGCAATATCTTAACTGCCAAAAAACCCTTGAGTCTGAATTGGTTACCCTAGAGGTTAGAACGGGGCTCCTACTCAACCTTCCCCCTAACAGACCTAATATGGACCCCTAAAAATGCTCGCCCTCCTTCCCCCCTGTCTCCTCTCCATCTCAGATGCACTGGTGATTTGGGACAGATTAATATACCCTGAGCTATCATTACCAACTCATAACATTTCCCTTCAGGCCCTCTCTAAACTCATCCTAGATGTTAACTTCACTACCTGGCATGCTATAGGTGTGACTTCTCTTAAAGATCTCTATGCCCAGGACCTCTTCCTTCCCCTTTCTCTTATCCAGGAGCGTTTTAATATCGCTACCAGAGAATTTTTTAAATATGCTCAAATTCGTCACTGGATAAGCTATGCCTCCAAGACACCTCACTCCTTAGTCCTACCTCCCACCCCCATGGTGGACAGATTGTTGAAAAGCCCTAACAGAGGAGGTATAACCTTTTGGTATCAATACCTTCTGTCTCTTGCAGTCTCCATAAAGTCCCCATCCCAATCCACATGGGAACTAGACCTCCACCTTATCCTTTCCCCCAAAACAGTGTGTAACTTTTTACTCTACCTCCAGGGCTGCCAAGAAGAATTCAGGGCCCGGGTACAACAAATTCATGGGGCCCCCCTCATAGTGAAGTAAGCCCCAAAATTTTTTTGCGCCGCCTTACGGCGGCGCAAAAAAGATTAGGTATATGGTCATATATTCAGGGGCGTGGCTAGCCAAACGGCAGTGCAAAAATTTTGGGAGGTGCGGTCATGCATTTGGGGGCGTGGCAAACGTGTCATTGGGGCGTGGCTAACATAAAAACCACTAGGCTCTCAATTCGCCGGAGCGTCACATATGTTTAAGCACTCCTGACTTTCAGGACATCTACCACCACAGGGTAGTATACAAACAATGCAGTGTGTACACAAACAGTTCAGTCTTGGCCTACACCTTACATTGGACACAACATTCACCAAAAATTGGTATTGTCCCTACTAGAATCACAACATTTCACACACTGTGCTGCTCTCTCCTACCTGTTCTTCTCACTTTCTCCACCTGTGGCTGCTGCTTTCTTTAGTTGTGGCTTGTCCGGATCCAGAAATGTTGAAGGACCTATTTTGAAAAAAAAATGGCTACATTTAGAAAATTACAGCCAGCCCCAGCGTTAAATCAATAGCACCCACGATTAATAATTAGGCCTTCCTCCAGCTCCAATATTACAATAATGTGCCCCTTCATCATCGCCATGCCTTATGATCACACTGTGCCCTCCATGCTGTTTTTGCCCCCTTCATCTGGCTCCCCTTCATCAGACTATACTATGCTGCTCCCCCCCTTTTTCAATCCCACTGTGCCATGCCTCCCCCCCCCCTTTGTAACCCCACTGTGTCATGCTGCCCACCATTTTTTAACCCCACTGTGCCATGCTGACCCCTGTTTATTAACCCCACTGTGCCATACTGCCCCGTTTTTTAACCCATCTGTGCCCCTCTCATTTTTTCACCCCCTCTGTCATGCTGCTTTCCCATTTTTTAACCCCTCTGTGCTCCCCCCTCAATTTTTAACCCCTCTGACATGCTGCTTTCCCATTTTTTAACCCATCTGTGCCCCTCTCATTTTTTAACCCCTCTGACATGCTGCTTTCCCGTTTTTTAACCCCTCTGTGCTCCCCCCTCAATTTTTAACCCCTCTGACATGCTGCTTTCCCATTTTTTAACCCCTCTGTGCCCCCACTCATTTTTTAACCCCTCTGACATGCTGCTTTCCCATTTTTTAACCCCTCTGTGCTCCCCCTCATTTTTTAACCCCTCTGACATGCTGCTTTCCCGTTTTTTAACCCCTCTGTGCTCCCCCCTCAATTTTTAACCCCTCTGACATGCTGCTTTCCCATTTTTTAACCCCTCTGTGCCCCCACTCATTTTTTAACCCCTCTGACATGCTGCTTTCCCATTTTTTAACCCCTCTGTGCTCCCCCTCATTTTTTAACCCCTCTGACATGCTGCTTTCCCGTTTTTTAACCCCTCTGTGCTCCCCCCTCAATTTTTAACCCCTCTGACATGCTGCTTTCCCATTTTTTAACCCCTCTGTGCCCCCACTCATTTTTTAACCCCTCTGACATGCTGCTTTCCCATTTTTTAACCCCTCTGTGCTCCCCCTCATTTTTTAACCCCTCTGACATGCTGCTTCCCCGTTTTTAACCCCTTTGACATGCTGCTTTCCCGTTTTTTAACCCCTCTGTGCTCCCCCTCATTTTTTAACCCCTCTGACATGCTGCTTCCCCGTTTTTAACCCCTTTGACATGCTGCTTTCCCGTTTTTTAACCCCTCTGTGCCCCCCCTTATTTTTTAACCCCTCTGTCATGCTGCCCCCCCGTTTTTTAACCCCTTTGTGCCCCCTCATTTTTTAACCCCTCTGTCATGCTGCCCCCCCGTTTTTTAACCCTTGTGCTCCCCCTCATTTTTTAACCCCTCTGTCATGCTGCCCCCCCCCGTTTTTTAACCCCTCTGTGCCCCCCTCGTTTTCCTCCCTTCACTTACCTTTTCTCCTCTCTTGGTCTTCTCTGCTGCTCTGTGCTCCACTGCTCCAGACTGACTGAATGCTGGGCATGACATGATGACATCACACCCAGCATTCAGACAGTCTGAATAGAGCACAGAGCAGCAGAGAGGAGGGATGCCGGCTCCGCGATCAGGTGAGTATGTTTTTTTTTTTTTTTAAACTAGCCTGCTCCCCCCACCAACGACCGAGCCCCCCCCCCACCCCCCCCCCCCACCCCCCCCGCCAAAAAAAAAAAAAAAAGGAAAGGAAAAAAAACGTTTGGAAAAAAAAAATTAAAAAATTTAAAAAAATCAGCAGCGCAAGGGCCCGGGCCGGGCCCCCTGACATGCCGGGCCCGGGTAATTAGTACCCGCTCCCCCCCCCTCTCGGCGGCCCTGTCTACCTCACACCACATATCAAAGTGCATCAACCATACAGAGATGCACGTTAAATTGGTTAACAGACTATACCTCACCCCAGCCAGGCTCCATGTTATATGGCCTTCCTAGACACAACTATGTTGGCGTCAATGCGACCAAATAGCTGATATATTTCATGTCTTTTGGTCTTGCCCTTTCATACGACCTCTCTGGCAAGAGGTCTTTGATTTTTGCTCTTCTGTTACGGGTGGCCCTATCGACATGGATCCAGGCCTGGCACTACTTCATTTATACCCAGCCATTCTCCCTAAACATGACAGATATCTTTAGGGCCCCATTTTGATAGCAACCAGAGCAGCAATAGCCCAAAATTAGAACATTGCTACTCCTCCTACAATACCCAAAATCATCTCTGAAATTCATCATCATCATCATCATCATTTATTTATATAGCACCACTAATTACGCAGCGCTGTACAGAGAACTCATTCACATCAGTCCCTGCACCATTGGAGCTTACAGTCTAAATTCCCTAATATAGACACACCCTCACACACAGACAGGGAGACAGACAAAGAGGGAGAGACTAGGGTAAATTTTTGATAGCAGCCAATTAACCTACTAGTATGTTTTTGGAGTGTGGGAGGAAACCGGAGCACCCGGAGGAAACCCACGCAAACACAGGGAGAACAAATCCTGCTTGAAACCCCTCAGGTCGATTAGTAGGTTAAGGGTTACATCTTCTCTCCTTGGAAGACCTATACTTCTTCATGCTATATTATGCCCTTTCTGGATATGCAGGTCGAATAAGGTTTTTTTTTCGATATGATATGATTGTTTATTATCATTAGCATATTATGTTATGTTACAATACTCATTGAGCAACCTTTCCCCACCCCTTCTGATGGGGGGACTCTTTGGATCTCTCCTCTTCCCACCAACTCTTCCCCTTGCATTGTCTAACTCCCGTTTTATGTTCTGTACCCCATATCTAAGCAAAAAATTTCAATAAAAACTTTATTGATAAAATAAAGATGAACAGTGGCAGAGGAAGGTGGAGTATTACTGAAAGATCATGGTAAAGAAAACAGAGTGTGAAGAAGAGTTTCTAACTAGGAAACATAATAAATGATTGTTGATGTAAAACAATACAATAATAACTGACAAGCGCTGCCTGAAGTATACAAAATCACTATAGAGATCCAGGTAATAGGAAACAAAGTCAATAGTAACAATAGCTTTAGTAGATGGAAGACTCCGGAGATGAACACAACACAGTCCAGACAGATATGCAATACAATAGCAAAGTCAATGGAAAGTATGCATACCGCGGTTCAGGAGAGCAGGCTGTCAAGGAGAAGTGTAGGGATACCTGAACGGCTGAACGCCGGCAGGAGGAGAAACCACTGGAGGATGGAAGCGGTAATCAGGTTGGTGCAGCGCACGAAAGGTAACCAGTAATCAAAGGAGCAATACTCAGGAAGCAGTAGTAAGTAAAACTGAAAACATGATGAACACAGGAGAGTTGAGGTTGTCTGGTATCCGGCAGTAGTAGCGGAGGCAGCGGAGGGAAGACACGCTGAACACAGGAGAGTAGAGGCGGTCTGGAATCCGGCAGTAGTAGCAGATAGGAATCAGCTGAGTGCAGACACGATGAACACAGAAGAGTTGAAGTGGTCTGGTAACCACAATCATAGAAGACAGGAATCAGCTGGAGCTGAATACACGAGGAAACACAGGAACACCTTCAGAGGCTCATGGGGAATGAGACTCCAAGATCAGGCAACCAGGTAATGATCACAGGTGGTTTAAATAGGGAGGGTTGCCTGATCATCCAATTAATTAAAAGCAACAGGAACTGAAGGTTTCATAAGGGCTGCACATGCGCGGACCCTCAGGATGACGGACGGCCACGGTTCCTGAACACAGGAGAAATGGCACTCACAGTCCGGTGAGTGACAGTACCCCCCCTTTTAAAGGTAGGCACAGAACACATGGAACCGGGTTTTTCCGGAAACTTGGAATAAAACTTCTTAAGAAAAGCTGGAGCGTTGAGATCTTCTGCTTTAATCCATGAACGCTCTTCAGGACCAAAACCCTTCCAATGAACGAGGAAACGAAGAACTCCTCGTAAAATTTTTGCATCGAATATGTGAGTAATCTCAAAGTCCTCCTCTTGATGAGCTTGAACTGGCCGAGGTGCTGAAGGAGGGACCGAGAAACGGTTGATGATAAGAGGTTTGAGCAAAGACACATGAAAGGCATTGGAAATACGAAGGTTCTTAGGTAGTAGAAGTTTGAAACAAACTGGATTTATCACTTGAATGATCCTATATGGACCAATAAAACGAGGAGCGAACTTCATAGATGGGACCTTCAAACGAATATTTTTGGTTGATAACCATACACGATCTCCGATTTTAAGTGGTGGAATAGCCTGTCTCTTTTTATCTGCAAAAGACTTATATTTGGCAGATGTCTTCTTTAAACAGGTTTTGACCTGAGACCAAATATTTTTGAAGGTCTGACAAACAGCCTCTACAGCAGGAACTTGGGTGGGAGGGAGGATAGGAAATTCCGGAAAAGACGGATGGTGACCGTAAACCACAAAGAATGGAGTTTTAGAAGATGATTAATGATACATGTTGTTATGAGCGAATTCAGCCCATGGAAGCAAATCTACCCAGTTGTCTTGGTTGGCTGAAGAGAACATCCTTATAAAAGTCTCAAGATCTTGATTGACCCTTTCGGTTTGTCCATTTGATTGAGGATGGTAGGAGGATGAGAGTGATAATCGGATACCCAAGGTCTTACAAAGGGCCCGCCAGAATCTGGAAACGAATTGCACTCCTCTATCTGAAACAATCTCGGAAGGACATCCATGAATACGGAAGATTTCTTTGATGAAATAATCAGCCAGAGTAGATGAAGAATGTAAACCGGTCAAAGGAACGAAATGTGCCATCTTCGAAAATCTATCCACCACTACCCAAATAGTATTGCACTTTTTACTAGGAGGAAGATCAGTAACAAAGTCCATATTAATATGGGTCCACGGCTTGGAAGGAATGGGTAGTGGTTGAAGCAAACCCGCTGGAGTTCTGCGTGGAGTCTTAAACTGGGAACACAATTCACAAGCAGCTACAAAATCTTTGATATCTCTCCTCATAGAAGGTAACTTCGAGAAAGAATTTCAAAAGTCTTGCGTTCACCAGAATGTCCAGAAAAACGAGAAGAGTGAAACCACAAAAGGATTTTTTTCCTACGAGCAGGAGGCACGAGGGTTCTCCCAAATGGTAGCACCTTAGTGGAAGAAGCAGCCAGAGAAACACATTTGGGGTCTAATATAGAGTGGTTAGGACCATCTTCAACGTCTGAGGACGTCACAAAAGCTCGAGATAGGGCGTCTGCTTTTTTATTTTTTGCAGCTGGTTTGAAGGTTATGATTAGTTCAAAACGAGAAAAGAAAAGAGACCATCTTGCTTGACGAGGATTCAAACATTGAGCAAACTGTAAATAGGACAAATTTTTATGATCAGTAAAAATTGTCACAGGATGACGAGCTTCTTCCAACAAATATCTCCATTCCTGTAATGCTACTTTTATAGCCAGCAACTCCTTGTCCCCGATGGTATAATTCTTCTCTGCAGGCAGAAGACCCCGAGAGTAAAAGGCACAAGGATGGAATTTTTGTTGCTCCGATCTTTGGGAGAGAATGGCTCCTAAGCTAACATTAGAGGCATCTACCTCTAGGAAGAAGGGAAGCGTCACATCAGGCTGTCGAAGAACAGGAGCAGAGGAGAAGGACTCTTTGAGAAACTGGAAAGCTTGAAGGGCCTCAGAGGACCATTGTTTAGTATTGGCCCCTTTACGAGTTAGGGCCACAATAGGAGATGCAATCGAGGAAAAATCTTGAATGAAGCGTCTATAGTAATTGGCAAAACCTAAAAAACGCTGAATTGCACGAAGAGTAGTTGACTGAGGCCAATGTAATACAGCATTCACCTTTTCTGGATCCATCTGAAGACCAACTCGGGAGACAATATATCCCAGAAATGGGATCTGGGGCAACTCGAATGAACATTTTTCTAACTTTCAGAATAATGAATTTTTTCGGAGTCTGGAAAGGACCTCTGCCACATGTTGATAATGAGAAGGCAGGTCCTGAGAAAAGATTAATATGTCGTCCAGATAGACGACGACACAAACATATAACAAGTCCCGGAAGATCTCATTAATGAAACCCTGGAAAACAGCGGGGGCGTTACATAACCCGAAGGGCATTACTAAATATTCATAATGCCCGTCTCTGGTGTTGAAAGCTGTCTTCCATTCGTCACCGGACCTGATTCGAATTAAATTATAGGCACCACGAAGATCCAACTTGGTAAAGATCCGGGCTCCCTTGATACGATCAAATAACTCAGTAATTAATGGAATGGGATACCGATTTTTGATAGTTATGGCGTTAAGTCCACGGAAATCTATGCAAGGACGTAATGACCCATCCTTCTTTTTTACGAAGAAAAAACCTGCTCCAGCGGGAGAGGTAGAAAGTCGAATAAATCCTCGCTGGAGATTCTCTTTGATGTACTCAGATGTGGCTTGAGTTTCAGGTAACGAAAGTGGATACACACGACCCCTGAGAGGAGTCTTGCCAGGTTGAAGATCAGTCGGACAGTCCCACGAACGATGCGGAGGAAGACGTTCAGACTGAAGTTTATCAAATACATCGGCAAAAGAAGCATACTGAGGAGGAAGTCCCGGTGAACAAGGTGAAATGGAGGATTGCTGTATCTTGAGAGGAACGACCTGAAAGAGGCAACGATGATGACACTCAGACCCCCAAGACGTAACTTGAGGAGTGTGCCAGTCAATCTGGGGAGAATGACGTTGAAGCCATGGAAGGCCTAATACAATCGGACTGGTAGTAACAGGAAGAATTAAAAATGAAATTTCCTTCTGGTGTAATACACCAATTTGAAGGGTTACTGGAGATGTACTCTGGGTGATGAGACCATTAATAATGTGTGATCCATCGATAGCAGTCACAGTAAATGGTATTTTCAAAGTAATCACTGGTAGGGACCATTGATTCACGAGGGATTTAGAAATAAAATTTACTGCAGCTCCAGAGTCAATAAGTGCTTGAGACCTGAAAGATTTGGTAGCAAAGGAAACAGTAACATCAAAAGCACAAACTTTTAATTTCGTAGAACATGGAGAGGACTCCAGGGACCCTAACTTCACCTCTCCAGAACTGGTTAGGGCCTGGCATTTCCCGATTTTTTTTTAGGGCATGAATTGAGCATATGAGTAGAATCAGCACAATAGATACAAAGTCTATTTTTTATTCTTCGGTCCCTCTCCTCTGAAGTTAATTTGGAGCGACCTATCTCCATAGGTACTACCGGAGATGAAACTTGGCGAACTTGAGGACTTGAGCGAAGAGGTGCTTTATATTAAGTTGTTTTTTCAGACTCTCTTTCACGAAATCTCATGTCTACACGATGGCAAAGAGAAATCAAATCTTCTAGAGAAGTAGGTAATTCTTGAGTAGTCAGTGCATCTATAATTTTATCAGAAAGCCCGTGCCAGAAGGTGGCAATTAAAGCTTCAGTGTTCCACTGAAGTTCAGAGGCTAATATCCGAAATTGAATGACATACTGGGCTACAGTACGAGAACCCTGACGTAGACGGAGGATGCTGGATGCAGCGGAAATAACACGACCAGGTTATAGCAAGTTGTACCACTGTCTATAGTGAAGGAATGGGTTCCAGGTGCAAGTAGGTAACGGGGAAGTCAGTGGTCTGCGTACAGCAAGTTGTACCACTGCTTATGTGAGAGGATACTTGAAACTGGTGCCAATGGGAAACAGGAGTCAGTGGTCTGCGTTCAGCAAGTTGTACCACTGCTATATATATGTGAGGAGGGGCACGAGGAGATGATTGGAATACAGAGGATACACGGGGCACACGGAACTTGATCCCACGATGATAACCACAATAGAATAATAACTGACAAGCGCTGCCTGAAGTATACAAAGTCACTATAGAGAGCCAGGTAATAGGAAACAAAGTCAATAGTAACAATAGCTTCAGTAGATGGAAGACTCCGGAGATGAACACAACACAGTCCAGACGGATATGCAATACAATAGCAAAGTCAATGGAAAGTATGCATACCGCGGTTCAGGAGAGCAGGCTGTCAAGGAGAAGTGCAGGGATACCTGAACGGCTGAACGCCGGCAGGAGGAGAAACCACTGGAGAAGCAAATACAGAGAAGCATCCCCACTTAACAGGACCAAGGCCACATGTGTCCCATCTACTGCCCCTATGACGTGCGGGAAGCCAGCTATGGTGGCAACTGCCGCTTAATGCGCACAAGGGACTCCTCATCGAGTGGCAGATGTATAAACTGGGAGGTCCTTGACAGGAATGCCAGGAGCACAACCTTCAGTATACGACTGAAGGTGGCCTTGGACAAACCTGCCGCGACCCCCACTGTGGTCTGGAATGATCAAGTCGCACAGAAGTGCAGTACCACCAACAGTTTGGTCAAAGGCAGTACTGCTGTCGGGATGTGGTGCATTGGTTCCTGGTCACTCTGCACAATGCGCATGGTGTCCAAGATGACATGAGGAGTAAGCCGATAGCGACGGACAACCTCAGCATCTGAGATCCCAAAGAGGCTGACACGTGGCCTGAAGACATGCTCCCTAGGACGGCGAGGTTGTACCAGTTGCTGGTTAGGACGGTGTGGTGGATGATGCTCCTCGAGAATCTCCTGTATGTGTGACAAAAGGATGAATTTAAAATCAAACAAAATAATTAGCTGAGGCCTTTACAGCTTGATATTTCCTATGTAGACTAAAAAATGCAAATCATACAACAAAATCACGCATCATATTGATGCTTCATTTATTAAAGTACAATCAGGAATAAGAAAGGAAAAATAAAAACAAAAAACTTGAGTCAATACTCAGACGGCAGTCAAAGTGCCAAAACACCAAATCAGAAACATCACCATAAAAATACAGAAAGGAGAAACACAACAGACAGAAAAGTAGGTGGGAGTGGATACTTACCACACAGGAAATCCAAAAGTGGAGCCTTGATAATGTAGCCAAAATAATTCCACTGCGGGTGTCAATACAAACACTATATCTGCAAATTTGGTTGGGGATCCAGATTAGAAAGAGAGACAAGAAAAGGGAATAAAAAAACCTTAGAGTCAATACTCAGACTGCAGTCAAAGTGACAAGACACAGACCAAGAAGATTGTCAAACCCAAATAGTTTACAATACTTTACTCTCACGACCCAAAACAACAAAAAGTGCATAATCTAAACACATTACATTGAAATGTAGAGATGAGCATTGTTATAATCACCCCAATAATGCTTAGACAGTTTGTTAAATATTATTGCCACAAATACACAAATACCTCTAGCCAGCACTCTTCTGATCACAATACAGTGTTTTAAACCGATTCATAATTAAAGAAGTGTCTGCAGGTGTACATGTTGCTGCGGATCAAATGGCGACAGATGCAGGTGCGGTAAGAAAACGTAGTTCCCTTGTATGTTTGAAAAATACAAAACTCATAGCTTGTATTCCGATTACTAAGAATTAAGTTGTAGTAAGTGTCTGTGTTCATTTTTGTTGTATTTATGGTAACAATACTTAGGTGTTTCTTATGTGAAATGTAACAGTTGTCTCACTTGCAGACATGTTTTTTTTTGCCTTGGTCTAGTCCAGTGATGGGCAAACTATGGCCCGCGGGCCAGATCTGGCCCACTTAGAGGTTCTATACGGCCCGCCAATATTTTAAAAAATTTCATTAAAATATGCATAAAATTATTAGGGCCGACCCTGTGTGTCAGAACCTTAATTTTTATGCCTTCCCAGCTATTTCCTCCATTACACTTCATCCTCCTTCCTAAAAGGACACTTCGTATGTCAATCACTCAAACACCTGCCTGCCCCCTAATGGCTGAAAGTCATGTGAGAAGAGATGGGCTGGGCCATATACTAAGGCGGATTTTGATTGGCTGCTGTGCTGTCAGTTAGTGGCTCACCAAAAAGACGGATCTGCAACAACCTGCTGAAATAAGTGCTGTGTCTGTACGATCACTGCACTTATAGAGGTAACACTGCTATATAATACCCTCCCATCCCATTCAAAAAATTTGTATTATATATTTCGATATTTGAGTTTTTTAATAAATTATATTGGCCCGCCTAAAGTTTTTCTTTTTTATTTGGGCCGCTCCTGAAAAAGTTTGCCCATCACTGGTCTAGTCTATATAGTGTATGTAAATTTCAATCTGGACATTACCATAGTGGTTAGGCATTCAACCTGCTAACATTAGGTTACTGAGTTCGAATCCAGAGTCGTACTCTTTATATAGTTTCAGTTTACTTGAGTGTGTCACTTAGAGAAGAGTACGCTAGTATATGTTTTGGTGATAGCTATGTCTACAGAGTGTTGTACCATGTGTGTGTATATTTCTGATTGTGCATTATTAGCCATCGATTTTGCAAACACAATGTGTTTGCATTTTTTTAATTGTTTATCCTTAAACTTTCATGTTGCCAGCTAGTGCCTGTGTTGTGTCGTATGATTTTTCAGAGCAGTATTACCTTGCTTTCTGGCTTTTGTACTGACATGTTATTATTTTACTTAATAGAACATGGTGGTTGTCATAAAAGTCTTTGTGGATTCACATAACCCCTTTCTCTATACTCCACTTGCTCTCCCCTTGCCTTATCTGGCTCCCCCTGTGCCAGTCTGTTTTCCCTCCCTTAGGATGTAAGCTCACATGAGCAGGGCCCTCTTCCCTCCTGTCTCCTTACCGTTCTTCTGCTCCTTGTTTACTACATCGGCCAGCCTGGAGTTTCTGAAGCATTGGTATTTTTGTTTATTGGTTTGTACTGTTTTACCCTGTTTAGTCTACTGTTTGTACTGTGTACGGCGCTGCTGCAACCTTGTGGTGCCTAACAAATAAAGGATAATAATAATAATTCAAATATATGTATTTCTCAATCTGCACGTTGGGTTAGTGGTTAGACAATTCATGTTTCATCAGTGGGTACATGAGTTCGATTCCTGATACATTTTGTGGAATATGGCTAAATTGCATGTTGAAATTTGTGTGCAGCTACAACACAGAAAAGCAGCTGTTCAAAATAACTTGAGTCCAAAGAAATAGCACAGATAAAAGCAAAAAACACGTAAGTGGCCAAGAATAATTAAAATTAGACAAAAAATGTCAAACATTTTTAAATCCAATTATTAATATTATTTTATTATACATGATTGATTTTCCCTAGTAAATTATTAAAACTGTGCATGCACCACAAATTTAGGGCTATAATATTTCATTGTATAATGATTGAGTTCATAAAAATTATAAAAGTAAAAATGTTTGTTATGAGAGAAGTTCATGCTCAGCATTTCCTTCTAGTCTATATCATGCACATATTGTTTCCACTTGCACATTGGCTTAGTGGCTAGCCAATCCACCTTTCAACAGTGGAGACCTGAGTTCAAATCCTCACCCATGCCCTTATCTCTCTGGAGTTTGTATATACTCCCCATGTTTGTGTGGATTTCCTATGTGTTTCTTATGCAAGAGTACGCTTGGTGTAAGTTAGAACTAATTAAGCTGCTATGCTTTCATATTATTATTAGCCGTTTTTTTACAAATATCAACAACTAACTGTTACACACATCAACCACTTTACATTGCAATTTATTACAACTGTGGTTGTAATAAAAAAAAGTTGTTTTTAAAATAAATTATACATTGTTTAATGTTTGATATAATTATAAGATAAAATTGACAAATTTTTTTTTTTTTTTGAGTGAATTGTATTAAGATTTATACCACGCCTCACCTTTTTTTTGTCATGCTGGAATCCGGAGAACCACTGAGCTCATCTCCAGAAGTTATTGGTGGCCCACTCTTCGCACTGATACCAAACAGTTTGTGTCAGCATGTAATCTCTGTGCACAAGACACCTCGAGTAAAGCCAGCTGGTCCACTAGTTCCACTACCTCTTCCAACCAAATTATGGTTATTCATCTCCATGGATTTTATCACGGATCTCCCTTCAAGTAAAGGTTTTAACACTGTTTGGGTGGTCGTTTACCATTTTTCAAAATTGGCTCACTTTATACCACTTTGGGGCCTACCTTTAACCGCTCAGCTGGCCCAATTGTTTGTGAAGGAGATTTTTCGGCTACACGGGTTTCCCTTGGAGATTGTTTTAGACAGAGGGGTTCAATTTCCGCCCAGATTCTGGAGATCCCTATGCAAACTTCTCAATATCCAACTCAGCGTCTCATTGGCCTATCACGCACAATCTAATGTGCAAACAGAGAGGGTAAATCAGAACTGGAGACATTTATTCTTCTGCCTCTCAAAACAACTGGTCTGATCTCCTGCCCTGGGTGGAATTTGCACACAATAACCTGTACCATAAATCTACCTCGTCCACACCCTTTTTTTTTATTACTTATGGGCAACACCCAAACCTCCCTAGGTTTGCATCCCTCCCACTCACCCAGATGCCTGCTGTTGATAGCACTTGTCAGAAGTTTGTTTCCATCTGGGCTCAAACCCTCAAAAGTCTCAGGAGATCCTCCTCTCGTTACAAACATTTTGCCGACAAGAAACGTTGGGCAATTCCTCCATTGAAAGTCAGTGATAAAGTGTGGCTGGCCACAAAGAATATCCGTCTTAGAGTACCATGCATGAAATTTGCACCCAAATTCATAGGTCCATTAAAAATACTCTGGGTCATCAATCCCGCTTCAGTGAAGTTGAATTGCCTGCTTCTCTCTGGATCACCTTTAATGTGTCCTTACTTAATCCCTTCATCATCAATAGATTAATAGGTACATCCTGCATCTCTCCATGCTACACATGATGAAGAATTCAAGATAAATCAGATTCTGGACAGTAAGATTTCTCGGGGCAAGCTTAAATATCTCGTAGATTGGAAGGGCTATGGTCCTGAAGAACGCACGTGGATTGATTCTTCTAACGTCCATGCTCCTGTCTTGGTGAAGAAGCTCCATTCTGCAAATCCTAAGAAACCAATGCTTAGGTGTCCAGTGTCCACCTTTAAGAGGGGGTGGTATTGTCACACATTGCACCAGCTAAACCTGCATTATAGACATTGTTCTTACCTGTTTCCCTCTTCCTGCATTCACTTGCTGGTCTAATCTGAGCATGCACACACCTGGCTTGCTCAATACTTCCTGCCTGTCAGCTCTGTCTATTTAAAGCATCTGCTTCTCTACCGAGCTGCCAGATAATCAGGTCTACTCTCCTGTTCTCTGGCTCCTGCTTGCTGCCTGTTATCTGAGCCACCAGCACATCTATCCGCAGATCATCACAGCCTTTGTGGCAACTCCACTATCCTGTGGTAATGCTCTGCAGATTATTGCTACCTGTTCCCTTAGTTTCCAGCACGTCTATCTGCAGATCATCACAGCCTCTGTGTCTACTCCATTATCCTGTGGTAATGCTCTGCAGATTATTGCTCCTTGTTCTCTGAGTCTCCAGCACATCTATCTGCAGATCGTTACAGCCTCTGTGTCTACTCCACTATCCTGTGGTAACGCTATGCAGATTATTGCTACCCATTCCCTGAGTCTACAGGACATCTATCCGCAGATTATCACAGCCACTATCCTGTGGTAACGCTCTGCAGATTATTGCTACCTGTTCACTGAGTCACCAGCACATCTATCTGCAGATCACCGCATCCAGTCTCCAGTATAACCTGCATACTCACCTGCCTGTTCCTTACTCTAAGTACATTGGCTCTCTCATTGCCCTGGGAAAGTGCCTCTTAGTCTCTCAGCCAGTGAGCTACTTCTCATCCGTGGCATCTTCAGTTATTATCTTGGTTCTCAATACAGCCTCGCTCATCACCCCCTAATAGGGCCGCGACCTGCGGTCTGGGAGCAGCTAACTCCAAACTCCCTTGCAGGAGTCCCTGGCGAACACTTTCCTCAACGTTAGACTCTGCGCCTCTCGGGAGGTGAGCCGGCTGTACGGACAGTCCTCTGACCCTAACTCAGTGACAGTGTCACATGTAAACTGGACTGGGATTGCCTGAAACAAATACAGAATCCAAGAAAGAATGTTTATTTTAACAGAAGAAATGCGACCTAACCAGGAGATAATGTAGGTCCTTTTGAATTTCAGAAAAGAGGTTAGGGAAATTTCCTTATACTAAGTAGAGTAGTTAGTTGTAATATAGATCCCCAAATATTTAATTTCTTTATCAGACTCAAAGGCAGACAACATGAATGGGTTAATACTGAATAAGCTGATTATAGACATGAAAAAGTTGACACCCCAGAAGGTATATAATGTGACTCTTCCTTTCCTTCCTTGTCTTTTTTACTGTCTCTTCAAAACGGAGTAAGTCAGTGAAAGAACAGTAACGTTTTTTAATTTTTTCAAGATATCTTGACATCATATCTAGGTCAGCACTCAAGGAGGAAGGAGTCTGCATGCTACTGCATCACTGAGTCTTGGACACAGCCTGCAGTATGGAGCTAGAACCAGCCAACAAAAGCAGGACACCCGCTCTAAGTAAGCTTTAGTATTATTTGTTGAAGTTCAGTTAGTTTAGGTCTTTACTATATTTTCCTTCTCAGTACCCTTACAGAGTACTGTGGAACTCTTACAGAGCACTGTGCAAGGAAAGAAGAATGATAAATTAAATAATGTTTGTGGAGCTTGCCATAAAGAGTTATCCAATTATTACATGGAGGCCTTATGTTTGGAATGTATCCCTAAAAAAATTGTCTGTGTAACGCCCAGACCGGTTTAAGTAATTAATGAATTGGATGAGGCAACATTTCAAATCTAAAAAAGAGCTTCAGACAACTCAAGGGTTTAGAACTGCAAGATCCCACATGGGCATAGACCAGGATAGTGTCTAAGAATTGCATTCAGACAAATTAAATATATCAGTAAGACTATGGGGATATGGGAGTCATTGTCTTCATCAACCTTGCAGGATGACTTTTTTTTGGTGAAAACCCCCCAGGAACACAGGGTTTTTGTGGTACAAAGAGTGATTAAGGAATTGCTGCATAAAAAAATGGGAGTGGTTGGAGAAACAACATGTTAATATGAGAAGATTGGACACTATCATTTTCAGGCTGATGAATGGAATTTAGTTCCTAAAGTAGGTTCTGGAGTAGCTTACTTGTCCCCAAAACTGTTATATCATTAGAAGATGGAGGATAATTTAAAGATCCTATGGATGGGAAAATTGAGACATTTTCAACAGGTACAACAATTAAAGCAGGAGAAGTAGGATCCTTCTGTTTCCAGGACAATCATAAAATGGATGGACAATTGTATGCTGATACTCAAGAAAAAATAACTAGAATATACTTGCGAAGATATATGGAGATTATGAGAAACAGAAATTACTCTATGCCTGGTATTGCTGGGCACTGCCACAGTTTCATCTAGAAGTGCCCAGAAAAGCCCTCTGGCTAAAACCATGGACAGCAGATCAGCAGTCTTTCAACCACTTAACTGTAGTCCTCTTTGAGGCAGTTTTTTTTGTTTGGTAGAAAAACTGGATGTGATGATTTAAAAAGGTACAGAGAGTAAGTTACATCAGTTGCTTATGACTATTAAAAAAACATTTTCTGTTTCTCCTTCATGCAATAGTTCAAGAAATCCAGAACTTATTGTTTGGGCAAACAATATACCAGACAGTATGTGGGCAGTCCATCCAAGCAGCCATTTTGTTCCTTTCAAAGGAATGAAGACAACCAAGAAATCCACAAAGACTATGGACTAATCGAGTCTTCAAAGACGCTGGTGGGTAGCAGGATTTAGAGTATTGTAAACTTAAATTTCATGTCCAGGGCTTTGTAAGTAATTGGTTAAAATAGAATTTCAGAGATTGCCCCAAAAAATGTTTTTGTAAAATCATGAAGCCCACAATTTTTGGTGCAAAGAAAGCATTATGCAGTAAAACACTGTTGGAGAAACAGGTAACGTGTCCAGTACAAATAAATCATAAAAGAGCGTGATTTTATTCCAAACTCTTCCTGGTAGAGAAGCAGTCAGAAGACTTTCAAACTGTTTTGGATCTAAGAAGTCTTAATCGGTTTGCTAAAACAAAAAATGTCTCATAGAGTGTGTAAACTCCATTTCCAGAGTAGTGAAAGAAGGAGATATCTTGACATCAATAGCTTCATGTAGAGGAAAAGGGCAAGCAACAAGGTGGCAGATTGTCATTATAAAATAATCCACTAGCAAGTGCACTGAACAACAAAGTTTTTCAGCAAATAATAGAGAAGACGTTTTGGATCCCACAGATAGATTGACAACAAACCAAAACACCAAATTAAAAATATTCTACTTTAGGCAAAAGGACTCAATAGTAAAGGGGATAGATGCCCTAACAAAGCCTTGCGGATTTAAACTGGGGTATGTGTTCCCTCCAGTTCCTCTGGTTGCATGTACACAGATAACAATAAAATGAGAAGCAGTGGAAGTAATAGCGATTCTTCAATGTTTGCCTCACAGACCATGGTGACATGGGAGATGCTATTAGAACAAGTATGGTTTCTACCAACTTGGCCAGCTCTTCTACATCAGGGTCCAGTTTTTCACCCAATCCAGAGAAACTCTCTTTGATGGCATGGAGATTCAATGGTCACTATTAAAGAGTAAAAGTGTCTATGACATAGTGATTGATATACTACAGGCAAGAAAGTACATTTTTTTATATAGCATACTTCAGAATGTGGAAACATTTACCGTATATACTCGAGTATAAGTCGACCCGAATATAAGCCGAGGCACCTAATTTTACCACAAAAAACTGGGAAAACTTATTGACTCGAGTATAAGCCTAGGGTGGGAAATGCAGCGGCTTCTGGTAAATTTGGATGTCAGAAGGAAATATGATTATGGATGTTACTCTTGTTGTCCTCTGTATGTGTACAGCGATATTGTGTAATTATCTTGGTAATAAAGGTGTAGTGCAGTACAACTGTAATAGGAAAAGCAGCCAGAGGAAAATAGGGAACCCCTATCCCTAGGTAGATATTTGTATCAATAAGTGGAAAATACCTCGGCGCTGTGAAATATATTATGAATATTTATTGAAATCAGTAAAAGTAGGTAGTTCTGGCCAGAACAGTATATGAGTGCAATGTTAATTCCTGTCCGTTTCAGCAGACAGTGCAGAGTAGGTAAATTCACAGTGGTGAAGAAAGTCTGTACACTTACAATTACGGAGAGGCGATCAGCTCCCGATATCTCCTGTAAGTTCAAAGTCCACTCCGATATATATATATGCACGGAGAGAGTGGTCACGGGCTGAGTTCCTTACATGCGCGCATATGCAGACCGTGGCTGGTGCCCCAGCAGGAATAAAGTTTACAGCAGTAACGTTGTATTGCAGCGCTGTCTGGGCATAGAGATTGGATGTAGTGAATGCACGGACCAGCTCCGATGTCAGCTCTGGTGTAGAGGCAGATAGGTAGAAATACTGAGGCGGGTCAGAAAGTGTTAGTGTGCAAGTAAACCAACGCGCTTGGCGGGCTTCATCAGGGAAAAGCAATGTTTAGGGCAGCTATGGATGTGCTCGGGACTACTGTGTGGCTGCCTAAATCCCAATGATGTGGTGGTATTCCCCTGTGTAAGCGCTGTGTGCTCCGTTGCCGGATGTGCTGGTGCTGCAACCCACGCATGCCGGGTAATCAGTGCTCGGAGGAAGAAAAAAAACTATTGTGGCCTTGGAGCATCACTCGAGTATAAGCCGAGGGGGGGCTTTTTCAGCACAAAAAATGTGCTGAAAAACTCGGCTTATACTCGAGTATATACGGTATATATTGGTGCATGTCCAAATGAATCAATGCACCAGATGCTAGCATACTTAAGATACTGAACCTTCTTCAAGAATGTTTACAGAAAGGACTTGCTCTTTGTAAATTGAAGATACAGGTGTCAGCATTGAGTGTATTCCTGGACAGGAATGGTCTAAGGATCTTTCAAGCAGCAAAAATAATTAGAATGAAATACCTTATGGCATCTTGGGATTTCAATCTTAAAGGATCTAACAGCAGAATACATTGAACCCCTACAGAAGATATCACGCAAATTGCTCACACTCAAACTAATACCTTTGATAGCCCTCACATCTTCTAGAAGAGTGGGAGATCTTCAGGCTCTGTGGTACAAAGAAGAATTTCTGCACTTACAGTCAGATAAAGTTTTGCTGCAACAAATGCATTTTATTAAAAGTACTCCCACTTTTCAGGTTACCCAAGAAATTGTAATCTCTCAAGAACATCGGATGTACAAAAAACTGAGTATTTCTTTAGACTTCCTGAAGGTTCAAGGCAACGTAAAGTTCTGCCGAAAACACTCTTGTGAGATGGATTACTGAAGTTATTTCACTGGCTTATAAGAGAAGCAGGATGTCATCAATTCATATATCTTCTGGGTGTAATTACTTCGAGAGTCACTGAGTTTGGAAGGAAGATTCTTCAAGCAATTGATGAATATAATATTTTTTATGTGCATGATTTGATTTATTTTGATTGAATTATTCTGCTTGACCCCCTTCTCCCATATATGTGGGCTGCCATGGACTGTAAAAAGAAGAACTCTATGGCAGCCAGAATATTTCTCTCACATGTTTGTTTTTACAGAGACCATTTGGGAAATTACTCAAAAGACAAGGAAGGAGGATACATTGTATCCCTTATGGGGGTGTTAACTTTTTTCCTGTCTGTACCCATTTGTGTGGGCTGCAATGGAGTCCTTCAAGGAAAATAAATAATCAGGTAAGCATCATTTTCATATTTTCTTTGTTCAACAATTGAAATGATAATTCTGTGACAATAAATGCTTATCCCTAGCTGAGATCTTCTGTTTTGGAAAAATGTATTTTGTATTCAGAAATAGCCGAAAAATGAATTTAATACTTTGTATAAATTTGGGAGGGAGGTGTAGGGGGTCATCAGGACAAAAAGTATATTATCAGCAAAGAGTGACATTTTATATGTCTCATGTCCCCAAGATTTGCATTATGTCTTATAAGGTCTACTAATAGCTCTATAAAAAGTGCAAATATGAGGGACGACAAGGGACAACCCTGTCTACTAACATAGTCTATCTGTACACAGTTGAGGGGACACTATTACTGCTAACCTAGCTGAGGAGTTTATATATGTCTACCTTGTGATCATACTTTCAAAAGACATTATGGGCCACACAAGCCAGTCAAAAGCCTGTTCAGCATCCAGGAATAAGAGCATTAATGGTGTTTTAAATGTATTAATTATTTGGATAAGATCAATAGTTCTCCCAGTATTAGCCCTGGATTGCCATCCTGGAATAAATTCCATTTTATTGTTAGAAATATATTATTGAAGTACTTGATTTAGTCTAGTGTCTAGTTTCAGAAATTAACATCACATCATTATTTATCAAGGAGATTGGATGATAACTATTACAGAGGTTCGGATCCTTACCAGGCTTGTATATGAATGATTTTGACTTCTAAAACTTGTGAGGAGACGCGTTTACCTTTTAAGATTTCATTAAAAATAAATTGTAGATGTGGGAGCAAGACACATTGAAATGTCTAATAGTAGATAGCAGAAAAAAAACATCTGGCTCTGGTGATTCACTGGAGCCATTATAACTTGTGCAGTTCCGTGGTGATCCAATAAGTTGACTCTGGACCTAGACAACTTGGGTAGGTGGCATGATAATGTAAAGGAGTTTATAGATATAGTCAATTCAGGGCTAAACTAGCATTGTTTGGGATATTGTATAGTGTTTAATCAAATTCTCTCATTAATTTTGAAAGATAATGTATAATTATACCCTGGTTTTCTTTGATTTTAAAAATAAGTCTTTGAGTAATTTTCAAGCTTAAGTTATGTGTATCGAAATTATCTCCATTTTCATAGTATCTCTGGATTTGCCATCTCAGAACTTGTTCAGTACAGGAGGATACGATGATATTAACCTCTCCCCTCATTGCAATTAGTTCAGAATGTTTATTTGGAGAGAGTAGATTTATGTAAGGCTTCTAGTTTCTAGAGTGGATTGGCCAGCTCCAAGATTTTGTGCTACCTTCTCCTTTTTGGCATGAGCCAATCTGTATCAAATGACATCTGATTATCGTCTTATGGGAATCCCATACTGTAATATTACTAAAGTCTAAATTTTAGAGAGAAGAATTTTCTTGAAGTTCAGTTAGATGAAGTTAAATATTTGGGTTCTTCCATCACCGGATCAGATTAGACCAAGTAAATGGGCATATACTGTATGTCAGTTTAAAATCCTGGAGTTGGCCCTCAGACCTAGAAATATTATGACAATCCTTGTGTAAATATTGTGAGTTTGGGACTGGAAGATAAAGTCTTTGGCCAATGGGTCCCTAGCTCTCCATGAAACAAGCAAAATGTGACTATTAAGCTGAACTATCTGCTTTAGATATTTTCCCTTGGGAGATAAAGGAAGAAGAAAGCAAAGGGTATTGATCTAATTTATTGTAAAGGATGACATTACAGTATCTAGCTATAATCGCCTGTTACATTATTTACATGTTCCTGTTGGCTGAGAGTCATGTCACTAATTAGCCCCCCTAAGAAAAACTAGGTCTACCCCTGAATCAGACTGCAGTATATGTTTTAAAAATTTAATTTCACTAATACCAGAAATATCGATTTTGTCAAGTGTTCAGATGATTCCTCATGGGTGAAGGTTCAGTAACTGCTGTCTTTTTCTTTGTGAGGAACATCAACATGTCTTGAAAAGCTTCTGATTTTTTCAATGAAGGCAATTAAAGAGTTTAGATATCTTGTTTCATACAAATCGTTGTTGCCACATGGGGGGCAAAATTCTGCCTAAGTTGACATTTTGGATATCAGATATTGAAAATTCAGACAACATGATTTAGAGAAATGTATGACTCTGGAAATCCCCCGCAGATGTTCAAGAGCAGGAAAGTTCTAGCCTGTTATTATAAATGTAATGCAGTACACCAAGGACCTCATGTGGTTGAATTTGAGAATGCACTGTGTTTTTACTTTGCTGATAGTTTTCAAAGTACTAGAAGTTGAATGGTGAGCTGCAGAATATAATGTGTAGTTGTAATAAATGTCAATAACCTCACCTTGTCATCCTGGGTGAGATAAGACATAGGAGCCATATATCATGACAAAGCTGTGAGATAATAAGTTGATGAGCTCCATAAATTAGTTAAGATGATTTACTCAGCAACCAGAGGATCTTGCAGAGGAGGACCAGCACCCAGAGTAGGGCACCAATGGCTTTCTTGTAGTGACTGATGTGTTAGAACAAGGATTGATATCGGCCAGATTCTGTGTCAGCTGTGGTGAAACAAGATTAGTGGAGCCAGGATACTTGGTGTTTTATGGGATTTTCCAGGTTAACAAATATTGGTGATACACTATTTCTCAACCTTTCTGCAACGGTGCGTCATTATTTTGTTCCTCTCCTCCAGGGGTGGATTGGAAACTTAAAGTGGCCTCATGTGGGCGGGACCAAATCAACGGTAGGTAGGGCCAACATAAAAGTAGGCGGGATTTAGAGCTACTGGAATTTGGTTGTAGTAACATTTATGAAAACCTAGATGTGATAACTTAATACACAGTGGGTCATTTCTAAAGCAATGCAGGGAAAAGTTGCCAGTCCTGTGTTATAAAAATGCATGAATCCTTGTGCATGATCTGTGACTGGTTTATGCCTCTGTGCTCAAAGTTGTTTAGTTGCCTACTAACACATCCTTCCAATATTCCTTTCATAGAAACATATCTTACTTTGTTTAAGTTTAACTATTACGAAACATGGCACAATCGTATTTGTCTGCCAGAGCAGCATATGAGCACCTCACCGTACTTTTGCATCTTTCCCTGAAATCATGAGATGCAAACTACCAGTCATATCTCTCTCTTTTAATATATAAAAATGTGTACTGTGTGTTTCAAAAAAAATGCATTAAAAATAATCCTTATATTAAATGTCTATCCAGTGCGATCACCACAAAGGTGAAATGCTTCAAGCATCTGCAAGAAAATACTTCTTTTGTAACAATTGTGTATGAGCCCTAAATGTGCCCAGTGATTGGTGGTGGTTTAAATTAATAACAGTGCAGGGAGGGTTTGTAGACAATGGTCTAAGTGAAGGGAAGAGGTATTCTAAGGATTTGCTGGTGATGTAGTAAGTGCAAAGGAGGCAGGATTAATGATATTGTCAGTGCAATGGGGGCTGGCCATATGTTCAACAAAGTGATCTGAGAATGGGACCAGTACAAGGTAGAAGGCAGGCAATGGAATCAATGCAAGAACCACTAAAGTATGACCAGAGCTGGAATAAGGCTTTTGAGGGGCCTGGGGCACTTAAAAGGGGGGTTATCATTTTAGATACATGTTACACAAATACACAAACAAAGGTGTGTGCATTACTGTTAGGTGCACACAGCTCTGCCTTCACGAGCAGTACAGTTAGAAGCGGGACATATCAACTGTCCTTGTTATCGGATAAAATCCTGACTAAGCGAGACAGTCACCCAAATTCAGGATTGCCCCAACAGATTCAGGACAGTTAGCAGACCGTCCTGCTCTCTCCTACCTGTTCTTGTCACTTTCACCACCTGTGGCTGCTGGTTTCTTTAGAAAAGTTGCTGCTTGTCTGGATCCTGGAATGTTGGAGGCCCTATTTGGAAAACAAAATGGGTACATGAGAAATAGAAAACTCCAACCATCCCTGGCATAAAATCAGTAGCACCCGTATTTAATAATCTCTCCAGCCCCAACATTAAAATAATAGTACTCACATTTGATAAATAGATCTATTTCCCTCCATCCAGCCCTGTCATTAAATTAATAGTATATACATTCAATAACTAAACCTATTATCCTCCCCCAAACAGCCCCAGCAATAAATTAATAGCATTTACATTTAATATAACCACAAACATCACCGACATTAAATAATTAATATTCACATTTAATTAATAGCCACCCCCTCCTATCCTACACAACCTTTAGCAGCCCCCCCCACACACACACTTTAGCAGCCACACACACACACATACACTTTATCAGCCACACACACACACACACACACACACACACACACACACACACACACACACTTTAACAGCCACACACTCACACACCCACACTTTAGCAGACACACACACACACACACTTTAGCAGCCAAACACACACACACACACACACACACACACACACACTTTAGCAGCCACACACACACTTTAGCAGCCACACACACACACACACACACACACACACACACACACTTTAGCAGACACGCACACACACACTTTAACAGCCACATACACACACTTTAGCAGCCACACACACTATAGCAGCCACACACACACACACATACACACTTTAGCAGCCACACGCACACACACACACACACACACACACTTTAGCAGCCACATACACACACTTTAGCAGCCAAACACACACACACACACACACACACTTTAGCAGACACAGACACACACACACACACACACACACACACACACTTTAGCAGACACAGACACACACACACACTTTAGCAGACACATACACACACTTTAGCAGCCACACACACACTTTAGCAGACACACACACACACACACACACACACACACACACACACACACACCACACACTCACTTTAGCAGACACACACACAGTTTAGCAGCCACACACAAACCATGCCATCATTAGCATTATTAGGTTCCAGACAAAAGTGGTTTGTGTCAAAACAATCAGGTGATTGTAAAACATGTTGTACAGTTACTAACCTACAAGGACATAGTTGCTTTAATGCATATCGGTTTGTGTTTCTTTAACACTAAATATAATATTTATGACTGTTGCATGATGTTACATGAATATTTAGATTAATTATTTTAATTGGTGATTTAGAATGGAAATATAGCAGAACTTGTTTTCTGTATTGCAAGCATTGCTTGATGATATGAAAACCAGTATGCAGTTTTAAACACACTATGCAAAGGATTATCACATATTATATTATATCTGTATTACTCCACACACACACACACTTGCCTTGTTCCTGCTGCAGACTCCTCTCACTACACACATGAGACGACAACTGTCATGTGACACGTCCCATGTGACCTGTGTACAGAGATGCCACAGAGATAGGAGAAGGGAGAGACAGATCAGCAGAGGGATCCGTGGCCACATTAAGGTGGGGCGCATGCGCATCAGCTCTCTCGCGGGTTTTTTTTTTTTGTTGTTGTTTTGATCAGGCCACCCCCCCCCCCCCCCTGACAATCCTGCGTGCGCCCCTGGACCCCACACTTTTTTTTAACTTTGATCTATTTTTCACTGTTTTGACAGCTGCCGGCAGCTGTATAACAGGCAGTGTAACAGTGATGTGTTTATACAACTCGCTGCTACAACACAGGAGAGTTATCTAACACGGAGTGTTTTACATCGCAGCAAATCACCAGAGATGACCAACGATTTTGAAGATCAGGGTAAAATTCGCAGCTTGATACATTTGAGAAAATGTTGACTAAAATCGTGGGTTATCACCCGCGATTTGCCGCTATTTTAACACGTTGAAAAAATCGGACCTTGATACATTTACCCCTTGGTGTTGGATGATTCTCTTTAGATGCTTACATTGTTTATCTAGAAATTTCATTAACAGGCAGAATTGATAAGCACTTATGCTCACTGTACTCAAAAGAGCAGTTGAATTATGAATAAAAGTCTGTGTTTGAGCACAATGGTCTTGCTAGAAAGATTTTCACAGAATGCATAGAATTCCACACAAAACATCAATTTCTGTAAACTACATCTTGTTAATAAACTAGAGCTGGCAACAGCCAATTAGTAAAAAATGGCTTTGATTATGTCCTTAATAATGTCTGTTTCACATTGCACAGTGACCTATCACTGGCTTCCTGTAATATTTAATTTGTTTGAATGTGAAATAAAAGCCTGAGCAATTTATGCTTTGCTACTATTTGTTGTTAAGCCAAGAGATTGAATCATTCTTGCTGAACAATTTTCTAATTAAGAATAAATGACACAAAAACATAAGACTAAAAAAATACAGTGTTCAGGGTTATCTATTATTATAATTATTATTACTATTATTATTATTATTATTATTATTAAGCTTCCACCTATTAAAAGATATTGCACTCAGATGTTGATACAATATGAAATTGCCATCTCCTCTTACTTCTCATCCGAGTACTTGCAAACATCTAAAAAGTGCCCATTCAAATGGTGCTTCTGTGTTTGATTTGACATGTCAATAAATTGCTCTGTGTATGCCCATCTTCACATTCACAATACCTTTACGTGCTCAAACTATCTTATCTAAAATAAAGACATGGAGACATATATAAGGTTGCTAAAGAAGGTCACAGTTTTATTAATTAAATTTGGTGGCGGAGAAAGAGCACTGCGGGACAGCTACCAGACTGATACCCAAAACCAAGTGTGGAAATGGCGAACTGCTGTGCATCCATTTAAAACGGAAACTAGTCCTTAAATACCTGGCCGGTGCTAACCTGGCGTGAGAATTACTGCACCCCCTCTAAACTCACAATGCCCTCCCTCACTGAGATGGACCCTCCCATGAGACAGTCATTGGTCGAACCTGTAACTACTGTCAGTGTCAGACTGGGGCATGAAGGGCCCACCGGGGGACTGCAATGCTAGGGGCCCACCAGAGGGGGTGTGGCCAGCCATCATAGAGGCGAGACCAGACACTAGAGGGGGAGTGGTCAGCCCACGAAGGACAGCTAGCACCATAGTGTAGTATATAAAGAATGCAGTGTGCTCATCCTTCTCTTTTAAAATGACAGGCTGACTGCGCACTTAACCTGCTCATGCTCCTCTGGGCGGTTGGATATCCGGAACTCCTACTCTCATCTGCCCTGCTCAAAGTGAAAAACACACTACCGCGCAGGTTCAGAGAGCCCAGACGCTCTCTGCACCTGTGTGGTAGTGTGTTTAACGGGAGTGCTTAGCAAAAACGGGGGGGGGGGGGGGGGAGGAGTTGCGCTCTACTCCTGCTGTTGCAAGAGCAGCATTAACATGGGGTATTCCTTCCTACGAACTAATAATATACTGAAAGTTAAGCGCTCATTGACTTATGTATTATTCCAAGTGTAATACTAATAATAAAATGTGTATTCTTTTATCTTGAATACAATTCGTATTTTTCTATATCTTGTATTAGGCTGTAACCAAGAGGCTCAGTTCAATTAGTGGGATAACATTTAATGTTAGTATTATCACAATTTATTGAATCCTGGTTAAAATACATAAAAATACATTAATATAGACATTTAGATATTATGAGGCATTGATTTCTATATACATACATATGGTATGGCATCAATTGAACATACATAAAAAATCAGACAACCCTAGGTATATAGAACTCGACTAGTCTAGCTACTGGGAGGCAAATGGCAGTGGGTATAAATGCTGTGTTGATCCAGATATAACACAGTCACTGATATCTCAATAAAATAATGTTCATAGCATACAAGTCCAGTAGATAGGAATTGGTATTCCTTTAAGTCTCTGCTAGTGCAATATAAATATTCAGATCACTGTCCACATATATCACATGGTTATTGCTGCGATGCTTTCAAATTTAACTTTGTTTACTTGCAGTTTCGATGTATATAGAGATGGTGGCCGGGTACTCAGTTTACTGAAATCAGAGGATGTTTCTCGTGGTCCGTGCTTGTTACTGTTGGAGAGGAAAGCGCCTGCATTCCACTGTGGAGCGCATCTGTCCCTTCCTGTTCTCGCGTATGTCCAATAGATGAATTGTATGCAAGTCGGGAGTCAGCTGTTTTTTTAGCTCCTCCCTAACAACGGAGGGGGCGTGGCTATAATGTGTCGGGGCCTACCGGTAGATAGTCCGGCTGCCCGGCAGGCCAGTCCGAGCCTGACTACTGTTAACCCTTTAGGGTAAGTATAAGCTTAGATGCAAATATTGTTGCTATTTAATGGTGTTCATCTATAGGGACTCTCTTGTAATAAATCACTCACTGTGTATGCCCATCTTCCCCTCACAAGACCTTTACTTACCCTCTCTCACAGAGCCCCACAAGGGACCCTCCTCACTGAAGGACCAAAGAGTTACCGTTGCCTCGAAGGGAAAAGAGACCTGCATCCAATCATGATAGTGCCGTATGTATCAGCCGCTGATCGCAGTGCCTTCCTAACACACTGCGGTCTTACAGGCAAAGCAGCCGCCACCATCCGAGCGAATAAAACCTCTCAGCTCCAACAATATCCTCTCGATGAAAATATCTAGTCCCTCATCTGTTAGAGGTGTACCTACCCCATCTCTCCTGTAAAGATTTTCCTTTTCTGCCATTATTGCTGGTTGATCAATAACAAGAAAACCCTAGGGACCTAGTTACTTTATGAATGATACTATTGACAGGGCCATCTTAACAACATTACGGGCCCCTGGGCAAAGCAGTGCACCGGGACCCCTATACTATATATATATATATATATATATATATATATATATATATATATATATATATATATATATATATATATCCTCTGTGCTGTGCTTGCAGTGAATGTTGGGCGTGATGATATCATCATGCCCGACATTTACCGCGAGCGCAGCACGGAAGAGGGGAACAGGGAGGGAGCTGGATCACCACCTGACTTTAACGGTCAGGTGACCACAAAATGTAAGGGTTTTTTTTGTTTTCTTTTTATAGGAGTCCTGCCTCTAACCCCCTTGTCTGCTGGGCCCTGCCCATCGTGCCCGGTCGGAAAGACGGCCCTGATGTTAAGTTTCCTCGCCATTCTTAAAATAGTCTTTTGTGGGATTGCTGATCTCCAAGTTAGTCCGGGAATTAAAGCAGACCAGCCTATTGTAGTGGTTGGCCACCTGGTTCTAATAAGCTGTAAGTCAGTCCTAATTTGTATAATAAGATCCAGAGATTTTCCCTTGCCTAGATCACTACCACCCAAATGAATGACTAAGATGCCTGAGGCACCCCAGCGCTCTATTTGCTGAGTGAACCAAGGCAGGAAGTCGGGCCAACAGAAACCCCATCTTCCTAGCCATTTAATCTCAACATCAGCCAGCATATCAAACCCTGTTTTAGCCCTCACGTGCCTGGCTGACCAAATAATATATGCATGGCCAATGATCCAAATGCATTTAGCTGACGAGGGAAAACCTGTGGTAAGAGTTATTGAGTTAAACACAGGGATGTAAACACTGAGAGTTGGCCATATCACCCAGAAGTGCTGGCAAAAAGGGATGATGTACAGTCATTGCCAAAAGTTTTGAGAATGACACAAGTATTGATTTTCACAAAGTTTGCTGCTTCACTGTTTTTAGACCTTTTTGTCAGATGTTGCTGTGGTATACTGAAATAAAATTACAAGCATTTCATAAGTGTCAAAGGCTTTTATTGACAATTACATTAAGTTTATGCAAAGAGTCAATATTCGCAGTGTTGACCCTTCTTTTTGAAGACCTCTGCAATTCGCCCTGGCATGTTGTCAATCAACTTCTGGGACACATACTGACTGATGGTCCCCCATCATTGCCTAATCAATGCTTGAAGTTTGTCATAATTTCTGGGTTTATGTTTGTCCACCCACCTCTTGAGGATTGATCACAAGTTCTCAATGGGATTAAGGTCTGTGGAGTTTCTTGGCCATGGACCCAAAATCTTTATGTTTTGATCCCTGAGCCACTTAGTTATCACTTTTGCCTTATGGCAAGGTACTCCATCCTGCTGGAAAAGGTATTGTTCGTCACCAAACTGCTCTTGGAAGGTTGGGAGAAGTTGCTCTTGGAGGATGTTTGGTACCTTTCTTTATTCATGGCTGTGTTCTTAGGAAAAATTGTGAGTGAGCCCACTCCCTTGGCTGAGAAGCAACCCCACATATGAATGGTCTCAGGATGCTTTACTGTTGGCATGACACAGGACTGATGGTAGTACTTACCTTTTCAGATGCCTGTCAAGGTTCAATGCAAAATACAGCTCAGGAGCCAGAAATGAGGTAATAACACACAATGTTTATTGCTGGAAGTACAACCTGATGGTGTAATAATGAGCATACAGGTAAATGCAGAAATAAATACCGGGTAGATGGCTGATGTAGGTAAGTGGTGATATGGAGAGATCCCAGGTAGCAGGTAAACCACAAGTACAGAAGAAAGGAAGCACAGCAGCATGTAACAACAGGAAGTGCTGGGAGTGACAGGTATAAGAAGGAGAACACACAGGTGTAAGCAATAATTAGTTAAACAAGGTTAACTCCTAAAGCATAAGAAACAGGCACAATAGCAGCACCTCTGGTGATCAGAGGTACTGCAGCTAACACATCAAATTAAACAAAAATAAAGACCAAAAGTCCATGAGGCAGAAGCTGTCAATACAAAGCAGCAAGCTTATAGGCAGGTTGTTACAGTACCCCCTCCCTTAAGGGCGGATTCCAGATGCCCAAATCACCAAAAGTGATTGAAAGTCTCAGAGTCATAGTCCACAATTGGGTATGTAGAAGGGAAATCCTCATCCATGGACAGAGAAGGTACGGGAACCATGTCCAAGGAATGCAGGGGTCTCGAAGTCACACATCTCTTCTTTTTACCTTTCTTTTTCTTTGCTTTCTCTTTAGGGACACAGGATTGCACAAATTGAATAGAGCATGCAGTTAGCCTCAAGGGTTGGGCAACTGGAGACAACGAAGTTGGCACAGAAGACATGCAGGGAGTACGACTGACAAGTGCCAGAGTAAATTCCTTGATCACTGCATCTGTAAAAAGTTGCAAATCAGACAAGATGGAATCTTTGGTTTCAATGAAGGAGCTTGCCCATTCCAGAGCTTTCCCTGAAAGGTTAGATAACAGGTAAAACACTTGCTTTTGTTGGGTATCTAGGAGGTCGGTTACAGAGGGAAAATAAGAAATACAAAATTCAATAAAAGCATTAAATTGCTGAATATCCCCATTGAAGGTAGGTGGTTGGAAGTCTGGAACAGAGGATGAATTTGAATTAGCACGAGACTTGATGAGCTCGGGTTGAACATACGTTTCTGAGGACTAGGGAAGGATGTCATGATCTTACCTGTTCCCCGCTCCGCTGCGCTGTTAGAGTTGTCTGGCATCTGTGTCCGCTCCGGCAGTTCAGCGCTGTCTTCCGATGGCGCAACCGCACTTCCTGTTCTCCCAGCGTCAAGTCATGTGACTCCTGGGCGGGGAATTCAAATCTCTATATCTACTCTGCTCTGACACGCTACCTTTGTCAGAGCAATGTGTTTCCTGTTCCTGGCTACCTTTTCCTGTGTACCTGACTCCTGTGATCCTGCTCCCTGTGTACTCCTATGTTTCCTTAGACTCCTGTGTACCAACCTGGCTGTGACCTGACTACTCTTTGGCTTTATCCCTGTCACCGCGAATTGGACTGACCATCCCGTGTACCGACTCGGCTGTGTTCTTGACAACTCTCTGGATTTCCCTCTGGCACCGTATACCTGATGACCTCCTGTGTACCGACCCGGCTGTGTTTCTACTCCTCTGGATTCATCTTCTGCTACGCACACAACTGGCTCCGTGCATCACCGGTTTCCGCTCCAGACCTCCAGACCCTGGAATTCACGGTTAGTGCCTGTATTTGCATCACCTTGTCATATTGCCTGTTTGACTACCCATCATTTAGAGCCTTCTACCTTACGTCAGTAGGCTAACATGGGGGGCCGCGACCTGCGGTTCTTCGGCAGCAAAGTCCACCCTACCTTGCGGTGGTTCTTGGTGAAGACCGGAAGGCCGTTAGACTCCGCGCCCTAGGTAAGCCTGTGTAAATACTGACTAAGGCATCAGAACCGTAACACAGGACACCCTTGGCAGAAGACAGCCTGGACTGGACAGATGACTTGGCAGGGGGCCCAGATTGGGCAGAAGACTTGGCAGCAGGCCCGGACTGGGCGGCAGACTTGGCAGCAGGCCCGGACTGGGCGGCAGACTTGGCAGCAGGTCTGGACTGGGCGGCAGACTTGGAGGGGACAGCTCTGTGAGAAGCCTCGGAGGGGACAGCACTGTGAGAAGCCTCAGAGCAGACGGCGCTGTGAGAAGCCTCAGAGCAGACGGCGCTGTGAGAAGCCTCAGAGCAGACGGCGCTGTGAGAAGCCTCAGAGCAGACAGCACCAAGTGGTAACTCGGGCTGATCCGCATAGAGTAGCAACTCGGGCTGAACCGCATACAGTGGAAACTCGGCCTGAACCGCATGGACAGGCAACTCGGGCTGAACCGCATGGACAGGCAACTCGGGCTGAACCGCATGGAAAGGCAAATCAGGCTGAACCGCATGGACTGGCAACTCGGGCTGAACCGCATGGACTGGCAAGTGTAAGGAATAATTAGTTCAACAAGGTTAACTCCTAAAGCACAAGAAACAGGCACAATAGCTGCACCTCTGGTGATCAGAGGTACTGCTGCTAACACATAAATTTGAACACAAATAAAGACCAAAAGTCCAGGAGGCAGAAGCTGTCAATACAAAGCAGCAAGCTTGTAGGCAGGTCGTTACAATGCCCCAACAATCTGAAAGGGGATTCATGAAAGAAAATGCCGTTTCCCCAGTCCTCAGCAGTCCAATTCCTGTACCTTTTGCAGAATATCAGTCTGTCCCTGATGTTTTTCCTGAAAAGAAGTGGCTTCTTTGCTGGCCTTCTTGACACCAGACCACCCTTCAAAATTCTTTGTCTCACTGTGCGTGCAGATGTACTCACAACTGCCTGCTGCTATTCCTGAGCAAGCTCTGTACTGATGGGAGGCAGCCAATGAAAAGCGGTTAGATAGTGCTGTTTGTGTGATCACATCTCATAAGAAGCATATCTGGGGATGCTACCCAGTCTCATTAGGTCACACTTACGTGTACTCAACTTACACTTGTCCACACCCTTTCTACCTCTCCAGCCGTAAGGTGCCATAAGTCTAAGAAACACTTTGATTTAAATAGGGATTAATTTTAATACATATGCAACATATCCAACTCTGAATGAAGACCTTTAAGATAATTACTCCTCTATGTTGCTGCTTGAAATTTCTGCCTTTTAAAAACTTTCCAAAAAACAATATAAAAACTTTGAGTAAAAAAAATAAAAATACTTAACAGCAAATTGACTCACTTCAAAATTGTTGCGGCTTCCAAAGGTACTGTAAAATAAATTATGCTCTTTTTAATTAAGCAATATATACCTTTCATAGAAATAGTTATTGTAGAAACCAAATAGTTAAAAATGATTAGCTACAGACCTTCATAGCTAAAGGAATTCCAATTAGATTAACGACTTCTGTTTTAAGGATGAGCGGTTTTGTTTCAAGAACTTAGATAATACTCATTTCCAGTAAAGATAAGCAAGATAAGCTGTCTGTACTGTTCTAAAGCTGAGTACACAGTACAGGTCTTTGTCCAATAATCGGCTCAACCAACCGACATGCGACCGCTCGTTCAAAAGTCGGGCCAGTGTGTATAGTGACACGATGGTCGAAAGTCTGCCCAAATGGACAATTGTCGCCTCATTTGGTTGGTACTACCGTTCAATATTTTCGTTCCAATCTCCTTTCCGTTGTGTAGTGTGAATAAATTTCCGACCGAACCACAACAATCCTCCGATACTTCCTCAACCTAGGGGGCATGTGTATGTAAATTTGTGATGCCTGTACCAGTCCCATGTGGTGTGGTATCCGCACATCACTGACTTGTGTTTCATATACATGTGCATTGCACCTTTCTGGTTGCAGACCATTACACTTGTGTAAAGCACGTGTGTTATTATCCTTTGCATCTATATTGGGAATCTATTCATATTTACCCTTTATAAACTTATACCTTTATAAACTATTAAACTTATAAAGTCATATTAACCTTTATTAACTAATATTTGTAAAATACCCAGAATAAACCACACAGTGTTAATGCAACAGTTCATTTGCTCACCTTGTACACTGCTCGAGATCAGTTTGTGTTGTGGTCCCTCTGACACAATCGCAATAATAGCAGGCTTAACCTCCATATATTCTGGAAAACAGGCGCCATATTGGTTATTATAACGGTACAGGCATGTGCCCAAAGTATTTAGTTGTCTACACATGTTCACTAAAATACCTTTGTGTATAACTTCTTTCATATCTTGGTATTCACCATCAATTTTTTCTTGTTAGTTAACAAGTGTTACTTTAGTTGTATCAGTGGTATCTAAACAGGCCTTCTCACCGTTAATTCTTCATTCTGACAAAAAAAAATATATGTTACAAATCAGGCGTTTGCATTGCTTCGTTGGAAACTAGAATGAAATAAAGTCCTTCAAACACGTGCTTCTCACGTTTTTTAATGGTCCAGTACTTTTACTATCATTTCCACCTCTCTTGGGCTCATTGGCTTTGCTCTTTGTTCTTCTTGAGCATCTCCTTCCCTCACCTTAAATTTTTCAAAAATTTTTGGCCCTTCCAGCACCATTTCTGACTCTGTCTCCGTCTCTATAGCTGCAACCCCCACTGACACCTTCTCCTCACCCGCCATCTTCTCACTTTTCTCGGCACCAGAGAGGCTCCTGTCATTTTAGACACTCACACATGCAGGGGCGCACCCAAGGGGGGTTTCCTAGTCCCCAGAAACCCCTGTGCTACCTGGGATGCTGTATGATTACAGTGGCTGGCCCCTCTCCCGGGTCCAGCCACTTCTGCTTATAGCTTGTAGCTTGGGAGGATCGTCTCCCAGTCAGTCCCCTGCTGTGTGAGCACAGCTTTCTGCTGGCAGATTGGCCCCGCCCCTTCCTCTCACACAGCCAGCATGGGTGTAATGCAGGAGGCAGCAGAAGAAGGTAAGAATGTGTGTGTGTGTGTGTGTGTGTATGACAGCTTACATGTATGTGTGTTTGATCCTGTGTTTGTGTATGTGTGAGTCTGTGTATATGGCAGTTTACATATCTATGTTTGTGTGAGTCTGTGTTTATCTGTGTATATGGCAGTTTACATATCTGTGTTTGATCCTCTGTGTGTTTGTGTATGTGTGTCAGTCTGTGTTTGTTTGTGTATATGACAGCTTACATGTCTGTGTTTGATGCTGTCTGTGTTTATCTGTGCTTATCTGTTGTCTAAGTCGTATAATATTATAATATTGTTTTGCCGTGCGATTGCGATTCGTACGCCACGTAACACAGATCCGTACGCCACCTAACACAGCGCGTGGTGCGATCGCATGGTAAAATACGCACGCACACACTCGCATGACAACATTTAGTTATTTATGTAATTCATAGTCATATTGGATCCATTACACAGTAATTTATGAGCAGACAGTATTTGGTTTATTATTAGTTTATATATTATGATTATATGTACACTAGAGTGTTATCTAAGGTTCAGGTTATGGGAAATGTTTCATGTCTGATATCATACCAATCCCCTATTCATCAGCAGCTGTCCGATTCCATCGCCGAAGAGATCGCATATTGCATAATCTAGTTATTGATGTTAGGGAATAAATAGCCAGAGTGATATCAGAATGTGAAATGCTAATGAATTCATTGTAACTGGAGCATATCCCCTGGAGAGACGACCCCCACCTTTGGATTCCTTAGATTGAATCAGCCTATGACCTGTTTACCCTGGAACCACCCTTGTCTGGACCTATAGAAGCAAGCTATGTCATCTCTATTGTTCACTGTGTAACACTGACTGAATATATATCCTAGTGGCACCCCCACCAGTCTCAGACTTCACTGATCACAGTATTCAAAGGTGAATCACTGTCCAGGGGTGCCCGTGGTTAGTGCAGCGGTATGTATGTAACTTTTGGTATTGACTGTACTGTATCAATATAATAATGTATTGAATTGTTGACTATTTACATCTGCTAAAATAAATCACTTTGTGCGTTAGAAACACAATACAATCGCCTATGCAATGCTTATTTGAAAACGATAGAATTACTTTAATACTGTGTATATGGCAGTTTACATGTCTGTGTGTTTGATCCTGTGTGTTTGTGTATGCGTGTGTCTGTACTTAAATGTGTATGTGGCAGGTTACATGTCTACGTATTTGTGTATATGTGATTCTGTGCTTGTCTGTGTATGGGACAATTTACATGTCTGTGTGTTTGAACCGATGTGTGTTTGTAGCCACGCCCATACACATGCTGGTCATGCCTACTGGTATCGTGGCATGGAAACCCCCCTCATCGAATCCTGCGTTTGCCCCTGACATGGGCGTTTGTTTCTGCTGTGGACCAATCAGCAATGATGCCCACTGAGAGTGGAGCATTAACCTTGTGTATGGAGATTTTGGGCTATTACTTTAACCCGTACATGACCATTACATACAAAGGGATTTTATTATTAGGGAATAATTATTGCATTGCACTCTACAAGTTAAATGTTTTTTCTAAATTTTATGTATGGCAATAAACTTCTATTTTATAGGAAGGAATGAAGAAACAGAGTTGTCTTCTCTTTTTTTAGGAGGTTTTGGGTGTGTACCAAATTAAAATCATTGCTCACGACAACATGGCTGTAAAAAGTCGCTAACGGGATGGCCGCTTTTCCCTTTATCGTCTAAAACAAGGCTAGTGTGTATGCAATCCATCGACCGAGCGATCGGACCATCGATCGGATGTAAAATTGATCGGCATAAAAAGTTGATGGAAAATTCTGTAGTGTGTATCCAGCTTAAGAAAGATTTACAGATGTCTTTGTACAATTGATTAAAGGTCATAACTACAATGTAAAGGATTGTGTTAATTATTATACTATGTAACCACAAGAGGGTATGCTTCTGCATTCTGTATAAATATTAGTATACCAGTTTCAGCAAAACAGAACTGATTATTCCAGACAACTGTGTGTGTGTGCGTGTCTCAGATCAATTCTCCATTGTGCACTGTATACCTGAAATTGAAGGGATTATACAGATGGGAAAAGTTCTATTGCCTTTAACAGTACTTGGAGGCCCCAGCGAGATTCGTAAACCTTCCAGAAAAATGCAAAAGAGCCAAGGAGAAACAGAGCTAGGAACAATAAAACCGCGGTGAGTAGAAGTTTTATTCTGCTCTGAAAAAAGTCATTGCTATTTCTGTGTCTTCTAAGATTTGTCAGTTTGATGTGAAGGTTCAACAATACTCACCCTTCTGGTTCTGGTAAATTTCATTGCTTGTGTTTGTTATGTTTTGTCATATTGTTGATTGTTTAAATGTCTATTGTTAAAGAAAAGTGTACAACAATATTTAAATTAACTGCTGAAGGATTTAAAGTTAACAGTATTTTTGCTGGTAGAAATTTGAGAAAGCCTTCTATATATAGGGGGTCATTCTTTTTGTCTATTGGTTGCACAAAACGAATTGATCAAAAATTTGTGGGTAAATTGTGGAAAGAAATACCACGTGAAGAATTAGAAGGTGCAATATTTGTTGTTTGGTAAAGGTTAAGTAAAGTGATAAGAGAAAGATTCTGTATATATGTGATTAGGGTGTCTTTCTGAATATCGGAAAGGGCATACTCCTATAAGTATGGGAAACTCAGGTACCATTTCAAGTAAGGGACCCAGGTGTGCCATGGATATTGTGAAAATGATACATGGTGAGGCAGCCCTGAAGGGTAATAGTAAATTATTTTAGCGGGGCGGGTTAGCCCTAGGGGAATTTTTAGTCCCGGATAAATTACGAGAATTAAGGAAGACACAAAATCAATATATACATAAGAATGGTCAAATAGGTCAAATAGAATGTTGGATGCAAACAGCTGAGTTGGAATATGAAAAAGAATGTGATCAGATGGATGAGATTGTAACGGATTTGAAGTTTGATGATAACCCACTAAGACAGAGAAATAACAAGGGGACAAATTGGGAATGTCCTATTTGTGGAGTAATCTTAGGACAGAAATTTATATGTGTATTTACAGTCACTTTAAGCCACTAAAACAAATTTGGGTGGAAAGTGGGAGAAAATATTCTTACTGACACACTTTAATTTTGTAATTGTACAACCTCTTGAGGTTAATTTGTTCTTTCTGGTTGTGTATTGTAACCCTTTCGCTGGACGCAGTGATTGGGTCTAGCTACTAAGCAGGGCCATCTTAACAACATTATGGGGCCCCGGGCAAAGCAGTGCATCGGGGCCCCTACATTATAGATAGGTGTACACTTGCTCAGTGACCCTTGAAGGTTTTTTTGCAGGTTTTTTTTTTTTCAGGATTATTTATTCTAATTAAGAACCCTGCCTATGGGGCCCCCTTGTCCGTGGGTCCCCCGGGCACCTGCCCATTGTGCCCAATGGAAAAGATGGCCCTGCTACTAAGAAGGTCATTTGTTTTGTCTGTAATATTGCAATTTACAAAAATCAGACAAGTTTAAATATTGTAACTAGCATTATTTGTGCTGTGAATCTGTCATTAAAATGAGTTAAAAACAAGCTTTACTGAGGGGTCAGTTGCTAGTCACATGTATAGGAAGAATAGTTTAATTGCTGTCAAAAATCTTGAACATTTGCATAAGGCAGACTTCTAACAAAACTTACTTTCCCTGTAACAGATACTGTTGATGTTGAAATTTAAAGCCATATAATCTTTGATATAAGAGAGTGGGCAGGTGGGTTGGGTACTGTGGATGTATGTATATGGGAGAGAAATGACACATTGTGCATATTTTTTAGTTTTTTTTTGCTTTGTTTCTGTCTTACTACGTGAGAGTGAGATAGAGAATGGAATGTCTCATCCCTGCAGATTCTCTCCCTATTTTGTTCAGTGGGAAAGAGAAGGACTTATTTTACAATATATGTGTGGTTGATAAAAAAGAGTTTTTCGAGTGTGCTTCAGTAATTCAAGAGTAATTAAAATATCTCCTGAGTGGTAACAGCACATTGAAGCTAATTAGTATTAACTGAATGCCGAAAAATCCATAACTGAAAGTGAATGGCCACGTACCCCACATGAAGTTTGTTCCTACTTCTAGACTAACCAAGTGTAAGGTAGCTTTTGCTAACACCCTCAAATTTCACAATCAAAGGGTCTACTACTTTGAACACAGCTATATCATTATCATATCATTATCGGTGAGCAGGGCTGCCAAGAGGAATTCAGGGCCCCGGTACAACAAATTCATGGAGCCCCCCCTTATAGTTGAGTAAGCAAAAAAAATTTTTTATGGTGCATTGGGGGCGTGGCAATGCACCATTGGGGCGTAGCTAGCACAATAAAATCACTAGGTCCTGAATTCCCCGGAGCGTGACATTTGTCCAAGCACTCCTGACTTTCAGGATATCTAGCACCCTTATGTAGTATAGGAAGAATGCGGTGTGTACGCAAAGAGTTCAGTCTTGGCCTGCGCCCACTGGGCTCACCAAACATTGACATTGTTCCTACTAGAATCACAACATTTCACACACTATGCTGCTCTGTCCTACCTGTTCTTCTCACTTTTACCACATGTGGCTGCTGGTTTCTTTAGTTGCGGCTTGTCCGGATCCTGGAATGTTGGAGGACCTATTTGAAAAAAAATGGCTACATTTAGAAAATTACAGCCAGCCCCACCATTAAATTAATAACATCCATGATTAATAATTATGCCTTCCTCCAGCCCCAACATTAAAATAGTATTCCCATTACCACGCAAACAAAATAGCAGCCATTAATTAGCCACCATCTACCTCACACACACTACATTGCCAAAAGCTCAGTGCCATCTCACACACACACACATTACTGTGCCCCTTTATCATCACCACGCTATGCCCCCTTATAATCACACTGCACCCTCCATGCTGCCTTTGCCCCTTTCTTTAACCCCCTGTGCCATGCTGCTTGTCCCTCTTTTTTTTAACCCCCTGTGCCATGCTGCTTGTCCCTCTTTTCTTTAACCCCCTGTGCCATGCTGCTATTGTCCCTCCTTTCTTTGAACCCCTGTGCCATGCTTCTTGTCCCTCCTTTCTTTAACCCCCTGTGCCATGCTGCTTGTCCCTCTTTTCTTTAACCCCCTGTGCCATGCTGCTATTGTCCCTCCTTTCTTTAACCCCCTGTGCCATGCTTCTTGTCCCTCCTTTCTTTAACCCCCTGTGCCATGCTGCTTGTCCCTCTTTTTTTTTAACCCCCTGTGCCATGCTGCTTGTCCCTCTTTTCTTTAACCCCCTGTGCCATGCTGCTTGTCCCTCTTTTTTTTAACCCCCTGTGCCATGCTGCTTGTCCCTCCTTTCTTTAACCCCCTGTGCCATGCTGCTATTGTCCCTCCTTTCTTTAACCCCCTGTGCCTCTCTGCATTTCTCCTTCCTTTCTTTAACCCCCTGTGCCATGCTGCTTGTCTTGTCCCTCTTTTCTTTAACCCCTCTGTGCCATGCTGCTTGTCCTTCATTTTTTAACCCCTGTGTCATACTGCTATTGTCCCTCCTTTGTTTAACCCCTCTGTGTCATGCTGCTATTGTCCCTTCTTTCTTTAACCCCTCTGTGTCATGCTGCTATTGTCCCTCCTGTCTTTAACCCCTCTGTGTCATGCTGCCCCCCCTCCGTTCCCCCCCCCCTGTTTTCCTCCCTTCACTTACCTTTACTTCTCTCTTCTTTCTTGTCTTCTCTACTGCTCTGTGCTCCATTGCTCCAGACTGACTGAATGCTGGGCGTGACATGATGATGTCACACCCGGCATTCAGTCAGTCTGGAGCAATGGAGCACAGAGCAGCATAGAGGAGGGACGCCGGCGTAGAGGAGGGACGCCGGCGCTGCAATCACGTGAGTATGGTTTTGGTTTTTTTTAACTACCCTGCTCCCCCCACCAACGACCGAGCCACCCCCCCTTCCCCCCCGCCGGAAAAAAAAAAGAAAAGAAAAGAAAAAAAATTAGTTTTTTACAAAAAAAATTATAATAAAAAAAAAAAATTAGTACCTGCTCCCCCCCTCTCGGCGGCCCTGTCGTGAGTTTAAAAGAGGGGAGAACAGTGACAGGGTGGGCATATAATGGGGATGAAATTGAGATTAAAGCAGAGGTCACAGGAGAAGATGCAGAAACAGAAAATAACCTTTCTTTTTCTTTTTATGACAGTCATGATTGTCTCGAGTTACTGAATCAAGAAACAGCCAGTACTCCCCACATACGTGATGTTTCTATGCCTGAGACTGAACAGCAGATCTTTGTGGATGGTTCATGGTACTAGACAGAAGGCACTCCACACACAGATTCTGCAGTCACCACAGAAACAGACATACTGATGCAGGAACCACTAGCTGCAACCTGTTCATCCGAACAGACCAAACTGGCTGCTCTCACTTCAGCCTGTATTCATGCTGACGGGCAGACGGTCATCATGTACACTGACTTACATTATGCTTTTGGGGTAGCTCATGACTATGGCTCTATATGGAGCAGCAGGAACTTCGTAGGATCTATGGGTAAACCCATAAAGAATGCAGACTACATACGGTCAATTTTTACAGCATTACAGCTGTTCAGACAAGTAGCAGTGGTAAAAGTCAAAGCACACATTAGGGAAAATAACATGCAGAGACCAAAGGTAACGCACTAGCAGACCAAGCAGCAAAGGCAGCAGCTCTAAAGCCCTTACCTACCCCAGTTATGACAGTGAGCTTAGACTAATCGACTTTGAAACATTTAAAACTTTGCAGAGCCAAGTCTCTCGGAAAGAATTGGGAGGGTGGAAAGAATTGGGAGCAACTGAGGACCAAGGAGTGTGGTCACTCTATCCCATCATGACTCAGCTCTTACACGGAAAGGCTCACATATCACGTGATGCCATGGTTAACATGCTATAGAAAAACTGGATTGCACCTGGTTTCTCCCAGGCAGCTCAGGCCTATGCATTTGGTTGCACTATATGTGCCCTTAATAACCCAGGTAAAACTGTGCCTGTACCAAAGAGACACACTGCCAAGACCTACTATCCCTTTCAAAGATTACAGATAGATTTCATCCAGCTGCCACAGGTCTCGGGCTCTGAGTATGTCCCGGTCTGCATAGATCTTTTTTTCAAACTGGCCAGAAGCATGGGCCTGTAGAACAGCAAATACAAAAACTGTAGCAAAGAAACTTCTAGCTGAAGTGGTCTGCAGATATGAGGTCAAAGATGTCATCGAGAGTGACAGAGGTACCCACTTTACAGAGGAAAATCTAGGCCACATCCTAGCTGATGTAGGCATCACACAGGCTTTCCACACACCATACTGCCCACAGAGTAGTAGGAAAGTTGAAAGGTTAAATGGAACTATCAAATTAAAAGTACAGAAAATGATGGCTGAGACTAATAAAACATGGTTGGAGTGTTTACTACTAGCTTTGTTTTCTGTAAGGAATACCCCAAATACTAAAACTAAGCTAACTCCCTATGAGATACTGTTTGGAACCCCCACTAGGTTGGGATGTTATTTTCCACAGCAATTACAGCATAAATATGGTGATCAGACAGATTATTTGATAAATCTTTAAAAAGAACTAACTAAAATCCACCATCAGGTTTTTGGTTCAAAGCCAGACGCTGATCAAATCGAGGGAGCTCACAGCCTTGAGCCGGTAGACTGGGTCTGCATAAAGAAACACGTCAGGAAAGGTCTTTAGCCAAGATTTGAGGGCCCTTTCCAAGTGCTATTGACCATGTCCACTTCAGCGAAGGTGGGAGGACGAGAATCGTGGATCCACGCTTCCCACTGCAAGAGAATAAGCAGCCTTTTGCATTAAAATGTAAGTAATGGGTCTAAAACAGATAGAACAAAAGGGGTCTACTTTTGCTAAAATAATGATTTGTGCTGGAGTGATGTCTTTTGCAATTGCAGTTTTAGTCTGGACCTTTTTATTAGGCCCTTAAACACAAGAAACGGATACAGATAAAAGGTTAATGTGTCATAATTGCAGCACAAGAGAGCTACATGCACATTTGCAGGAGACTTGGGATAATAAGTTTGTGAAGATGCATTATATGTTTACCAAAGCACTGAGTAATGTTAGTGATTGCTGGATATGCACACACTTCCCAATATCATTGAAAACCATGCCATATTTAGCTGTGCCAATTTCTTGGGATGAACTAAGATTGCAAGACAGGTAACAGGTCAAGGGTTTAATACCACCAAGGTATCATTTTGTGTGGAAGGGTGAACCACATGCAGATGACCTAATATACCAACCATGGTATAGCAAGATGGAATTATCTCTATTCGTATTTGGAGGATCGGTACAAAATACTAATAATATGGAAGCCTACGCAAAATTATTTAATAATGTGACTGACCAGATACTGGATATATTGAAGATAACTTCTGAGACTTTAAAATATCATGTGACGATCCTGAGACAGCATCAGCTGGTGCTCGACTATCTGTCTACTGCACAAGGAGGAATGTGCCAGAAAGTCAGCCCAACCTGTTGTTCCTATATTGTTGATAATTTTAGTGAACCTATAAGAGCGCACATTAGAGAAGTAAAAAGACTCAAGGAGGAATTTAGGAAACAACATAATGATCCTGAATATGATCTTGATACAAAGGGCTGGTTCTCATGGGTAAACCCGGCTGACCGGTTCAAAGGTTTAGGAGGATTGGTTATGGGAAAAATTCAAATGATTATACAAGGATTGTTGCTAATTTTTGCTATCTTTTTAGTTATCAAGCTATTGATATGGGCAAGGTTTATATATATATATATTATATACAAAAAAAAGGGATTTTATATATATATATATATATATATATATATATTTCATTCTAGTTTCATATGAAGTCCTTCAAACAGGTACACTACACGTGGCACTCACTTTTTTTAATGTTTCTACGAATTCGCTCCAGTCACCTTTCCTCTTTATTTTTAAGGTCTGACCACCTCTTCTTTACTTGGAATTTATTTCTTTTTTTTCCCAAGTTCTTCCTTCAGTAATCACAGTAGTTTTTGCATTATCACTTCCTTTCTATTATTATCTTTTCTGTACTTTCGCTTTTGACAGTCGTAGTCGTACTGGTCCGGTACTTTTACCATCATCTCTACCTCTCTTGGGCTCATTGACTTTACTCTTTTAACTGCAGTAAATTTTATTTCTTCGTCTTCTTGAACTTCTCCATCCCCACCTTAACTTTTTCAACATTTTTTGGCACTTCCAGCAACATCTCTGACTGCGTCTTCGTCTCCATAGTTGCAACCCCCACTGACACCTTCTCCTCACCCGCCATCTTCTCACGTTCCTTGGCGCTAGACAGGCTCCTCTATAATTTTATACACGCAGACATGGACCTTCGTTTCTGCTGTGGACCATTCAGCGATGATGCCCACAGAGAATGGAGCATTGTGGATGATGCCTATTCGTGTATAATAACCTTGTGTATGGAGATTTTTTGCTATAACTTTAACCCATACAGGACCATTACATTTAAAGGGATGTTACGATCGTTTTTAGCAGTACATTCGTTCACATATATGGTAAGTTCTTTCTGATTGGTGCATACATGTGTACTTGCATTGCTTTATTGTACACCATAGATGTAAAATATGTTTATTTGTATTGTAGCCAAACAGAACACAATGTCTTACGAAAGAAATGCTGACCTAATGAAGGATTTCATTGAGACCTACAGGGCTCACCCATGTTCGTGGAAAGCCAAATCCAAAGATTATTCAAACAGAATGATACGGAACGTGGCGATGCAAGAGCTTGTAAAAGCATGTCTGCCATATCACCCTGGAGCAACTGTGGAATGGGCATAAAGCAAAATCCAGAACCATAGGACTGTGTATAAAAAAGAATTAAATAAATTTGATGCCGCCAAAAAATAGGGAGCTGCAGCTGAAGACGTGTATGTGCCAAAGCTATGGTACTTTGATCTTTTACACTTTGTGAGGGACCAAGAAACATCACATACGCCCACTAGCAGCATGCCCACAGACAGCAGTTCATCCACAGAGGTAGAGCAAGCATATGATATACCTGCAAGCGGCACAGTAAGTACAGTACATTATGATGTTGTCATGTAACAGGTTTATTCATGTTAAAAGAATCAACAAAACAATTAAAATACATAAAATGTATATAAACAGTTGTCATAAGCAATCATTCTGCCATGGCACGACACCATCCCCGTCGAAATACGTTAGGTACGCCTCCCGATTTAATTAGCCAATGTACTACTATTTTTTAAGTGTCCATACTCTAATGGTGTCAATAAATAAACAAATGGATAGGTCCCCTATGGCGCAGACAATCGGGAGGAGTATGGTGATCACTCCCTAATGAGGGGTAGGTGAGCAACCTGGCAGATTGGGGGTGTCAACCCTTTAAATTATATACAATAAGTCAATGTGGTATCGCCTTGACGCACAATAAGTGCCTTTATTTCCTCAGAGGGTTAGCATATATACTTAAACACTAATAGAGAAGGTTGCAACCTTTTAGACAAAGGGTCAATAAAACCATAAACACTGACAGTGATTATATCATAAAATGCAGGTATCATAGGATTAGCCTTAAACCTTTTAGATACACAGATGCAAATCAGATCAGAGACCCGCAGAGGTATTGCTGGTGAGGGTACAGGATTCCTATTCACCATACAAATAAAAAACCATAGCTGGCACTTAGGACAAAACAATGCAGCTACAAACAGAGTCTCTATTCAATCCAGTGCTATAGAAATAAAGGACAGTAACAATCAAGTCTCAGAGTGGTGTTGTAGTCCAAACAGATCAGGTCCAAACCATATATAATATTGTTCCAGAGACTGGAAGCTCACACGAGCAGTGGGGCCACGGTCCCGTGGTATCTGCGGGTAGCCGGTAAAAACCCACTGTGAGTATGGGTGAAAGAAAAAGTCCAAAGATCCGGCCAGTGGGTCCGGATGTAGTGCGCTTTCACTTACCCTGTCCAGGGTTGGTAGTCTCCTCCCAATTGTTGTCTCCGGCTATGGCAGGAATCATTAGTGTGTCCCACAGTCGCGGCCGAGGCTGGGTATGTTCTGTGCATGCGCATGCGGCAATATGTAGGAAAAAGGTCCTCAATAAGTTCTAATGTCCAGAACCAGTGGGAATATGAGGACCAGTGTCTAAGCCAACGCGTTTCACCAAAAAGGCTTCTTCAGGGATAGTGTTACATGTCCATAGTTCCCTGGTGGGTTTTATAAGGGGCGTCCTTCTCAGTGATAGGCAGACTTGTTCTGTTCTCTATTGGTCCACATTGATGTGGACATGATTAGTCATCCAATAGTCTGGGCGAATGTCTTAATGGGCGGGATAGAAGTATTCAATAGGTACAGTGATGTGATTGGCATTTATAGTGGCAAATCACAAAGTGGATGTCAAATGAATATGTAAATCCACAGCATATGTAATAGCATGAGAAGGAACTTCTAATGTCCATAAAAATAGAGATTGAATATCCGATATTTGTGAAAAAAACAGGTGGCCACAATTATATGTGTCATCCTTTTCGAATATGCAAAATAAATCTCCCTCACGGGGGGATAACAAAGTATGTTAATAGTGGTGTAAATATGCCTATATACGGGAGATGGACACCGATATAGGTGTCATTCTCTCCAGATACATCATGAAACTCCCTGGGGGATATAAAGATGTGTTCATGGTGGTGTATATATTCATGTTTGTCCAAAGTAGGAGGACAACAAGGAGTAAGCACATATTAAGATATAGATAACAGATGCAGCATGCTACCATGGGCGGACAAAGCGTAATGTCTCAACCGTTTATGACATTCACACCAATAGCATCAGGAAGGATGCCACATTACGCTGGGGACACATCTGTAATGGACACAAGCGAAATTTTTCACTACCAACAATTATAAACAAATAATTATTGCATTGCATTTTACAAGTTAAATATATTTTTAAAATTGTATATATGGTAATAAACCTCTATTTATTTTATAATGAATACAATTGCTTTTTACCAACCTTCATATACTGATCACAGAGAACTTCGATGATAGCATCACAGGTGTCAGGTATTATACCAAGAGCTTGAGGTGATATAGCTGTGCTGTATGTCAGATCTGCCAGTGCCCTCCCTGTTGCCACAAATCTTAGTGTTGCCACCAGTCTTTGCTCTGTCGGTATGGATCTACATAAATGGGTGTTCTGCCTCTAGATGAGAGGGGTTACTACTTGGAGCAGTTCCTGAAAAGTGGCATCATTCATACGAAGAAAATTCCTAAAGTAATGTGGGTTGTTGTCCCGTATCTCCTGTAGCAGGGGCATATAAGAGAATGTGTCTCTCCTCTTGAACCAATCTTTGCTCCAAAAAGATCTATTCTTTCTACTTATCTCTCTGCAGGTTCAGCAAGCAGGAAAAGTGCAGTTGCTTTTTCTTCTTCTACTGTATCCATTGTAGGTTAAAAAATAGGAATGAATGAAGAGACAAAGTTGCCTTTTCTTTTCATGCGGTTTTGGGTGTTAGCTATAGTGATAGCTCTGACCCTTTATGCTAATGTCTTTGGTATATTGTTACATGCCCCGCAAATGTTGCTTCAGTGTGTATGAAATTAAAATCATTGCTCACAACAACATGGCTGTAAAAAGTTGTTGACGGAACGGCCGCTCTTCCCTTTATCGTCTAAAACAAGGCTAGTGTGTATGCAATCCATCGACCGAGCGATCGGACCATCGATCGGATGTAAAATCGATCAGCATAAAAAACTGGTGGAAAATTCTGTAGTGTGTGCCCAGCTTAAAAAAGATTACAGATGTCTTTGTACAGGTGATTGACGATCATAACAACAATGTAAAGGATTGTGTCAATTATTATACTATGTAACCACAAGAGGGTATGCTTTGTTTTCTGTATAAATATTAGTATACCAGTTTCAGTAAAACAGAACTGATTATTCCAGATGACTGTGTGTGTGTCTATGATCAATTCTCCAATGCGCGTGTATACCTGAATTAGAAGGGATTTTACAAGTGGCAAAAGGTTTTTTTTGCCTTTAACAGTACAAATCAGGCAGTGAACCCAATCAGCAAAAACTACCCTTTTAGTGTGCATTGGATTATTTCTTTTAGAAATATGTGGTCTTACAATAGCAAATACATTGGTAGATTAGCACGTTACTGAACATAAAGTGTTATCTTGTGCAAGTACATTTGTAAATGTGACAACATAGCAAAAATTAAATTAATATAAGACAAATTCTGGTGCAGCAGCATAAAACCAGGTGACACAGCAGGCCTGTGGCTCAACAAAGAAAAATGCTTTATTTCTTAGTTTGTACATCCTCCCCCAAGACATTTCAATGTATAATAGTTAATCCTTTTTATCATAACTTGCTCTCACACATTTACTGCAACACTGCACAGTCTCGCTGAATTACCTGATTCTGAAGTGAAATATGAGTGTTCTTTTCCTATGGCACTGACCAAGCAGAACAGACTTTTGCAGAATTCAGTACCTGTCTGCATTTCCTAGTCTCAGAACATAAAGGACAAATAAGGTTATGTTGTGACACGATTATATTTACAGTATCTGTAGTGCTTAGATAATTCTATTTCATTGTAGATAAGGAGCAATTAGTTTTAATAATAATTATTACAAAAATATATTATAATAATGTTAGGAACCCCTCCAGCCGGCACAACACAACCCGGAGTCTACTCTGCCAGTCAGGTGTTCACTGGAGCCCCTGATGGTGGGGACAGACTGGGCTGCGGACTGACAGAGGGTCGTGAAGTGTGTACCGGCTGGGGAGAACCCAGGCAAGGAGAGTGGAATCCAAGCAGGGGTCAGGGGCCGGCAGCAGACAACGGTACCAATAAACAAGCTGAGGTCAGGGGTCACGAGCAGGCAGGGAGGTCTGTATTCAAGCCAGAGGTCAGGGCCACGAGGTTCACAAGCAAAGTCCAAATCCAAGCCAAGGGTCATACACGGGAAAACAACAGCAAGTCTAATAGACAGGACCAAGGCAGAGAGCAGGCTTAGCAGACTGGATGCAGAACTATAACCGGCCGTGAGTTTGCAGAACTCACTGCCTTAAATATACAGGTGGACCAATCAGAGCCTAGCTCTGCAAGCAGACCCAGGGGCTGGCTAATTAATAAATTAAGGCCAGATAGCCACCAGGCTATTAAGTATTTCTGCGCACGCGCCCGGCTGTCCCCTGTTGCCGGGACTCGGCGCTACACTGCGGGGCGTCCGACCGTTGCCTTGGCAACGGTCGGGATTTGGGAGGAAGTGACATCCCGGTTGTCATGGTGACAGGGCGCACAGGAAGCGAGCCGCGGTGGCTGTGAGTACCGCCGCGGCTCGTGACAGTACCCCTCCCTTGAGGAGGGGTTAAGGAACCCCGACACCCAGGTTTCTTAGGAAATCTCCGAAAAAATTCCTTCAACTGTCTTGGAGCGTACAATCGTCTTCGCGGGACCCAGGACCGCTCTTCTAGTCCACGATTTTTCCACTGTACTAGGAAGTGCACCTGCCCCTGCACTCTTTTAGAGTCGAGAATCTTCTGGATGGTATAACTTTGTGGTTTGTTCCTATTCTGCACAGGCGAACTTAACGATTGAGATAGATTAGAGTATAACACAGGCTTAAGGAGGGAGCAATGGAACGTGTTGGGGGTCCTCAACGAAGCAGGAATTTTCAATCTGAAAGCTACAGCATTGATCTGCTTGATAATGGGGAAAGGACCGATGAATTTAGGCCCCAGTTTCCTGCAAGGCTGTCAGAGCCTAATATTACGTGTGGACAGACACATTCTCTGGCCCACTTTGAGGGAGCAGGTGGTACGGTGACGGTCCGAATTTTTTTTTGCAAAGAATGAGGCTCGTTTCAATGATGATTGTACCTTCCTCCAGATGACCTTGAGATCCCTGGCTGTGGAACAAATTTCCGGAATACCAGTGGACTTGAGAGAGCACAGGGAATTGGATCTGGGATGATAACCAAAATTGCAGTAAAATGGAGAAATTTGAGTGGATGCATGACACGAATTATTATAGGCAAACTCCGCCCAGGGTAACAAGGAGGACCAGTTGTCGTGAAACTCCAAAATGTAACAACGCAGGAACTGCTCTAAGGACTGGTTAACCCTTTCAGTTTGCCCATTAGACTGAGGGTGGTATGCGGATGAAAGACTGACCTTGATGCCAAGAAGGGAACAGAAGGATTTCCAGAATTGCGCTATGAACTGGGACCCACGGTCCGAAACAATGTCAACCGGAAGACCATGGAGGCGGAATATGTGCTGGATGAACAGGAGAGCCAGATTTCGAGCACTAGGGAGCCTGGTTAATGGTATGAAGTGAGACATCTTGCTAAATCGATCTAGTACAACCCATATGGTGTTGTGTCCTGCAGAGAGTGGCAGATCGACTATAAAGTCCATGGACAAATGAGTCTAGGGTTTTGCAGGAACGGGCAATGGAATCAACTGACCTACCGGACGATTCCTGGGAACTTTATTCCTGGCACAACCCTCGCAAGAGAGAACATAACTCCTGACATCAATAGGTAACGATGGCCACCATACAGTACGGGATAAGACTTCCAACGTTTTCCGGATTCCGGAATGTCCGGCAGTCTTACTATTGTGAGCTTCTGCAAGAACCGCCTTCCTTAAATGAACCGGCACAAATAAACGTCCCTCTGGTGTATTATCAGGGGCTATCCTTTGAAACCTTTGGAGTTTAACGCTCAGGTCTTGGGTTAAACCAGCGTGGATTATGGAAGAGGAAATGATAGGTTCTGGGTTCGTAATTGGAACATGATTTGCCAGGAAGCTTCTGGACAGAGCATCTGCTTGGACATTCTTAGAACCTGGTCGGTAGGTGATCACAAAATCGAATCGAGTGAAGAACAGCGACCAACGGGCCTGTCTGGGGTTCAGACGTTTGGCCGACTGAATATATTGTAGGTTTTTATGATCCGTAATAACGGAAATCTGATGAGTAGCAACCTCCAGCCAATGACGCCACTCCTCAAAGGCTCACTTAATTGCCAATATTTTTCGGTTACCCACATCATAGTTGGCTTCTGCCGAAGAGAACTTGCGAGAAAAGTAAGCACATGGGTGCAGACGGTGAGTATGAGAGTCCTCCTGAGACCAAATAGCACCAGCACCGACATCAGAGGCGTCGACCTCAAGAACAAATGGTTTTTTAGGATCTGGGTGTCTAAGGACCTGAGCGGATACAAAGGCCTTTTTCAAGCTTTCAAATGCAGCTATTGCTTGAGGCGACCAATTAGTGGAATCCATTCCTTTGCGGGTCAGGGTAACAATAGGAGCCATAATATCAGCAAAGCCACGAATGAATCTTCTATAATAATTGGCGAAGCCCAGGAACCTCTGCACCGCTTTGAGATTATTTGGTCGCACCCAATCCAGGATAGCTTGGACCTTGGTTGGATCCATGGAGAACACTTCCGAAGAAATTACATAACCTAGGAAGGATACCTTCTGCACCTCAAACTCGCATTTTTCTAATTTGGCGTAAAGGTGGTGTTCTCGCAATTTCTGTAGGACCTGTTTCACGTGACCCCGATGTACAGTTAATGACTTGGAATAGATGAGAATATTGTCTAAATAGACAACCACGAAACAATCAAGGAACTCCCGTAGCACTTCATTAATCAGATCTTGAAACACATCAGGTGCATTACTGAGGCCAAACGGCATGACCAGATATTAGTAGTGGCCAGAAAGCGTATTGAATACCATCTTCCACTCATCTCCTTCTCTGATCCGTATGAGGTTATATGCACCCCGAAGATCGATTTTGGTGAAGATGGTTGCACCTCTTAACTGATCGAACAAAATGGAGATGAGAGGGAGTGGATAGGTGTTTTTGACCGTGATGAGGTTCAATCCTCTGTAGTCAATACAGGTTCTTAATCCCCCGTCTTTTTTAGACACAAAAAAACATCCAGCTCCTACTGGAGATTTGGATGGTCTGATGAAGCCCTTTTCCAAATTCTCCTCAATATAATCCTGCATGGACTTGGTCTCAGAACCCGAGAGAGAATATAAACGTCCCTTGGGAAACTTGGAACCAGGTATGAGCTCGATGGCGCAGTCAAAGTCACGGTGAGGTGGTAAGGTATCCGCAGCTTTCTTGGAAAACACATCCCAGAACTCGTGGTATGGTGAGGGAAGTTGCTCCGGAATAGACTGGATCACCCGCAGAGGCAGTGTCAAGCAAGACTGTGAACAAGACGAGCTCCACTGAACAATCTCTCCTTTCTCCCAATCCACAACAGGGTTGTGACAGGAAAGCCAGGGATGGCCCAGAATCAAAGGAACTGACGGACATTCGATAAGGAAGAATGTAATAGACTCAGAATGGAGAGCTCCAATGTTCAACTGTAACAGTGGGGTCTCCCAGGTAATCTTGCCACCAGTCAAAGGATTCCCATCTAGGCCACATACAGTAATGGCGGATTTGAGCTTTACCATCAGAATTCCAGCAGAGCGGGCAAACCCGATGTCGAGGAAGTTGCCCGCAGCTCCGCTGTCAATGAAGGCCGACAGGTCCACAGATCCAGAACTGGACGTGAGCCGTGCAGGAATTAATACAGCATTTTTTGGGGAAACAATTTGCAGACCTAGGTGAACTCTCCCCTCATTCCCTAGGCATGCTCTTTTCCCGGCTTATTAGGGCAGGAACGGGAGAAATGGCCCTTAGTGCCACAATAGAGACATAGGCCTTGTGATCGCCTCCTATCTCTTTCCTCGGGGGAAAGACGGTACACTCCCAATTGCATGGGCTCCTTACCATCCGTGGTAACAGGAATCAGGGCAGATGGAAAAGAAGATGCCTCCTTCTCAGACTTCCTTTCCTTAATTCTCCTGTCAATTTTAATGGCGAGGTGCATCAGTTCCTCCAATGAGGTAGGAGTCGGGTATTGCACCAAAGAATCTTTAATCTGTTCCGACAGGCCTAGGCAAAACTGACTACGTAAGGCAGGGTCATTCCATCCACTGTCGGGTGACCATCTACGAAATTCAGCGCAGTATTCCTCTGCCGAGCGCCGGCCTTGTTTCAAGGCCCGTAGATGGGCTTCAGCGGAGGCCATTCGATCCGGGTCATCATATAATAGACCTAATGCCTCAAAGAAGGTGTCCACTGACTGCATGGCAGGACTGGTCTGCGGCAAGGAAAAGGCCCAGGACTGGGGGTCACCCTGTAGGAGGGAAATGATAATCCCAACTCGTTGCTGCTCGGAACCAGAAGAACGGGGTCTCAACCGGAAATAGAGCTTGCAGCTCTCTCTGAAATTCCGGAACAGGGATCTATTCCCGGAGAACTGATCCGGTAAGTTCATTTTAGGTTCACAGGTCGAACTTGGAGTGGGTTGTGAGGTTTTCGCAGCCTCTTCTTGAACAGACAAACGCTCAGACAATCCCTGGATCATTTGGTACAGGGACTCCACATGGCCCGCTAGGGCTTGCGCCGGAGACAGTGAAGTTCCGCTTCCATCCATCTCAAACTTCGTCTCCGGAACGTCTGTTTTTTGGGCTGGTTATAATGTTAGGAACCCCTCCAGCCGGCACAACACAACCCGGAGTCTACTCTGCCAGTCAGGTGTTCACTGGAGCCCCTGATGGTGGGGACAGACTGGGCTACGGACTGACAGAGGGTCGTGAAGTGTGTACCGGCTGGGGAGAACCCAGGCAAGCGGAGTGGAATCCAACCAGAGGTCAGGGGTCGGCAGCAGACAACGGTACCAATAAACAAGCTGAGGTCAGGGGTCACGAGCAGGCAGGGAGGTCGGTATTCAAGCCAGAGGTCAGGGTCACGAGGTTCACAGGCAAAGTCCAAATCCAAGCCAAGGGTCATACACGGGAAAACAACAGCAAGTCTAATAGACAGGAACAAGGCAGAGAGCAGGCTTAGCAGACTGGATACAGAACTATAACCGGCCGTGAGTTTGCAGACCCAGGGGCTGTCTAATTAATAAATTAAGGCCAGATAGCCACCAGGCTATTAAGTATTTCTGCGCACGCGCCCGGCTGTCCCCTGTTGCCGGGACGCGGCGCTACACTGCGGGGCGTCCGACCGTTCGGCAACGGTCGGGAGTTGGGAGGAAGTGACGTCCCGGTCGTCATGGTGACGACCGGGACGCCAGGGCGCACGGGAAGCGAGCCGCGGCGGCTGTGAGTACCGTCGCGGCTCGTGACAAATAACTTATTAGTGAACAAGGTTTTTCAAAATACACACAATGCTGCATTTAACTTTTGAATGGATTTTTAAGGCAAGATTGGGGGCTAGATTTACTATCAGGCGTGTTTGTAAACCCGCCCGACTTTCGTGGCGGTTTAGCCATCGCCGGATTTACTAAGGCTAAACCCGCCGTCCAAACGGCCAGAAATGATGTTTTCAAACCCGCCTCTGTATAAAGCGCCATGACGGTTTCAACAATGTTCAACATACAAACAGCCGGATTTACTATTAGGGTGTTTATAAAGCCGCCGGAAAACCGCCATTCAAAAGACCAAAATGAAAGCGCTGCTTGTGAGCGGCGAGATTGTTCAAACAGTGTGCTGTTTCAGGTATTTGGTCAATCAGAACAGAAGGGAAAGGGCCATTTCATGTACAAAGTTTGTTCCTTTGGGATTGTATATGTTAAAAGGCCAGTGTCTTGTAATTGCAGTATTTTTTTGGTTTCTTTTTCTCTTGTGTTTTCCCACCATGCAATTTATTTACTGATTTCCACATTTGTTGTTTTTTATTTTAATATTGCAACAAATCCCTTAACAAAGTGTAAAAGCAATTCTAAATGTACTCAATAAATAATGGGTTTCTGGCTGATGACTCCTCTGCTGCATCCTCACACATCTGCACAGCACAAATTCAATGAGGCACATACCTACTAGTAGAGGTGTGTTATAGCGTACCTTTGTACTTTTGTAAACTAGGTTCAGGTTACTAGAATAATCTGGTTGGGTGGCTATGTCATACTTGCCCACTCTCCCGCATTGTCCGGGAGACTCCCGCATTTTGCGAGAGTCTCCCGGAGGAGTGTGGCAATCTCCCTGATAGGAAGGGGGAAAAATTTAGTTTAAACGCCGCGATTCACCCGGAATCGCGGCATTTAGCCCCGCCCCCACTGTAAAATGACGCGTTTTGCGTCATTCCGTCACGGGGGCGGGGCCAAAATGACGCGATTTCGCAGCCCCGCCCCCTGCACGCCCACGTCCCAGCCGGCATCTCCCGGAAAAAGAAAAAAAAATGTTGGCAAGTATGGGCTATGTATGCACCTGAAAAGGGGTCTGATATTATCCTGGCTGGCTGTTTCATACATAATCTAGCATTACATCAACTTACCCCACCGATTATTGCAGTAGATAGTGAAGAAGAAGGGGTCCGTGTCACATCTGGTGATGTGCAGAGCACAGAGGGCGGAAGGCAGAGTAGAGTCCGTCTCATTACAAACTACTTCACATGTAAGTGCAGAATAGGAAAAACATTTATTGCTCTTAAATGTGTTTGATGTGAGTGCAATGTTTTTTTTATTTAAATTGTTTTGTACATTGGAACCTTTAAAAAGAGGATAGTGTGTACTCCTCATGTGGTAAATATGAACATCCCTGGAAAGTGACAGTCAGAGGTCAATGTGTACGTGATTTGAGTGCATAGCTTTTTTAAACATCAGTATACTCTTGTTTATTTAGCAGCAAAGAAACACTGACACCATAGAAATTTAACTGCATTTATTGCAGTACAACACAATAAATAATAAAGTATAATGCTTACACAAACTGAACAAAACATTAGGTAATAAGAATGTTTTAGTGCTAGCGACGCCTTTTTGCTGGCATATCGCTATGTCTTGCCCCACTCTCTCCTCTCCCTCACCCACCCCTGGTGCGAGCACCTCTCCTTGGAGGAGTACTCTGTGCCGATCTGCTTGGCGTACTAGCGGTACTGGTGGTGGCCGATGAAAAAGGTGCAGGCAAGCGGACAATGAGTTCCTGCTGTAGTTGCCCTGCTAGCCGGGTCACGTTCGCATTCCCCAGTCCCAGTCATTTGGGCCATCTGCAGATTTGATTGTTCCCATGCATTAGCCAGATGGTTGATTGCAGCAGGGATTTGGCTATTTGTGCGGTGTATCCGCACAAATAGCCAAATCAACTGGGCCGCAATTTGGGACATGTGGCGAGTTTGCCTCTCCATGAAGAATGTTTGCTGCTGCTGGAAAACGCCAATAGACAGCGCCTTTTCTCTGGCTGGGTCCATACTTTGAGGTGCAGGTTGCTGGTGTGCTGGGGCTTCAGCAGGGCCAGGTGCAACATCTTGGAAGCCAGACACAGGGGCATCCACTGTTTCCAGGGTGATAATGGTTTGCTCATCTGGCTCAGGGGACATTTGCAGGGACACCGCCTGAGGTGCCTGATATGAAGAGGGCCCTGTGTATGAAAAATGACGGTAAGTATATAGGATATAATATGTTTGTATATTGCATTCTGAACACTGGATAGGAAAGAATAATCTTTAGCAACTACAGATTGTTTCACAATGTTTGCATTAATGATTTCTTGTCATATGCTACCTGCTTAAGGATGCACTTATTATCCTTTTAATACCCATTATCATTTGGACGATGTATGGTTGAGGGGGCTAAAAAAGCAAAGTATTTTTAACCTACAAATATTAGGATTTATTACGCAAAATCTGGCTAGACCGTGCTTTGGGGTAAACTAATCCTATTTTAGTACTCCCTCTGTGTAGTACATGCTGGGGTATTTTGACTAAACTGCGTGTTTGAAAAAGTGGAAATGTTGCCTATAGCAACCAATCAGATTTTAGTTTTCTTTTTGTAGAATGCAATAAATAAAGTAAAGGTATATTCAGATTGGCTGCTCTAGCCAACATCTCAGTTTAGTAAATGTAGCCCTAAGTTCGCATAGCAAACCATATAAAAAAAACAAAAAAACATTGGCAGCAACATTTGCACAGAAAATCAATTAACTCCATTATTTAGCAAAAAAACAAAAATCACGCACCTGCTTGCTCTTCTGTGCCTGAATCTCTGACTGAAGGTGGAGGTGTAGGTCTCGGACTGGGACTGAACTGCGGGCCTGGCGAATCTGGATGTATTAGAAAAAGCATACAATGTATTTGCAGCAAAAAGCAATTTAGAAATAAAAAATCTTTGGAAAACATGTGTTTGCACATTAAAAAACAGTTCTAAACAACATTATTGCCCTTTAAATACTGATTGAGTAAAAAAAGGCAAAAAGACAAATAACTCACCAACTCCTTGGGCAAACAAGGGCGAATCTGTGTCTTGCACATTCATTCCCTCCACTATTTCACGGGGCATTATCTGCCACAGCTCCTCCTCATAGCTGGTATATTCAATGCGAAGAGGGGGGCCACCAACCGTGCGTCTTGTGGACCTCCTTTCCTGGGCCATTTTTTCTTTCAGCCTCCTCTTAATGTCCGAAAATCGCTTGCGGCAGTGCGCCACTGTCCTCTTTAGTGGGCCCACCGCGTTCACAGCATCGCAAACTCTCCCCCACAGTTGGTGACGCCGCCTTAGAGGAGTCTGGGCTGCCAGGTTGCCTAGGATGACCTCATAGCAGGGAACTATGTGGTGCACCAAAACACAATTCTCATCATGTGAGAAACGGACATTCCTCCCTGTCTTAGTCTTCCTGCCCTCTCCTGACTCCTCAAAGTCTCCCTCTCCCTCCTCTGCCCCCTCCAGCTCCATCTCCCTCTCCTCAGTCTCTTCTCCCCTCCTATCTCTGGACATTTTCACACAGAAGACAGAAAAACACAAAACACTGAAGGACTGACAAACACAAAGGACAAACTAGACTAACTACAGACACACTCTCAGCACAGTCACACACACAAGTAACACAGACAAAGCACAAGTCAAATACAAAAAATACAAGACAGAAAATAAATGAGAAAATAAATGTACAAAACAGAAAAATACCACAGGACTACTCACACTTCAATCAGATATCGCTCCACCAATCCACCAAACTCCAACTCTCACCAACTGTCACCAAACCACAATCCTCCAAATTCCTCTCACAAAACTCCTCAAAACCCTATCAAAGAAAAAGTGTCAGGCCAGTGGTTTATATAGGGCTTGTGATGTCAAATCTCCTGACTTTGAAAATAGCCAATAGTAACAGGCCATGAGACAGGTGTAATTTTCAAAAAAACCGCCTTCACACGAAAGCACCGCCATTTAAAGCAAAAGCGCCATGTTCTATTCAAAGCCGCCGGCGGCTTTGAGCATTACATCCCGCCGTGACATCGCCGGCAGCTTCAAATTGAAGATGAAATGCGCCCATTAGTAAATCCGGCTGTTTGCAATGCAAACCCGCCGGAAAACCGCCGTGATGCGAAGCCGCCATACATCACGCCTAAATCTAGCCCTGGGTCTTTTGTGGCTCTGAAGGATGAGTTGAAAGAGGTATCTTTATGCAAAACTATCTAGTGGCCAATGTTTGTGGTTGATTGACTTACACCATTTGTTATCAAAGTCACTTACCTCTTTTGCTCTAGTGACAAAATATAGAGTCTACTCTAGAATCCTTGCACTGCTGAAGTTTCTCCTCAAACAATCACTGTAATAACTTTGTATGATTACAACTATCCAGGGACAGAACTCCCTCCTGTCTCCAACTGACTATTATAACAGTTTTCTTCTGTGTAATACTGGACTCTCCTGAGCTCGTTTTTGGCACAATCCGAAACTCACGGAAAAGACAATCCATCTGTTTCCAACTTATCACAGGTCTCGTCTCGCCTCGTCTACTCTCCTCTCCTCTCCTCTCCTCTCCTCTGCAAGATTTCTACAGTGGGGCTTCTAAATGCTTTATTTTTATGTATTAAACCAACAACACACACTTTTTTGTAGTCAGCATGTTTTTCTCTGAATAAAAAGGGGAGGGCTGGCAATTTTTAGCCCGGGGTCAAGACTTGACTTGGAAGCCTATTTTAAATGAAAAAATATACAGGTGGCCCAGTGACCCAAGCCAAGTTAACCCACTATGAGACCGGCCTGGGGGGCAGATGCCTCCCTGCCCCCAGCCCAGACCGCCCCTGATTTGGTCACAAACTGTTGCATATTATCTAATAACAACCAGTAATTAATATTAGTGGTTACTTATAAGGTGAGTAATGCTCACATTGAATTACTACTGAGAAGTGTGTGTACGCTGGTCATACCGTAACTCCACTCACGTGCAGGAGGGACACCGTGCAACATATATATCTGTCACATCTCTCCTCTCCAGCCTCTCCCAGCATGAGAGGGAGCTACGTGGTTTCAGCAGTTGCTGTGCAAAAGCAGGGACAAGGTGGGGAACACTGGCAGAGCATGAAACAAGCAATGGTACATCATTATAAGTGGTAGAACCACAGATGGTTTGAAAGTAATAGAAGCTTGGAGCAAATATCAAGTATGACCAGAGCACTTGTCCACGTATAACAGCTGTGGAAAATTAGGCAAAGAAAAGTAGTACTGAGTAGTTGTCCATATGTACTGCATAGCAAAATATTTCAGAATTGGATGCAGATCAGAATCTAGCCAGTAGTGCAGATGACAGATATGAAAATGAAAATTAGAAAAGTAAAATGTACATAAATGTAATAAAATGTTAAATAAAAATAAGACTGAAGAATAAAGTAAGCTGCACATTAATGTAAAACTCATTTATATTAATCGCCTGTTTATTGTTTTCTTTGCAGTGCCACCGAGTCTTCTTCTGCCCAGTGGCATCTGCTCTAGGTCCCAGACGCCAGCGTGCACATCGATCTTTTTAGCACTTTGGTCACATGAAAGATCATGCCTCTGCCACGAACTCTCCTTCACTCTGCATTGTTCAAACATGCTCTGTGCACCAATAGGGTGCCAGAGCGTTTATCTGAGACCTTGTCTAGGTTTTACTAGGCTTCCTTTCACTAGTAACTTCCATACTTTAGTTTTGGTATCCTAGTGTAGTTCTGTTCCACTGGTATCCTGGTTCAGTTCGCTGGTAACCTGGTGCAATTTTACTGCCAGGATTGCTGAGAAGGGTAGAAAGGGCCTGCCTGGGGGTCCTGGCTAGCCTGTGTAGTGGGAGGAGTCACCAACCTGGTGTGGTCACACCCACTTCAATGGGTATGGAACGGTCCCCAAAAAGTTGCTGTACTGGGGCACCAAAATTCCTTTTATTCTGCTGATATCCTGACAAAGTTCCAAACCAATGCTATTATGTTACATTTCTATTCTGTTGATATGCAGGTGCAGTATATATCACTGCTATTATTCCAGTGTAGTTCATTATCGCTGGCATTATCCTGGTGCAGTTTATATTACGCTAGTATTCTCGTGCAATCTCTACATTACTTACCTCTGGTGCCCTTCCATTCGACTATAATTTAGTGTTGTTCCCTGCTGGCCCTGTACTTTATTGATTATTATTATTGCACCTTATCGGCTGGTGCTTGCATCTCTATTCCAGTACTTGTCATTTGGTGCATATATACACTATATGGACATAAATATTCAGACACTTGACCATTACAGCAACAGGGACTGTAATAACATTGTATTCAAATACATATACTTTAATATGGAGTTGGTCCATTTTGCAGCGATAAGAGCTTCCAATCTTCTTGGAAGGCTTTACACAAGATGTTGGAGTGTTTCTGTGGGAATTTGTGCTCAATCATACTGTAGAGCATTTATGATGTCAGACACTGATGTTGGACGAGAAGGCCTGGCTCACAATCTCCATTCCAGTTTATCCCAAAGGTGTTTGATGGGGTTGAGGTCAGGGCTCCATACGGGTCAGTCAAGTTCTTCCACACCAAACTCATCAAACCATGTCTTTGTAGGCCTTGCTTTGTGCACTAGGGCACAGTCATGTTGGAATAGAAAAGGGCCTTCCCCAAACTGTTGCCACAAAGTTGGAAGAATAGCATTGCTCAAAATGACTTGGTATGTTGAAGCATTAAGATTGCCCTTCACTGGAGATAAGTAGCCTAGCCCAAACCCTGAAAAACAGCCCCATACCAACCATTAAGCCTACTCCACCAAACTTCAAATTGGCATAATGCAATCAGGCAGGTAACGTTATCCCGGCATCTGCCAAAACCTAGTTTCCCCATCTGACTGCCAAACAGAGAAGCGTGATTCGTCACTCCACAGAACACGTTTCCATTGCTCCATGCAATCGCTGGCATTGCTCTTGGTGATTTGAGGCTTGCATGCAGCTGCTCAACCATGGAAACCCATTCCATTAAGCTCCTGCTGCGCAGGTTTTGTGCTTACATTAATACCAGGGGAAGTTCAGAAATCTTAAGCTATGGAATCAGCAGAACGTTGACGACTTTTACGCACCATGCGCGTTAGCAGTCATTGACCCCGCTCTGTAATTTTATGTGGTGTTCTGGTTCGTGGCCTAGTTGCTGTTGTTCCTAAATGCTTCCACTTTCTAATAATATCACTTACAGTTGACCGTAGAATATCCAGCAGAGATGAAATTTCATGAACTGTCTCACTGCAAAGGTGACATCCTATCACAGTACCATGCTTGAAGTCACTGAGCTTTTCAGAACAACCCATTTTGTATCACAAATACAGACTGCATGACTAGGTGCATAATTATATTATATATATATATATGTATGTATGTATGTATGTATGTATGTATGTATGTGTATATGTGTATATATGTATGTGTATATATTGTGGCAAGAGGCCCGCTACTGCCGAAGCACACGCAAACAACTTCTTCCTTTGTATGTAGTTTTATTGTCAGGATGGTAAATGTTTTGACACCGTACAGATTTCACAGCAATTCTTGGAGACCCTAGACGCTAGCTAGACATAGCTCAGCTCTCTCAAGAGCAGCCAGCTTCCCGAGCGTTGGTCTCAGTGCACAAATGATACAAACAAGCTTTTATACCTGATACTCCTCCCCCAGCCTTAGCTTGATGGACAGGTGACACACCCACCTTCTCTTTAAGAGGAAACGCCCATCCCTGGCTCTGTTTGCACTAACAGACACACCCTGTCTGTTTGCTGAGAGGAAGGATTTCAAATCATGTAAGTTTAACCAAACTTAAACTATTGCTTTTCATACATAAGTCTTTACATTCAATGCATTACTGCACAAATGTTTTACTCTACTTCCCTGCTTTCTCTGCATATTGCCAGCTAAATGCCTCCTTTTGTTACAATATATATATATATATATATATATATATATATATATAAATTATTAAAGTAATTCTATCGTTTTCAAATAAGCATTGCCCAAATGATTGTATTGTGTTTCCAACGCACAAAGTAATTTATTTTAGCAGATGTAAAAAGTTAACAGTTCAATACATGATTATAATACAGTACAGCCAATACCAAAAGATAAATACATACCGCTGCGTTCGCATGCGCTTGCTAAGCTGCGCTCCTATGGGTAACAGTGGACAGTATTTCACTCGAGAATACTGTGGTCGGAGAATGACTGAAGCCAGTAGGAGCACAGTTTTATTATATACACTCAGTGTTACAGTGAGAACAATGCAGATGGTGTGGCTTGCTTCTATTGGTCCAGGTATCAGGAAGGTCCAGAGTGCTGCAGGTCATAGGCCAGTTCAAACCAAAATATCCAAAGGTGGGGGTCATTTCTCGAGGGGTTGTGCTCTGACTTTTCCCGCCAAGGCTCCAGTTTCAACTAGTCAATTACATTTTTTAGTCAGCATTACTTTAAGTATTTATTCCCTAACATCACTAACTAGAGTATAGAAAGGGCTGGAGATTGAGCGCTCACCTCCTGGTGATTGCAGGAGCTGCAAACAGAGCCAGGGATCCCTCCCTAGTAATACAGTAACATGCAAAGAATATCTTTTGCGCTCACTGACTAAATAAAACAATGATTGTATTAAAAAAGTATAATGACCCCTATTATGAATCAATAAATGCTCATTTTATTGTCCCTATGTGATCAAACTATAAGGTAAAAACAACATATAATTACAACAAATAAAATTAAGAATATATATACATACACAAGTATTTCCCTGGATAAGCCAAGGTGGATGAAATAGGCACTGTTGTCTGTTAACAATGGATAGATTACAGAATCAATATTACATATTCCTGAGTTACTTGAAACAGATAATCCAAATAACAATAGTATATTGGGTACTGCCGATATGATGTAATGGTAGTGTTCATATAAGGTCCAATTCCAATAGCGGAGGGTGTATTGCAGATAATATACCTATTAGGGGATAGTATTGATTTGTATATAACCCACAATTGGTGGGGCCAATACTTGCGATTTCGTGACTGGGAGTGATAAAGTCAGTCTCTTGTAGCAGTCCTGTTGCTGGCTTGCAGCGTGTAGCGTGCAGAGTAGTGTTCCAAATACTCCAGACAGCAGTGGGTGATCAGTTCCACTACTGTGAGGGTGAGTGAGAGATCCACAGGACGCATGTCGCTCGCTTCCGGTTCTAGCTTGCGCGTCTGAGGTCACTTCCGGTTGGTTACTATTGGCCAATAGGTGAGATGTGGGCGCAGACCCAACGCGTTTCGTCTGACAAGACTTTCTCCCTTGAGAAGTGTTTTGAATGTTTTCAGTTGCTGTCTCACTGTTTACCTTCCCTCTCAAGGTCTAAACTAGTCTCTCAGTTACAAACTCATAACCGGAGAAGTCAAAAACATTTCAAAAGTCGACAGGTTAAGAGGCAGCCCAGTAGTGATCTTGATAGTGGGGAAGGACTAGTGGCCAAAGCTCTCAGCCCCTTCAATCAAGTTTCAACCCTCATTCTATTCAATTCGTTCTAACTGGTACGTTACTTTACGCCACTGGTTTGTGGCTAATCAAAAGTGTGTAATTTGTTACCACTACTCATACATTATACATTTATTATCAATAACATGAATACCCCTATCACCTATTATAACTCTAGGGCTATCACATTGAATAACAAAAAGCTTTGAGTATGACACAGTAATACATTAGACACATTTCAATAAACCTTTAGCCAGATATATTTCATCGGTACACCAGTGTATCCTTGAGAATCCTGCAAGGTGGTAATTGTATGACGTGGATTTGTTTTACCTGGAGAAATTCATCAGGTAACCCAAATGATCATATATTAACTAATATGTGTGTGCATGCGTGCGTGTGTATGTGTGCACAGTTTTAAAACAATACAAGGAAAAACAAAACAAAACATAGATTTGTCAGCTGTCACATAAAACCCTGCTGTCTATTTAACAGCTATGTTCGCCCTGGTGTGACAGCCATGTATAGTCATGTGTGTATAAGTGTGGATTTTGCTAGCAGCTACTTCAGTTGGTAAATGTGTCATTGTATTAAGTCCTCTATGTAGTGTCCTACTCATGTGCTGGTATTGTTAGAAAACGATTTCTCAGTCACCTCAACATCGCTCCCTAGACTAGAAAAATGCTGAAGACCAATGTATATCAATCAATTTTCCCTCTGCCAACTCACATGCCATTCTCACTACCTCACATTCAGCTACTTGACTAAGTGAGAAGGGCAAAGGGGTCTATGTCTATAACACTTTCTTCAAATATAACAGTATCCAGTACATGTCTGTCTAACAGTGAAAAAATATAAAACACGAAAATTCTACATTTTCTAGGGTTTTACATTATGTTGTATCTTGTGGCAAAAATCCTACTCCAATGTTCTACACAGAGATGCATATCTGTATGCCTAACCTCTAGCGATCTCTCCACCCTTTGTGCATAAATATAAAGGCACACTTTGTACAGAAGGCAAAAAGCAGATATGCAATCTAAAAAAAAACCATGAATCAACTTTTTGCTTAAAAACCAGCATTTTCTATACACATAACACCAAACCCCAAACTGTTTCTGTGACTTGTGTCAATCTAGTGTGTGTATCCCTGAGTCCGTCTTATGTCAAAAAAATGTCTTAGCCCCATTACGGAGACCGTGTCTACGTCTTTTTGTATCTCTATACAAGAGAAGAGAGAGATACTAGCATAGATGTGAAGAATGAGAAAAATAGGAGAGCAACGAATAATAAGAATACAAAGATTTGAATACAAGGGTTTGAAAACAGACATGCAGAAAGGGAGATTTTACAGCAAACATGATAGCTGGATTGGACTCTATGGGAAAATGGCCGTATTCATTACACTAATCCCCTTAGCTATTCGCTAAACTATGACCCCTCCCCATACTTGACTAGGGGGTCTTACATCAACCGTGCAATCCAGTGTCGTCCATCATTTGTTCATTAAGAACTCGGTATCACCATAACTATATACCTTTGCAACGGACTTCCTGACTTATAATAGAGAAATGTAAGATTAACTCTTAGTGACTCATACTTATCTGAAATACAAAAAATGATATTTTGGAGCAAGGTATGTACATACTTCATTTTTGGATAATGATTCTCAGCCAAACAAATTATCATGAGTCACTGCAGCCTAAAACAAAGAGTGTTCCAATGATCCATTGTTAATTTGTCTTTCAAGAGTAATTTTTCTATTTCTCTATCCCACCCTCTTAAGCACTAAGTCTATATATCTTTTGTGTACCCTTATCTGTGAGAAGAAAAAACAAGATAGTTATCTTTAAACAACAAATGAAACAAACATTTTCATTCTTTACCATCAGCCAGCGATCAGGAAAGCAAGCATATGACACATAAAACAAACAAACACAATCAACAAAGTATATTTTTAAATCAGTTTCTTTCTAAACCTGCACACTAATACTTACCACAGATTAACCTTTACCTTGCCTGGTTGTAGGACTACAGATATGATCTGACTTCTAGAGTTGACTATAGTTTTCCCTCAAAACATTTGCTGCTGTGAGGTGTATAGGTGACTGTTGGAAAAACCTCAGAGACTTGTGTGCGCCTTCTTTGTGGGTGTCTATGTAATTCCCCCTTAGGAGGCCCAAGTCTGTTTGCTTCCGCTCTCGTCATTGTACAGTCCCTTGCTTGATGTCCTGTTTTACGGCATCTAAAACACTTCCTCAACTCATGTCATTTCTGTTCCTTAAACCAGGAGTTATTATACTGTGGTCGTGTGTGCAGTCCCTCTAATGCTTGGATACTCACCATCATTAACCTATCAGTTAATGTTTTTTTCTGTTTATTTATTCTTTTATCATGTTCTATGGCTGACTCCCTGAGAACATTTACAGCGATTCCTTTCCAGTGTGATAATGAAGTTTGCACCCTGCTTTTCAAATTTTCCCTGAGGCCATCCATTAAGACTGAAACAGCAACCTCTCTGTAGTGTACATTATCTTTTTTGTCTGATACCCCAGTGTATTTGGCCATCGCTATCAGAGCCCTGCAAAAATAGTCTGCTGCATCTTCACTATCCTTTTGTTTGATAGTAAAAATTTTACTCCAGTCCACTATTGTAGGAAAGTATATGGTCAACTGAGAAATTATGCATTTAATATTTTCATGGTTATCACCCTCTGTTGAGGATCTATCCTCCTCCAACATACAATCCTTAATAAACTTTTGTATATCAGTAGTGAGAGGAAGACAGGTCTTCAATAATACTCGCCAATCGTTATTAGATGGCTCGTACACATTACCATAATATCTAATAAACTTCTGACATTTGGCCAAATCTTTTCTAGGATCAGGGAAATCAGACAAAATGTAAAACATTTCAGACCTAGTCCATGTATCATGTTTTAAGGGAACTTCACCATCTTTGTCTGCCTTCCCATTGGGAACTGCTGTTGTGCGAACAGGATTTAAGCCTACCAAATCGCTATGTTCTGAAAGTTGCTGGAATTGCTGTTGCAGTATAATGGATGTTTCCCCCTTTGTTAATCTTTACATTATTCTCACCAATTTCAGACGATGCCCCTGCTGGTGGGATCGTTCCTTTTCTTTGTCCTGAAACATTACTTTTAACATTACTTAAAACAACATACAAGTTACAGTTTTTATATTTTTGGTATTGGCTGTACTTACCGCCCCGACCACTTTTGTCAGGGGCGCGATAGCGCTCAATTCTCCACGCTTTTCAACAGCTATTTCCGCACTTTTTGCCACACTTACTTCCGCTGTGCACTCGCTGCTCTGCCACGTGTTGCCTTCCATTTGCCACAACTTTAAACAATCATCATGTCTAGTTCTCACTTCTGTTGATCTAATCAACCACACTTTTTCTTTAACATTATCCAGTACCTCTGAATTTAAACTCCCTATTGTTGGGAAAGGCCTAACACAATCTTTGGTCATCAATAAGTCAATGCGTATGCACCATATTTCTTACACATAAGAAATCGTGCTGAATCAATAAGGCCTTCCATAGGCAGTACACTGGCCATCTCTAGCGTATGTTTATCACCTATTTTGAACAATACTATTTAGGCGGACCACAGATAACACCGCAGTGCTCTGTCCCTTCTATCAAACAATACCCTTTATGCGGACCACAGATAATACCGCAGTACTCTTTCCATTCCAACAAACAATACCCTTTATTATAAACACTCTACCGCTAGAGATCTCTTACTGGCCGTGGACGTATTTCCTCAAGTCGCGTCCCCTCGCTTCCTCTCACACCAAATGAGGACACCTAACACAGCAATGTCAATGTGGGCCACAGGGCTATCAGCTCCTCGATACCCTGTGTCACTCACCGGACTGTGAGTGCTACTTCTAAGGTAGCTAGGAACCGTGTCCGTCCATTATAATGAGGTACTGCGCATGTGCAGTCCCTTTTAACCTTCAGTTCTGTTCCTTTAACTTAATTGGCTGATCAGGCAACACTCCCTATATTAAGCACCTGTGGTCAATACCACGTTGCCTGATCTTGGAGTCTCATTCCTCATGAGTCTCTGAAGGTGTTCCAGTGCCTGCTCGTGTGTTCAGCTTATGCTGATTCCTGTTTGCCGTTTGTGGTTTCCAGACCACTTCTATTCCTCGTGTTCCTAGTGTCTTCAGCAGCTGATTCCTATCCGCTGCCTCCGTATATCTACAGTTACAGATTACTGCAAACTCTCCTGTGTTTCATCGTGACTCCAGCAGCTGATTCCTGTCCGCTGCCTCCGTGTATCTACAGTTACAGATTACTGCAAACTCTCCTGTGTTTCATCGTTACATCGCTACTGTTCCAGCTGATTCCTGTTAGCTACTTCAGCGTGTCTACAGAGTCCTGCTCGTCTCAGCGCTCCAGTCTGCATTCTACCTGCCGTCAGCTGACCCGCTGCCTACTGCTTCTACAGTGTGTCCATTTGTGTCAACTTGTCTGTTAGCATTGAGTCTACGCTCCTCGGCTTCCAGCTCTGCTACATCGCTTCAACTCTCCCGTGGTCTCCTGCTGTTCAATTCGATATACTACTGCTTCCTGAGTATTTGTCATCTTTGCTGGCCTACCTACAGTGCGCTGCACCTACCTGCCGCTTCCATTCTGCAAGGACTTCTCATCTCGTCTGTTCCCTGCCGCTCAGGTATCCCTGCAGCTATCTCTAACAGCCTGCTCATCTGAACCACGGTATGCATACTTCTCATTGACTGTGCTGGTGTATTGCATATCCATCTGGACTGAGTTGTTCTCCTCCGGAGTTTCCATCCTCTGAGACTATTGCTATTATTGACTGTGTTTCCTTTTGCTGGACTATTCTAGTGACTTTGTTTAACCGTGCAGTGCTGTTCATTCATTATTATTATTATTGTGTGCAGTTCAACGTGGGATCAAGTTCAGTGTACCCGTGTAGACTCTGCATGGCATTTATCTCCTCGTGTCCTTCCTCACATATATATTCAGTGGTACAACTTGCTAGAGGCAAACCACTGATTCCTGTTTCCCTGTGTCACCAGTTGCATATATCCTCTCACATAAGCAGTGGTACAACTTGCTACACGCAAACCACTGACTTCCCCGTTACCTTCACCTGGATTCCATTCCTTCACTTCAGACAGCAGTACAACTTGCTATACGCAGACCGCTGACTTCCACCTCCTTATTACTCCTGGACATTCTTCTCACTATAGCAGTGGTACAACTTGCCGTGCGCAGACCACTGACTACCCTCACGTGTCCTTGTCCATCCAGATCCTCGTGTTCAGTTACCTATTGTTTACCAGTGCTGCTAGTCATAGACTTTCTGAGCATTCTCTAACCATCTGCTGTTTCCAGTTCCATTATCACCCTGCCATCAGAGTATCATATACCAACTCAACTGCTTTAATAAGACCATCAGCGGGTGATACTGGGTAAAGACTCCTAGTGCCCGTGACACCCTGGCTCTACCAACAAATCGGTTGAGTATATTATCACTGGTAGCACAAAACCGATACAATCAATCAGCCTTTCCAATATAATTCCTCCAAGCTGCTCTCCCAATTCACAATCACGGTTGTCCTTACCGTGCGGTCAGATCGCACCGCTTACTAATATTAATTATCAGTAAACCTTGTGATCTATTGGGCGCGCTTGGCGAAAACCTTCCTTGTTTTCGCCTCCGGTATATCTGCCTAATATACCGTTCACCAGTTGGGCACCTGCCTCGTCAGACAGCAACTGACACTCTATTCAACAATAGATGAACCTTTAGTGTATCTAAATCACAAAATCTCACAACATACACCTTTTCTGCGCAGAAAATCAAAGTTCCGAACAATAGTAATAACGTTTCAGAGGCTTTAACAAGTGATTATACTATGCATGTATAACAATTATCAAAACGATTGTTTAAACACGTGGCAATAATGCCGGAAGTACACATACGCAAGGCAGGAAGTACACATACCCTATGCAATGCAATACCCTTTAAAACGTAAAACGACAATAAAAAGAAACATTTTTCTTTCTTGTCCCTAGATTCAAGTTAGCGTTCCTTCAGATTATGCAACAACGGACATTTGGTTTCGCAACACTAAGTGAACAACAGGTTTTGAACACATTGCGTTCTTTCCCATATGTGACGCGTCAATCGACCCTTTGTTGAGGAACCGAAAACCGTAAGCGTTGCATACCTTCCGATAACGTAACCTCACTCAGAGCCCCCAAATTATTAAAGTAATTCTATCGTTTTCAAATAAGCATTGCCCAAACGATTGTATTGTGTTTCCAACGCACAAAGTAATTTATTTTAGCAGATATAAAAAGTTAACAGTTCAATACATGATTATAATACAGAAAAAATGCCCAAAAGCCCATTCAAAGTCAAAGATAGTTATTTATAAAGAGACATATACTGGTGCAACATAACCCATCAAAAAAATAACCCTTCCAAAACAATTAATGTGGCTAAAGCATCCAGCAAGACGCCGACGTGCATTTCGCTGTGTATTCTTAATCGTGGCCATGATTGTGATGGGTTAGGTCAGCAAAACACCCCCGATATATATATATATATATATATATATATATATATATATATATATATATATATAGCTTTAGCTCTCTCTGCGCTATTACAGATAGTGTAGCAACTTTGCATCATTGCTCCTAAACTATCTTTTATATACTAGATGTTATCCATGACCTATTCATAGACTATAGCATATAGGAAGTCTATATAATCAATTGAGCAATCCTATATTATCCCATCAATTCCCTATGATATATGACCATTGGCTATTAGTGCATCCAGTTACATTTTACTATATTTTGGTTTTATGGGGAATATTTTAGTATATTTCGCTGATTTTAAAATTGATCAATAAAAGTTATATTTTAAATAGGTCTTTATAACACCTCATGATAGATTCATAGTGAGAGCTACAGTGCACCTTATTATCCTTTCTCTGCTTTTTGTTTTTCTTGACATATAATAAAAATGCCAACTGGTGTGTCCGGAGCTGTAGCAACAAGTGCAGCATCCTACTACATTATGTCATTACTATATAGAGGGGAGATGAGGACAACCAAAACAGTCAATGGGGTGTAATTAATTGAGGCCCTAAGAAAAACATATCTGCCCTCTGGGTAAAATTGTATCTGCTCTAATACAAAATTAAGCTGTTTTCTAATTAACACTGAAACACCTCTAGAGTTGGTAGAATGGCTGGCATGATAGACACAGCCCACCCAAGGTCTCTTAAAGGAAAGAACCTTGTTATCAGTAAGGTGGGTTTCCAGGAGACACACCACATCAGGACTGGATTTTCTAACCTGACATAGCACCAATGAAATCTTAATTGTATCATTTAACCCCCTAACATTCCAGGGGAGCATATGGAATCTTCCCTGGGCAGGTTTAGTCCCAGTTAGGCATTCAAATAATAAGGGGGTCAGTCACTTTAGAGGTTTATGAGGAAGTCACTGTGATGTTTTCATATAGGGATGTATACAGGACTTGTGCCAGATGTAGGAGACAAATATGTATGGCTTCAAAATGGTGGCAAGATGCAGTTATTATGCAGTCACATTTTTCTCTTCCCTCAATCTCAACCAATTTACAGCTGTAAAGTCTCAGATAAACAAAATACGAGTGCCTGAACACTTAGCTGTTAATGAGTAGATGTTACACATAGGGTGCCAGCCTCTTATATATATCGATCACATATACACAGCAGGCCTCTCCCTTGTCGCCCTACTCGGGTGGAGATCTATGCCCCAGATGGTAGACATTATCAGGAATAAACAGCCGGAGGCTGTGCGTTACACCTTCGCTCACAATGTATTGGAATTTGGAGACCACAGAAGTAGGATATCAGGATAATTGATTGGATGTAGCAGGAGAGCTATGTAGTGTACGTCTTACTCCATAGCTGGTTAGAATTATTTTATTTCTTCTCCTGACCTTCATGATATTATCCCACCTGATAATGCCTGATGAATTTAATGCAAAGAGTGATAGTTATGTTGTTACTTGTTATGATGAGGACCAGCAAGTGGAATATATTACTTGATATTGTAAATGGGCGTTATCAGACATTTGTGTGTGCCGTTACATACTACAGACAGCTGAACTTTGTAATATACTGTAAATTTGAATATTTTGTAAGAAATATTTATGTGATGTAAACAGAACATACTGAAAGCAACTTTTTTTGAATATTTGAGAGGTAAGGGTTGTTAAAAAGTAGTTATTTCTTTTACCATTAAAATTAGTACATCTTTATTGTTGTTTTGCCCTTCTCAAAAACATCAAAATTTTTAGTATATCAAGTCTGTATTTTACCTGTAATTGCTATGCGAACCAAGGTCCCCATCAGCAATGGAGGACCCAGAAAGGGGTGACTGATCCATGCAGCTGGTGGGACCAGCACACTCACTGGGGTATATTTACTAAACTGCAGATTTGAAAATGTGGAGATGTTGCCTATAGCAACCAATCAGATTATAGTTATCATTTATTTATTACATTCTACAAAATAACAGCTAGAATCTGATTGGTTGCTATAGGCAACATCTTCACTTTTTCAAACCTGCAGTTTAGTAAATATACCCCATTATCTTACACTGCAAGTGATCTAAATATTTCAATAATCTATTAGAGTGCTGATATCATGCCATAAGCCTCTTTGTGAAAATGGTGCACTATTATTCCCAATGTACAGTAACTTACATGCGTAGGACCACTGGCCACAACTTGGGCAGATACACTGTTTTTTATGCAGCACATTTTCTTTTGTTTATAAGCCACCAGACCTGAAAGATAATTTTCGGCTCAAATCCCCCCCATCCCATGTATGTTAGATATTTGTTACATGTCTACATGTGATCCATGTGGAAGAGACCTTCATGCTTTCCTCTTATGTGCTTACACCGTGTACACCAAAATATTAGATAAATGCATAAAGTATACCCGCTGAACCAAAACAAATAATATACTTCTATCTATTCTCTTCATTATCTTTTTTTAAAAAAAAGTAATGACATAATTTGCCAATATATTATGAGAACCATGTGCCACATATAAGGATTGTTTTATTGAATGCCTATGTTTCTTTTAGCCTGACAATCATTACATTTTCACAGTTGTTTAGGATTAAAAAATGTCCAAATTTGGGGGAAAAGATGCAACTAGCACTATGTCTATTACACCACATCTGATTATAAGAAGGGTCCCTGCATAATAAGCTTAACTTTCCATCTATATCAGGAAGGAAGTAACTTGTACTGCGATTTGCAATTGATCCCTAAATAATCCCAGCGGTGCTTAATTGTATCGGGTGCCACTAACTACATCTTTTTTCAGTGCAGGTAATTTTAAGTTAGGTGTGTGTCTGATTCTAAATTTGCAGTGCACAAATGTGGTGCACTCTGTGATTTTCATTGCACATTGTGCCCACCACAATAAGTCCTGAGAGACAAAAGATGTGGTATTGAAAAAAAGATAATTCTGCAAATAATCTTTAGAATAAAGGTCCTGTTTTAATAATTGCTAGTTGTAGTACCCCGCACTGCCTGGGTTTAAATCTTCAAGTTATTAAGTTATCAATGAGATGGATGTAACTGTCAACCTTTTTTAAAAAAATTGTAGCTTAGCAGGTTTTACAACACACCCATCAGGTGGCTGTCCAGTGTCATGTTTGTTTTTATATTAAATGTCATTGAAATCCATCTAGTAGAAGGCCCAAAACAGGCTCGCCAGGTCAAAGTTCTGCCCAGCGTACACCAATGGGAGGTTCTACTGGGACCCTAAACTCCATAAAACCTGGCCAGGATCCAACTGGACTATCTCATGTTGGTTTCATCCCAATTGGTACATGGGTGTCCGAATACAAACCTGGACAGACAAGCAGACCAATGATTTTTATATATAAGATTTTACTGTTATAGGGCATCCTCTGAATCATTCCTCCTCTTGTCTGCCTTACTTACATTGTTCACCAATCTGCGCTCTTGTTATGATAATTGCTATACCTACTTCTAGTGCCCTTTTTGAGTATGGTTCCAGTAGGATTAAGGATAGGGGTGAGGTATCCAAGTACATTGACAGGAGGCAATGACTGGGGAGTCACCAGACCCATTGTGGCTAATAATGCCACATAAGTACCCCTTGAGCAAAATATACACCATGAGTATATTCAAATACATTTTAACTTAAAATGTTAATTAACACTAAAACCTGTACATATCCTGGAGGGGTGATTAAGTATGAGGACGGAGGGGGGGGGGGGGCAGGAATCTTGTAATTTTGGAACCGCCCCCAGCGATGCATTTACGCAGCTGCGTCAATATGACCCAGGTGGCAAAGCCTACATTACGCGGTTTGCCATGATTCACATCATGGAAGATCCCATCCTGCAGGATGCGGGAAAACCAACTGCTCTCCCAGGAGTGCTGGAGACCTATGCAGAATTAGGAAGTCTCCTGGACAATCTGGGAGAGTGGGCAAGTGTGATTAAAACATAACCTAAAGCATCCACTACAATGCATACAAGTATAATAGTCAACTCCTGTAAGCAAATCTACACCAGACATAGGGAATACTAAGTAACATCATACAAATGAGATGGCAACTATAATTGTCTGCTAATGAAAACAAGATCTGAAGGAAAGGGGGGGGGGCTCTTCATATATGTCTAATATATGCTAATATGTATTAAGATTCTAGCACAGAATAATAATTGTAAATAACTTTTCTCATGGGCTGAACACTACACATTATCCTATACTGTGAGTTGACCTTTACAGTTTGCATTTCTTACTGTCACTTCCAGCAATTTATGACCCTGCATCTTCAGATACTCTATTTCTCACTCTAAGATTATCTTGTTTTTAGATCTCTACACATCCATGTGAATCATTAATGAGCAACCACGAGTACATTTTTACATTTTATCAATGAAAAATGAATGGCTAAATAAATATGTTTTTTTCAGGTGACTTGGAAACAAATTCAAGACAAAATGCACATATTATACTATCCATTTTCATATGTTATTTAGCACTGATACTACCATCACCAAATACAACCTCAGTAATATAAGACAGTACAAGTGTGGCTAATAGCTGGCTAAATCCTTTCACTCAGAATGACCAAAGGACCTCGGCACTCTGGGGTAGCAGAGAATCTAGTAATTCACTTCAAAGCTGATCAATACCCTTCCAATTAATTCCCCGGCCAGCAGGGGGGGGGGTAACTTTCTGGGAAAGGGATCTAGCTGGCTCACACAGAGTGTGAATGTACCAGCTACCTATGCTGAAGGGGATTTAGACCCTTCCCTGAGTCAGCTAAATACCCTTCACTGAAGGTACCTTTTTGGCCCCCTGGTGGCCAGGTCATGAATTGGAATGGGATTCATCCAGCTCACAGGGGAGTGTCTAAATCTGTGTGAGCCAGCTAGATCCCTTTCTCAGAAAGTTAACCCCCCCCCCCCCCCTCCCATTGCCGGCTGGGTAATTAATTGTTAATTGGAAGGGTATTGATCAGCTTGGAGGTAAATTAATAGATTATCTTCTCTTAAATGACTACTTATACCCCAGAGTGCTGAGGTCATTTGGCCATTTTGAGTGAAAGGATTTAGCCACCTCTTAGCCACACTAGTACTGTCTTAAATTACTGAGGATGTTTTTGGTGATTGTAGTATCAGTACTAAATGACATATGAAAATGGATAGTATAATATATACATTTTGTTTTGAATTTGTTTCCAAGTCACCTGTAAAAAAATGATATTTATTTAGCCATTTATGTTTTATTGATAAAATTTACATATTGGGAAGTTTTAAGAGTTAATTTCTCTTGTGGTTACTCATTAATGATTCATATGGATGTGTAGAGATCTAAAAACAAGATAATCTTAGAGTGAGAAATAGAGAATCTAAAGATGCAGGGTCATAAATTGCTGGAAGTGACAGTAAGAAATGCAAACTGAAGGTCAACTCAAAGTAAAGGATAATGTGTAGATTTCAGCACATTAGCATGGATTAGACATATATGAAGACCCTCCACCCCTCAGAACCTGTTTCCACTAGCAGACAATTATAGTTGCCAGCTTATTTATATGGTGTTACTTAGTATTCCATAAGTCTGGTGCATGTAGATTTGGTTACGGAAGTTCACTATTATATTTATATGCCTTCTAGTGGATGCTTTTGGTTATGTTTCAATCATACTTTCCCACTCTCCCAGATTTTCCGGGAGACTCCCTCATTCTGCATAGGTCTCCAGCACTCCCGGTAGAGCAGTTGGTTTTCCCGCATCCTGTGACTTTCTAGTAAAGTTGGCTGGGTGGGGTCTTCCATGACGTGAATAATGGCAAACCGCGTAATATAGGCTTTGCCACCTGGGTCATATTGTCGCAGCTGCGTAAATGCATCGTTGGGGGCGGTTCCAAAAGGACAAGATTCCTACCCCCCCTCCGTCCTCACACTTAACCACCCCTCCAGGATATGTACAGACTTTAGTGTTAATTAACATTTTAAGTTAAAAAGTATTTGGATATACCTATGGTGTATATTTTGCTCAAGGGGTACTTATATGGCATTATTAACCACAATGGGTCTGGTGACTCCCCAGTCATTGTCTCCTGTGCTTGTACTTGGATACCTCAGCCCTATCCTTAATCCTACTTGAACCATACTCAAGAAGGGCACTAGGAGTAGGTATAGCAATTATCATAACAAGAGCGCAGATTGGTGAACAATGTAAGTAAGGCAGACAAGAGAAGTCCTATAAGAAGGCCTATAACAGTAAAATCCTATATATAAAAATCATTGGTCTGCTTGTCTGTCCAGTTATGCATTTGGACACCCCTGCACCGATTGGGATGAAACCAACGCAAGATGGTCCAGTTGGATCCTGGCCAGGTTTTATGGAGTTTAGGGTCCCAGTAGAACCTCCCATTGGTGTACGCTGGGCAGAACTTTGACCTGTTGAGCCTGTTCTGGGTCTTCTACTAGATGAATTTCAATGACATTTAATATAAAAACAAAAACAACACTGGGCAGCCACCTCATGGGTGTGTTGGAAGACCTGTTCAGCTGCTAATTATTTTCAAAAGGTTGACAGTTACTTCCAACTCATTGATAACATAATAACTTGAAGATTTAAACCCAGGCAATGGCAGGTACTTCAGCTATTAATTATTAAAACATTATCTTTATTCTTAAGATTATTTGCAAAATTATCTTTCTTTCAATGCCTTTTGTCTCTCAGGACTTATTGTGGTGGGCACAATGTGCAATGAAAATCACAGAGTGCACCACATTTGTGCACGACAAATTTAGAATCAGACACACACCTAACTTATAATTACCTGCACAGAAAAAAGATGTAGTTAGTGACTGAGCGCCAATGGGATTATTATCGATCAATTGCAAATGGCAGTACAAGTTACTTCCTTCCTGATATAGGTGGAAATTTTAGTTTATTATGCTGGGACCCTTCTTAAAATCAGATGTGGTGTAATAGACATGGTGCTAGATAGATTTTGTTCCCCAAATTTGGACATTTTTTAATCATAACAACTATGAATATGTAATGATTGTCAGGCTAAAAGAAATGTAGGCATTGAATAAAAACATCCTAATATGTGGCACATGGTTCTCATAATATATTGGCAAATTATGTCATTACTTTTTTTAAAAAAAAGATAAGAGTATAGAAAGAAGTATACAATTTGTTTTGCAATGCTTGGTTCCGCAGGTATACTTTATGTATTTAATGGAAAAGTGAAAAGACAATGGTGCTCAGTGTAAACCAAAAAACACGTGAACAAACGTGCTCATATAATTATAAAACCACATACAGTAGGCTGCTTCAATTTTTATACATCAGATTGCAGATGTAAACCTATACAAACAAAAAGAAAAAAGAAGCGCCAGACATAGTGTAGTATCAACAATTAATCAGTGGAAATGAACATTCCAAATTGGCCTTGTACCAAAAAATAAGTAATAGATTGCTTATCTGTTTATTATTCCACTGGAGTCCAGATCTTCTCTCTGTGCGAATTCCACACTAGGACTCAAAGGGAAATAGCAACAGGATAGTGTAGTGCTGTGATGGGCAAACTTTTTCAGGAGCGGGCCAAATAAAAAAGAAAAACTTAAGGCGGGCCAATATAATTTATTAAAAAACTCAAATATCAAAATATATAATACAAATTTTTATAAAACTAATGTGATGAATGAAGCTGTGACTGCATTTCTATAAGTTCCTCGTATCTATTTTTTATATTTAAATATAAAAACAAATAATTATATTTTAATAATTTTATGCATATTTTAATGAAAATTTTTAATATATTGGTGGGCCGGATAGAACCTCTAAGTGGGCTGGATCTGGCCCGCGGGCCGTAGTTTGCCCATCACTGGTGTAGTGCATTCATGACAGTGAATCTTTTTATAAAAGATCATCAGATTTCATAAAGTGATAACATGGCATATTCCAATAAGACAATAAAATGCCTGTACATTGAAAAAAATATATGCAGGCTTATCTGTGATATAGGATTTCCAAATGTCCCTGGCGAGACCACTCTGGCCACAAGCAAGAAGAAGTTCCCTCTCCACCGCTGGCTTGAAATCATGGAAAGCGCTGCTCCCTTGCTTTATGTATTTATCTAATATTTTGACATGCTTTTAGCACACAAGAGGAAATCCTGAAGGTTTCTTCCACACATAGACATGTATCAAATATCTAACATACATGGGGAGGGGGGGGGTTTGAGTTATCTTCCGGGTCTGGTGGCTTGTAAGCAAAAAAAAAATCTGCTGCATAAAAAGCAGTGTGTCTGCCCAAGTTGTGGCCAGTGGTCCTACGCATTTAAGTTACTGTACATTGTGAAATATTGTGCACCAATTTGCACAGAAAGGCTTATGACATGATATCAGCACCAAATAGATTATTGAAATAATTAGATCACTTGCAGTGTAAGACAATGGGGTATATGTCCTAAACGGCAGGTTTGAAAAAGTGGAGCTGTTGCCTATAGCAACCAATCAGATTCCAGCTGTAATTTTGTAGAATGCACTAAATAAATGATAACTAGAATCTGATTAGTTGCTATAGGCAACATCTCCACTTTTTCAAATCCACAGTTTAGTAAATATACCCCAATGAGTGTGTTGTGACGCCAGCTGCCTGGATCAGTCATCCCCTCGTTATGCACGTTTTGTAGCTATACAATAACGATTGTCGAATCTCGTTTTGTGTTTCCAACGCACAAATATTTATTCTCAAAAAGTAGCAGAATAATTCAAGCGAAATAATAATAATAATAAGTACAGCCATTACTTATCGCAGGCGCTCTGGATCCAGTGACAAGTCATTCAGGTCTGAAGTCTGTGGTCAATGTGACTGAACACTAGATGAAAGCTTATACTGCTTATATGCAAACAGAAATACAGTAAAACAATGCAGATGGTATGGCTTGCTTCTATTTGTCCAGGCTTCGGGAAGGTCCAGGGGGTTGCAGATCATAGGCTAGTTCAAACTAAAGAATCCAAAGGTGGGGGGTCATCTCTCCAGGGGATGTGCTCCTTTCTTCCCGCCAAGACTCCAATTACAACTAGTCTATTAGCATTTTATAGTCAGCATCATATTAAAGGTTTATTCCCTAACATCAATAACTAGAGTATGCAATGTGCGATCTCTTCGCCGAATGCACCGGACAGCTGCTGATGTAAAGGGGATTAATATGATGTCAGACATGACACATTTCCTTTAACCTGACATAAATAACTATGTGTTGCGACAATAATTAATGTGTACTTTTTACAAAGATGCGTATTGGTGCGAATGTGTGTAAATGTGTAAAAACCGCTATTGCCAAGTGTTACTGCTGCGTACGCCCTTCCACGCCGTTGAGTGCAATACGCATCTTTTCAGACAAAGACAACCAAGTTTGCTCGATATTAATTGAAATTACTTTATCCAATTTGCTGACTTCGACACCCTCCTGGGTCCTCCATTGCTGGGGGGGAAACCTTGGCTGGAATAGCAATTACAGGTAAAATACAGACTTGAGATTAGAGATGCTCACTGACCCCCGTGTTTTGGTTTTGGTTTTAGATCTGGATTACCGTCGTGTTTTGGTTTTGGTTTTGCCAAACCGCCATTGCGTGTTTTGGTTTTGGATTTGTTTCGTTTTGTTTTGCTATTTTGTCTAAAAATCAATGTTTTTGGGCATAAAATAACCAAATTTAGTGCTCCACCTGTTTCTTGAATAAGTAATGTAATTGTAAAGCTAATAAATTATCAAAAAAACAGTTTAATTCCTGGTAGGCCTTCATTAATTCTACACACAAACCAGATTGTCTTCCTCTCCATCTATGCATATTGGCAATGCAGCCATCGTCTTTGGATCTATATTACACCCTACACTTATAGTTAAATATGTAAAGGAATGGACAAAGGCAGTTTGGTTTCTGTCTCTCTAGGCCCTCTCCAATTGTAGAAAATACTCAAAAATGCAGTCGTTATAGACTGTACAATATTAACTGAAATGGACAAAGCCAGTTTGGGGTCAGTCTGTGTGTGACACCTTACCCTTAATGAGAAATTGCCCAATCAGCAGCCTTTCAAGACGGTACGTGATATAGAAATGCCCCAAGTCCCTTTCCTCTTTGGGGGTAGATTGCACCCTACACTTAAATAGAAAGTTTTAAAAAGATGTTATCATCATCATTTTCAGCTTCATCCTCACCCTCATCAGTGTGTACGTCATCATCACAGACTATCAATTCATCGCTGCTTGAATCCGCCATTAGAGAACAGTCAGTGCTTGGATGTCTTTGATGGTGAAGGCCTTCCTCGTGGAAGATGTAGTTATTTTTTATAAACATCATTTTCTCCACATTTTTGGGAAGTAACCTTCTATGGCGATCACTGACTAAGTTCCCGGCTGTGCGAATACTCGTTCAGAGTACACACTGGAGGGTGGGTAGCTTAGGTATTGCAAAGCAAGTTTGTACATGGGTTTCCAAATGGCCTGCTTTTCTTCCCAGGAAGGAAAGGGACTGTCTGACATTTCAGACAGAAAAATTAGTGTTTCACACTGGGGAATATAAGACACCCCAAAAGCACTTGGCGTGCAAAATATTGTTTTAGATACTGCTGACAAATATGACCTTTGAAAGCCAGAAAAATGACTGTAAAACACTGGGGAATATGGGACACCCCAAAAGCACTTGGAGTGCAAAATATTGTTTTAGATACTGCTGACAAATATGACTTTTGACAGCCAGAAAAATTACTGTAAAACACTGGGGAATATGGGACACCCAAAAGCACTTGGAGTGCAAAATATTGTTTAGGATACTGCTGACAAATATGACTTTTGACAGCCAGAAAAATTACTGTAAAACACTGGGGAATATGGGACACCCCAAAAGCAATTGGAGTGCCAAAAATTGAAAAAAACAGCCTCCTCTATCCTCCTCTCTTACTGCTCTAACAATTGCTAATACAATTGGTATTAATATTAGAATTGTATAGAATAGAATTGAAATAATAATGTGTAGAATTATTGCTCTGTCCCTGCGCCAATATAGCCTGTGACCTAACCCTGCTCTCTCCCTCTGTCAAAGGGCGATGGATTGCTGTTGAGGCGGGCATTTATGCTTTTAAAATTTTGCGAGAACCGAGCTCAGAAATACGAATACGTCACAATGACGTTTTGCCTTGATTTCGATACCGAACGGGCATGAGAGTACCGAGCGTGCTCGGCTCGGTACTCGGATAGGAGAAATTTGGATGGATTCGGATCTCGGGGAACCGAGCACGCCCATCTCTACTTGATATGCTAAAAATTTAGATGTTTTTGAGAAAGGCAAAACGACAATAAAGATGTACTAATTTTAATGGTGAAAGAAATAACTACTTTTTAACAACCCTTACATCTCAAATATACAAAAAGCTGCTTTCAGTATGTTTTGTTTGCATCACATAAATATTACTTATAAAATATTCAAATTTACAGTATATTACAAAGTTCAGCTGTCTGTAGTATGTAACGGCACACACAAATGTCTGATAACGTCCATTTATAATATCAGGTCATATATTTCACTTGCTGGTCCTCATCATAACAAGTAACAACATAACTATCACTCTTTGCATTAAATTCATCAGGCATTATCAGGTGGGATAATATCATGAAGGTCAGGAGAAGAAATAAAATAATTCTAACCAGCTATGGAGTAAGACGTACACTTCATAGCTCTCCTGCTACATCCAATCAATTATCCTGATATCCTACTTCTGTGGTCTCCAAATTCCAATATATTGTGAGCGAAGGTGTAACGCACAGCCTCCGGCTGTTTATTCCTGATAATGTCTACCATCTGGGGCATATATATAAGAGGCTGGCGCCCTATGTGTAACATCTACTCATTAACAGCTAAGTGTTCAGGCACTCGTATTTTGTTTATCTGAGACTTTACAGCTGTAAATTGGTTGAGATTGAGGGAAGAGAATAATGTGACTGCATAATAACTGCCACTTGCCACCATTTTGAAGCCATACATATTTGTCTCCTACATCTGGCACAAGTCCTGTATACCTCCCTATATGAAAACATCACAGTGACTTCCTCATAAACCTCTAAAGTGACTGACCCCCTTATTATTTGAATGCCTAACTGTGACTAAACCTGCCCAGGGAAGATTCCATATGCTCCCCTGGAATGTTAGGGGGTTAAATGATACAATTAAGAGTTCATTGGTGCTATGTCAGGTTAGAAAATCCAGTCCTGATGTGGTGTGTCTCCTGGAAACCCACCTTACTGCTAACAAGGTGCTTTCCTTTAAGAGACCTTGGGTGGGCTGTGTCTATCATGCCAGCCATTCTACCTACTCTAGAGGTGTTTCAGTGTTAATTAGAAAACAGCTTAATTTTGTATTAGAGCAGATACAATTTTACCCAGAGGGCAGATATGTTTTTCTTAGGGCCTCATTCAATTACACCCCATTGACTGTTTTGGTTGTCCTCATCTCCCCTCTATATAGTAATGACATAATGTAGTAGGATGCTGCACTTGTTGCTACAGCTCTGGACACACCAGTTGGCATTTTTATTATATGTCAAGAAAAACAAAAAGCAGAGAAAGGATAATAAGGTGCACTGTAGCTCTCACTATGAATCTATCATGAGGTGGTATAAAGACCTATTTAAAATATAACTTTTATTGATCAATTTTAAAATCAGCGAAATATACTAAAATATTCCCCATAAAACTAATATATAGTAAAATGTAACTGGATGCGCTAATAGCCAATCTCGCTGGATGCTTTAGCCACATTAATTGTTTTGGAAGGGTTATTTTTTTGATGGGTTAGGTTGCTCCTGTGTATGTCTATTTATAAATAACTATCTTTGACTTTGAATGGGCTTTTGGGCATTTTTTCAAAATGAGGCTTCCATGCATAATGCTCTCACACCGCCCAAAATTTCTGTACCCAGCATTAGAACAGAGGCAGAGCCATGACATGATGGGGGAGTGGACACACCCATAGAGGGGTGCCTAGCACTGTAAAGCATTAGACTGCCTCTTAGAAATCTCCCTTCCCCTCCAAACGCAGCAGCACCTGCACATTACTGGAAATGTCCATAAATGCAGTCGGAACATTGAGCTGCCAACTAGTGTGAAAGTCATCCAACCGCACTAATAGGCCCCTAAGTGGATCCAGTCAGTGAGCCTGAGTGCTGAATGACCAGACCTTGTGCAATTGGGCCACTCATATGTCTGTGCAAATTGGATAGTGACCTTCTGAGCGACTGACTTTGTTTCTCAATTAATTTGTTTTGGCATGAGCTGGCTATTAAAATTCCCTTTAGCCATAAAGACTAAAGCTACGGTTTTTAACAAACACAACATAGTAACATTACCTTCCTCTCCTCTGATATCCCAAAACATTATATTCTGTGCCAAAATGACAAATACTATGTTGTCAAAGTTGATGAATGGCTCTCTTACTTATTTAAATTTGATTGCCACCAAAAAGTAGTATTTTCCAAGCTAGAAATAGATTTTGGATTTTACTTAGCTCTGCATTTAATACTGTAGCACATGTCCTGCAATTAAAATTGGCACAAATTTCATACAAAGATGAAAGTTCACTTGCTGCTGGAAATTAAAAAGTGCTTTGCACAGGACAAAGTTCACTTGGAAGTAAAAAACATAATTTATCAGATGTCTGCAAAACGACTAGCTTATATTGGTCTTCTCAATCACAAGGGAAATTGCAATAATTGCTTTGACAGTAAAAGAAAAAATACACATGATGCCTTCTCTTGAGTACAGAAATACTAAGTAGTTCAATATAAGACATATTTAATCTTGTATATATATTACTTGCATCTATTGTACAGTGAAATCTAGTTAGTGCTTTTGAGTACAGCTTTCTGACTGCTCAGTGAGAGACAAATATTTTATATGTCTAGGCATTATGAAATTGTAGTACGTTTAGAAATATACAAATGAAAAGCAGTTGACATTTTTCACACTCAACCAATATTCATGGAAATGCAGCCTATCATTTTAATAGGAATACAGTCTCCACTGAGGAATTTCATTGCCTATATTGATCAGTTTGGCCAATTTTCATAAAGTACTGGTTCTGAGTTATTTAATAGGCTACATTCCCATAAACATTTGTTCCTCCCACAAAATGGGTGCCTTCTGTCTATGTGTCAAGAACGCCAGCAAAGATGCCCCTTCTCTCCAAGAAAAACATCAGGGACAGACTGATTTTCTGCAAAAGGTACAGGGATTGGACTGCTGAGGACTGGGGTAAAGTCATTTTCTCTGATGAATCCCCTTTCAGATAGTTTGGGGCATCTGGAAAAACGGTTGTCCGGAGAAGGAAAGGTGAACGCAACCATCAGTCCTGTGTCATGCTAACAGTAAAGCATCCTGAGACCATTCATGTGTGGGGTTGCTTCTCAGCCAAGAAGCTCACTCACAATTTTGACTGAGAACACAGTCATGAATAAAGAATGGTACCAAAACATCCTTTAAGAACAACTTCTTCCAACCATCCAAGAACAGTTTGGTGGCAAACAATGCCTTTTCCAGCATGATGGAGCACCTTGCCATAAGGCAAAAGTGGTAACTAAGTGCCTCGGGGATCAAAACATAGAAATTTTGGGTCCATGGCCAGGAATCTCCACAGACCTTAATCCCATTGAGAACTTGTGGTCAATCCTAAAGAGGCGGGTGGACAAACATAAACCCACAAATTCTGACAAACTCCAAGCATTGATTAGGCACGAATGGGCGGCCATCAGTCAGTATGTGGCCCAGAAGTTGATTGACAGCGCGCCAGGGCGAATTGCAGAGGTCTTCAAAAAGAAGGGTCAACACTGCAAATATGGACTCTTTGCATAAACTTAATGTAATAGTCAATAAAAGCCTTTGACACTTATGAAATGCTTGTAATTTTACTTCAGTATACCATAGCAACATCTGAGAAAAAGGTCTAAAAACACTGAAATAGCAAACTTTGTGAAAACAAATACCTGTGTCATTCTCAAAACTTTTGGCCATAAGTGTACTCCGTGATACAGCCTTCTGGAACTACTGGGACACTACTTTCCTGTGATTTTGAAAAAGTTATTTTTTTCCCCATGTTATTTGCCTTTCATTCCATTATATTAAATTATATTTAAACCAATATGCTACCAAAGGTTTGCCGTATCTGTCACAAAAACAAACTAACATTTGGCTGTTCAAGAAAAACAAAAGTTATGCCAATGAACCCAGCACATTGCTAGTATGTGAAATCAGTCTGACGTTTTCAGGGTCAAAAAGATGTATTCAAACATTGTTGCGGAATAAAGAACATTTCCATGGGGACAAAACATTTTTATGTAATACTGTTGCTGTTATTCTAGCTTGCCTTTGTTTAAATTAAATGCAAGTATATATAGAACCACGTTATTTGTAGAGATAAGCGGGTCCGTAATTATTAAATCAGAACCCCCCCGAACAGTGCCGATCCGAGCCTGGATCCGAGCACTGTTCGGGGGTTCCCGCCGATCACGAACCTCAGAACGAGGCAAAACCTCGTCATCACGCCGTCGGATCTCGCATGCCACACTTGGCAGCTGACATAATGTTTTCGCTCTGAACACTTGTCTAATGATTTTGTCGCTAGCAAGCAACCACTTAATATGGTTCCTGGTCCCAAAGAGGACCCTCATGACTGTTACTCACAGGTTTATAGGCTGCTGTGGAAGCGCACAACCTACATTTTGTGCTGCCATTCCTATGCCGGCTATATATACAACAGGAAGCCAACAACAGGTTAATCCCTACACTTGCTTTGGAGCTTACAGTTGACAGCCTCAACACTGCAATCATTACTATCCATTGTTTCATGAAAAGAATTGTTTTCCTCGTATGAGTGACCTGATCCTTTGTTCCTGAGGGTATTGTAAATTACCTTTTTATTAGTTGACTTAATTGACCATAAAAAGGTCCCATCTGTTGCATTGACTTATATTAAAGGATCCGGCGCGCATGTGGCAAAATCTGGTTGTTTACGCATTCCATCTTGACTAAGGTAAACTGGCTTTGCTTGCTATGTTTTCTGTCTTATAAACCTTTTGTCCAAATTATTCTTTGGGGGTTTAGTGTTTATTATTAGATCACATTTTAAATATGAGATTGCAATTTTTTGTATCTTGTATATTTCATCATCTTCAGATGACTTCAGCTTTAGAGTAATATATATGTATCTTACATTTATTATGTACTTATTATGATCTTACATTAAACTAGATATTATTTATTAATTTATTTATGTCTTTTGCTTATCACCCTTAAGTCTCTTTATAAAATGATGGTCATTAAAAGCTGTCCTCAGTTTACACAACGTGTTTGACAATATAACCTTCATATGAAGGAATGTTTTACTAACCATTCAATACACAGTAGGACATTTCAGAAATCTAATTTATCAAATTCAATCTAATAACCCTAACTCTACTCTAAAACACAATTAGATATCAGAAACACATAGGTGGGACACCAGAACATTTGAGACACAAGAAGCTGCTTATTATTCTGGCAATGTATGTGCAAACTAATTGTAAAACATCCCAGTAAGTGGTATATTTAATGACAAATGACAATGACATAATCACAACATTGTATTTTCCCACTGCACAGATATGGACAAAAATATGTCAAGGCTTAATCAAATTTGCAAGATGGAGTACCTATTTGCCCTTGATCAAAGCTTTAAAAAAATAAAATAAAAAACCTTTTGGACTAAAAACAATATTGTGAGGTGTTCAGTGTTCAGAATAGACTGGAAATTAGTGGAAATGAATGTTATTGAGGTTAATAATAGTGTAGGAGTGGAAGAAAAACCCAAAATATGGATTATAGCACTTTTTATGCTTTTTTTAAAAAAAAAATCAGAGCCCAAAACCCTAAATCAGAACCAAAACCTTTCGTGGGGTGTTTTGGCAAAACAAATCAGAACCCAAAACCTCAAGCTAATCAGAACCCAAAACCCAAAACACCAAAAATGGCCGGTGCACACCCTTAGTTATTTGCACTTTTGTTAGTTACAGAAAATAAATTATTTCCATTATTATTCTGTTAGCAACAGTCTCTCTTCACCTCAAATAATTTAAAATCTACATAAGAAAATGCACTTTATTCCTCTTCACTGATCCATAAAAATGCAATAGTTCAATGCTCCACCAAGCTCAGCACATTGTGAAATCTGAGCAGCACTTCCCACAGTAACATCCCGCCCCTTTCTTATCTTGGGAGGTTAGTGAGCAAAACAGAAACAGAAGAGAAAATTATTTCTGTGTGAACGTGTGGGAGGAAAACCATGGCTGTATTTTCATTTTTGACCCCATTTTTTATTGCCATTATTTGTGTTTTAATTGTGATAATCTTGCAAAGCAGGAAGAAAGTGAATGGTGAGAAAAAAAATGAAATCAAGAGTAACGCAGCATTGCGTCCATGGGTGGATGAGGATCTTCAAGACGGCACTGACCTCGCTGTTGAGGGAGATGGTAAGAAGCCAGTAGTTCTTATAGTGGGAACTGTATACATATGGCTTTGTAGACTGTAGAAATCCAAGGGATGTTTAAGCAAAAAGTAACAGAACAGATAGGAACAATTATAATAATGACACTTGGAAAAACTAAACTGAGAAATATACATTAGCTACTAGAGTGAAGTGCTTTAGGACAAAGGGTCGTGCCTTGAAGTTAATAAAAAAGTGTGTCTCAGTTGTTTTTAATAGGGAAGTACAAATGGAAAAGCAGTATGACAGACCTCATCCTATAGTCTCAGTTTCTTTTTAAACTATGCGGTTAAGATTTGATTCTATATCTTCTGTGAGATTTTGTTTTATTTGTTTCAATGATGTTTAATAAATCAGATAGCAAACAGTGCAGCAATAATAATAAACTTTAAGTATAAATCTATTTAAGTGGAAATCATTTGTGGCTATTTAGTCCTGCATGTTTGTGGACAAGAAAGAATGATTTTGTGTTTTTAAAACTGTAAAGGATTTTTATGACCATTGTCATTTTCTTTGTAATGTCAAAAAAAAGGTTATGCATCATTATACAGTGAAAATAAGTTGAGGAGAGCAGGATATTGAAGTCCACAGTCAGTGACGTAGCTGGGCACAATGCAAACATCAGGGTATCTCATCATAATGCAGTTGGGAGGTGCGTCAATGCACACCATGGTGAGCGGGTGCCTTGCACGCATTTATTTTTGAAGCCTGCACGACAAGGGGGCATGGTCAAGCAACACAGATGCTTAGCTTTGCCATGCTGGGGCATGCAATGTCCTCCCAGGGGCATGTACAATGAAGACCATGGTGGCCCTCGGCCACCTTCCCCTCCACTAAAGACACCCCTTCTATGCCACACGCACTTCCGCATCCATCAGGGGGTATACCTCCCAACTGTTCCAGAATCTGAACAAAACTCTTGATCAGTGAAACAGCAGGACAGTCCTCTCAATTTGTGACAGTTGGGAATAAATGTTGACAAACCATATAGAAATTACAGCTTGTGGGGTATTGTGAGAGGGTGGGATGAGGGTGGCTTTGGTATATTAAGCGCCTCCAATCATTTTGAAAAGTTGTTTTTGTGTTTAAACTTTTCCTTTTAAAAATACAATTAAAACAAAAAACCACAATACATTATTGAACTGTGCCAGAGTTAAGAGAGAGATAAAAAAAAAACAGCTGGGAGACAAAATAGTTTAGTGGCATAACGTATGTTACAAGTATAATAAAAAAATTATAATGCAACTAAAACTCAGCACACTTAAGCAAAAACCATCAAGAGGCATGTTTCCTTGTTTGGACAATTTGCATTGTCCACCCCTGGAACTGTCACTTGTGAAAAAAGGTAAGAAAAAGGATAATGTAATGAGGAGGGGGTATGTGTGTAATGTATGTGTGCAGAAGGTGTATGTGTGTATAAAGTATGTGTGCATAAATTATATGTGTATAATGTATGTGTGTATAAAGTATGTGTGCATAAAGTATGTCTGTGTAAAATATGTGTGCAGAAGGGGTATGTGTGCATAAAGTATGTGGATAGAGGGGGCATGTATGTATAAGTATGTGAACAGAGGGGGCATGTGTGCATAAAGTATTACTCTAAAAACATACTAGTAGGTTAATTTGCTGCTATCAAAATTGACCCTAGTCTCTCTCTGTCTGTCTCTGTGTGTGTGTGTGTGTGTGTGTTAGGGAATTTAGACTGTAAGCTCCAATGGGCAGGGACTGATGTCAATGAGTTCTCTGTACAGCGCTGCGGAATCAGTGGCACTATATAAATAAATGGTGATGGTGATGATGATGATAAAGTATGTGGACAGAGGGGGCATGTGTGCATAAAGTATGTGGGCAGAGGGGTTATGTGTGCATAAAGTATGTGGACAGAGGGGGCATGTGTGCATAAAGTAGGTGGACAGAGGGGGCATGTGTGCACAAAGTATGTGGGCAGAGGGGAAATGTGTGTATAAAGTATGTGGGCAGAGGGGGCATGTGTGTAATGCATGTGGGCAGAGGGGGCATGTGTGTGTGTGTAAGGCATGCTTTCAGAGAAGCCATGTGTGCCCTCTCTGCCTACATGAGAGGGCACACATGCCCTCTCTTTCCTGCGGGCTCTAGAGACTTGGCCCTGGTAGTGGATTGCTATCTGCCACACCTGTTCCTTCCACTGCTACTCGCAGCAGTAGCAGGTAATGAGGAACTTGGGGTAGTGCTAACCGTGCTTCCAACAGATGATGAGGGCACCGGCAGCCGTGCCAATAATTGGGACACACAGAGACCAAATTTCCAGAGAGTTCACGCACAGCCACATTTAGGTTGTTTAGACCTATGTTTAAATGTATCAGGCTGGCGTCTATTCGTTCCAGTGAGGTAGACATCCTTTGTTGGGTGTCTTGCATATTGTGCAAGCATCTAAATCCTTTAGTTACCTGGCTCTCAATAGCTCTCAGGGAGTCTTGGTGGAATACCACCAAATTCTCCCTCCTGCACACTGTTAAACTGTTGAATGGATGCTGCCAAATTGGGAACAGGTGCAGGTTGAGGTTGGGTAGGTGGTGAAGTTGGTGGGCTAGGTGTGGGGGCAGCCCGCACAGACTCCCCAACTTCAGTGTCTGTTTCCATGATCTTTAAGGTGATGCAACCCTCATATTGAACATCTGTTACCTCCACAATGGTCTCCAATGCTCCTTGTAATGTTCCTTGGAAAAGGATAATCAAATTGTCAAAGACGGCAAGGATCAAAGGAAAACAAGAGAGAAAGCAAACACAAAAGTCACAGGTATGATTCTCACAGCACAGAAAACTTCTGAAAAAGAGAGAAATCAGCAAATGCCTATCCCCCAAAATGCTTACTGATTGGCTGGCCAACTATAACTAACAGATCCAGTAATATTAACTCTTGCAGGTCTCAATTTTTTATTCTTCAACACAACCTAGGTGCTTATATGCCATCGGGCCAATTCCTGCCCTCTGTTATTCAAATAAATGGACAATCCAAAATTGGATTTCAATGTTAGATTTTTTTAATAAACACATGTTATTATTATATATGCAGTTATGCCCATATACTGTATTTTTGGACACGGACACAAATTTTTGTTATTTTAGCTGTTTACCAACACATTTAAGTCACAGTTATATACTGAATATAGGCCTAAAGTGCAACTTTGATTTGAGGTTACTCATATCCAAATTGGAGGAAGGGTTTGGGATTTACAGCTGTTCAATATATAACCCCCTCTTTTCAAGGGACCAAATGTATCTCTCTCCCTCTCTCTCTTTATATATATATATATATATATATATATATATATATATATAGGAAACCAGGGATACTCTGCACTCTCCAAACAACTGGCGTCAGTTGGTCAGCTTAACATATATTGCAATATGTGGAATTAACATTCCCTGTTTTTAATATAGAACAGTACTTGGTATAGCATTGATTATGTGTTTGGAGAGTGCAGAGTATCCCTGTTTTCTTGCCTTTAAAATGTGGACAACCCCCTCTTGCACCCCAGTTTGTACATGGTGAGTGCAGAGGATCTATGTCTGTTTTTGTTTATATGTAAGTCCCATAACTCTTGCACCCCATTTTCTACATTTTTTACATTTATTAAATCCAACTTGTGTCAGGTGAGTCCCAGGTCTCCCATGGCTGCTAGTGCTTGGGAAAGCCTTACCTTTAAAAGCTGTGTGCAGGTAAGCCTTAAGCCCAGATAAAATAGCATAGCATTTGATCATGTTAGAACTGGCCAGAATGGGAAGACTTTGGCGTCAGTTGGTCAGCTTAACATATATTGCAATATGTGGAACTAACATTCCCTGTTTTTAATATAGAACAGTACTTGGTATAGCATTAATTATGTGTTTGGAGAGTGCAGAGTATCCCTGTTTTCTTGTCTTTAACATGTGTATATAAATATCAGCTTTGTTACTGGCTAACAGAAGTGTGCTGGGGGATTTTTCTCTGTGTTTGCTCCTTTCAGGATAACCCCACCCCTTCAAGCACCTGCTGTTAGCCTACAAATTGATTGAGCAACTTTCCTTTCTGTTTTCTTTGAGAAGCATGCTCTGGTATCAGTAGCTGATGGGGAGTGTTGGAGCTATATTGCTATTTGGAGGCTCTTGGGGTACCTCTTGCTAAGTTAGCTCTCAATTTAATAACATGTATACCCCAAAAATAGGGACTCTCATTAATTAAAGTTAGGACCACCCTATTAGCAGTAGCGCCGTGACGTGGCGGGTGGTTTAGCATGCATTTGCAAATGTGTGTAATTAAGAAGTCTGCATTTTTATGAACAAGTAGAAACATCAGCTTTGTTACTAGCTAACAGCAGTGTGCTGGGGGATTTCTTTAAGTGTACAGAATGTGTTGACCTCTATGTGATGCATCTTTATGAATTGTATGTTTCAGAAGTAAAAGATGAATGGCAAGGAGATGATGAAGAAACTATCTCACATGTTCCCTTTAGTCCACCACGTTATTCTGAACAGGAAATGGTGAACAGATCAAAGAAATTTTATGAATTGCTCAACCAAAGGAGATCTGTGAGGTTTATCAGTGATGAGCCAGTCCCAAGAGAAGTCATTGACAACATCATCAGAGCAGCAGGTCATTTACTTTTATTTTTTCTTATTTTTTTCACTTTATAAACCCATTAGACTAAATAATTGTAATAATATTTCTAAAACAATTCTAAGTCAATATACAGATTATTGTTCTTAGTGATTCATATAAATTGTAAGATTGCGGCAGAACCTTTTTACCTCTCTATACTACCCAGTATTGTTTTATTACTGTGTTTGATCCTAATTGTAAAGTGCTACGGAAATTGCTGCCGCTTTATGTTGGTGATGATGATTAAAATGGTTCTCCTAAGGCATGTTAGCCTCATAGAATCTGATATTGCATAAAAATCAAAGTGAGATGGGTATTATTTAGATATGAGTGAAATTGCAATTTGGATTGCTGAGAGTTTTTATTCACCAGTGAAGGATTTTGGAATTCCATCAATGGTTCTGCAAAATCAATGAAAGAATCATTGTTTTGCAGGTAAATATACTTTGTATTGCATCATGTTGCTCCAGACCACTTGCTTCTTAAACTGGAAATGGCACACTCTACACTACTCCCAGTTTATCTTCACCAAATGTTCTGAATATTATTAAATAAATTATCCAAGTTGCACATCAACCCCATTGGCTTCTTCATGTTTCTATGGAAGTTTAGATTTCGACTAATTGCTTCAGGAGAATCTCGAATTTCGGATGGCATCACTGTGGGCCTGATTCAGTAAGACTCAAAAGGAACATATTGTGGGTTTTTTTTAATAAACGCATGTAATGTGAGTGTTATGGCTAGCGGTCCTATCATAAACCTGTAGATCTCGTTATGCTCACAGGTACTCAGATGCCCCCAGGTCTTATACACAGAGTATTACAGGTTTATGAATGTACCGTAGCGCGGAGTAGCGGGGAGTAGAATCAAGCACAGTCAGGAAACAGCCCGAGGTCTAGGTCCAAAGCAGGTACCGTGGTAAGAAACAGGCAAGAGGTCAGGGCTGGCAGCAAACGAGAAGGATCCAGAAACGATGCAAAGGTCAGGGCAATAGGCAAAGAATCAAGTCCAATAAACAAGGCCAAGGATCATACACAAGCAATCCAACCGGAAACAGGATCAAAGCACAGGGGGCAGGATAGTACACAGCAACTGAGAACTATAACCAGAAGGGAGGCTAAGCTCTCCCTGCCTTATATACAGAGACTTGCCAATGGCAGCAGAGGAGATCAGCATAGAGTAATGAGCCTCAGGGGCTGATTAATTAATATGATTAATTAAACTAGTTGCACACGCGCCTGGCTGTCCTTAATGCCAGTACGCGGCGCTACAACCTACAGCGTCCCGACCGTTGTCTAGGCAACAGTCGGGGCGAAAACAGGAAGTGATGTCCCGTTCATGGAGATGGCCAGGACATGTCCTGAGGGCACAGTGAGCACGCGAACGTCCGTATTCAACTACACACGGATCTGAAGAAACGTCTTTTGTTGAATGTGGGTCTAGGTAAGCATTGCATGTACGGCACTTGCTATATTGAGACATACACAACACACTGTTGGATATGTACAATACATACATGGAATATTGGGGAAGGGACTGATGTGAATGAGTTCTCTGTACAGTGCTGCGGAATCAGTGGTGCTACATAAATAAATAGTGATGATGATGATGGTGAATATTGTCACCTGTTAATAATTTAGTCATTAATGACAAGACATTAAAACATTTTTTTTCCCCATGAAATACATTTATCAAGATATTATTAATGTCTACTGTGCATAAAATGCATTTTTACAGTTCTTCATAATTACAAACACATGTTCTAGCATGTATATGCGACAGTCATCGCTATCAGTCGGTATTTACACCTGCCCTGTTGCTGATGCAAGTGATACGACTGAAAAACACACACAGCAGATATGCCCAAAGTTTTATTTAGATGCTGCTGTGTCTGCTCAAGCTTGGCACACACTTACCATACATTGACTACATGCATACGCCCCTTCCCCTTCACATTACGCCCATGAAATCGTAGTCTATAGTAAGGGTCCTTTGTTCTTGAAAATGAATTGCATACACTTGCACTCTCTGCCGTATAGTTTGTTTCTTAGCATGCACACTGCAATTTAATGCAAAATACGGTAAGCAGGGCCGGACTGGGACTAAAAATCAGCCCTGGCATTTCAAGCATACAGGCCCATCTCTGTTGATGAGCAGGACAAAACTGTGTGCCGCTGCGCAGCAGCGGGGCCACCAGGGGCGTACCCACATTATGGTGGGGGTATGGTCAGCGTGGGGCATTGATACATACATTATAATAAAACATTACATTTATCAGGCCCTTTCTATCATGCCACCCCCACCCCAGAAACACATTACAACACCCCCAGCCCACTGCACTTATCTATGCTTCTGATGCTGCTGACATCCATCAGGGTGTGAACTTCCTGTAGAGTGAGCAGGGAAGCTCTTAGTATCACAAGATTAATAAATCTCATGAGACTTAGAGCTCCTCGGCTTGCTCTGCAGGCTGTGTCCTGTCCGGGGACTGGGAGCAGCTATCCGCTCCCTCCTGCTAACCAGAGCTGGATTTAGGCTCAAGGGGCCCTAGGCACTTAAGACGGGGGGGCTCCTATGATGTAATATGGTTATTAGACACATTTTCAACAAATACACAGGCAATACTGTGAGCACTACTATTAGGTGCACACAGTTCTGCCTTCACAAGTGAAGCAGTACATACCTCCCAACTGTCCTTGTAGTCAGACCAAATCCTGACTAAGCGGGACAGTCACCCACCAAATTCAGGACAGTTGGCAGAATGTCTTGGTCTCTCTTACCTGTCTTGTCATTGTCTCCACTTGTGGCTGCTGGTGTCTTTAGATCAGTTGCTGCTTGTCTGGATCCTGGAATGTTGGGGGCCCTATTTGGAAAAAAAAATGGTTACATGGAATTTAGAAAACTCCAACCAGCAGCGGTGTTAAATCAATATAACACCTACGTTTTAAAATTAGGCCTTATTCCAGCCCCAACATTAAAATGATAGTATTCACATTTGATAAATACATCTATTTCCCTCCAACTAGCCCTGACATTAAATAGTATATACATTTAATAAATAGACCTATTTCCCTACAACCAGCCCCAACATTAAATTAATAGTATTCCCATTTAATAAATAAACCGCTTTCCCTCCAAACAACCCCAGCAAGAAATTAAATAGCATTTATATTTAATAAAAATGACCATTTCCCACAACCATCTCAGGCATTTAATAATTCATAATTTCATTTAATAAATATACCTAATTTTCCCCAAACAGCCCCACATTCACTTAATTGCACACATTATAGTCATATACTGTCCCCCACACACATTATAGTCATATACTGTCCCCCACATACATTATAGTCTTATACTGTCCCCCACACACATTACAGTCATATACTGTCCCCCCACATACATTACAGTTATATACTGTCCCCCCACACACATTACAGTCATATACTGTCACCCACACACATTACAGTCATATACTGTCCCCCACACACATTGTAGTCATATACTTTCCCCCTTACACATTATAGTCATATACTGTCCCCCACACACATTATAGTCATATACTGTCCCCCCACACACATTGGCCATTTTTTGTTTTTCCCCTCCTACAGCCATTGCAAACATTTTCACCCCCAATTCCCCCTGCAGACATTGTCACTAACCCCCCCTTCCCCCTGCAGACATTGTCCCTCACACCCCCCCTTCCCCCTGCAGACATTGTCCCTCACACCCCCCTTCCCCCTGCAGACATTGTCCCTCACACCCCTCTTTCCCCCTGCAGACATTGTCCCTCACACCCCCCCTTCCCCCTGCAGACATTGTCCCTCACACCCCCCCTTCCCCCTGCAGACATTGTCCCTCACACCCCCCCTTCCCCCTGCAGACATTGTCCCTCACACACCCCCCTTCCCCCTGCAGACATTGTCCCTCACACACCCCCCTTCCCCCTGCAGACATTTTTAATCACTTCTCCCGTACAGTCTCCCGTGCAGTTATTTGTACTCATTTCCCCCCCTGCAGTACCTGTCACTATCCCCAGACACACCAAGACACACCAACTTACCTCAACATCCTGCGCGCTCAACTGACCGAGGGCTCCTAGATGACCTGCGTCATGACGTCACATTGCGCGGCCGCGCGGAAGTTAAAAAAAAAAAAAAGAACTGGAAGCGCAGGGACTAGACCGGCCCATACAGCCATCGGCCCTTCTGGCAAATGCGAGAAGTGCCAGATGGCCAGTCCGGCCCTGACGGCAAGTATCAGCATTTACGTTCCTTAATGAATTTGGCCCTGTATGCTTGATACAGAAGGAATTGTGGGTAGTGTAGATAACAAAGGCATTGACAGAAGTGGAAATTGTGTGTTCCTTTCTCATACTAGTGTTTTTATTATGCGCAGCATAGAGACAGACCTGAGGTGATGTTATGCATTGCTGCCCATCAGACCTCCTCAATTGCTACCAGACCTCCCAAAATGTCTGTTAAATGCCTATCAGACCTCTCAATACACCAAATTTCCCCATATGCCTACAGACCTATACACATTCCATCAGATCTTCCAAATGCCATCACATCTCCTTACATGCCCATCAGCCTCTTCACATGTTATCAGATCTCACATGCCCCTTACTCCCCAGCACAGAGGGAAGAAGAAGAGCCATGTATACAAGGATCAGAATGGGACTAAACCGGTGAGATGCGTGATTGTGACATTTTACGTTTATCTTGGGTGACAGGGAGTTTTGGCTTATTTGTGTCAGGCGCCGTTCCGCACGGCCGCCTGTCTGCTGACAGCGCGTCTGGTTGCATAGCAACCAGACGCATCACTTCCGGATCCCCCTGCCGTCCGACCTCTGGGTGTGATGACGTGCCCCGTTGCTAGGCAACGGGACGCTATGTAGGATTCCCGCCGGCAGGTATGACAGCGCTGCAGCGCTGATTCTGATTGGGTTACCACAGTATTTAAACCTCTTCCTGCCCTCTCACCAGTGCCAGAGTATCAGGTCTTCCTGCCTCCAGCGTTTGTGTATACCAGTTGCTGTATTCGTTCCTGACTATCCTCGTGCTGCTTGTGACCTTTTGACCCGGACCGTTGACTACCCCTATTTGGATTCTGCCTTTGTACTGTTCTCCCTGAAAGTTACCGACCCGGCTTGCCTCACCATTCTTCTGGATTTCCCTTTGTATCTCTTCTACCTGAACGTTGCTGACCCGGCCTGTCTGACACCTCCTTGTATCTCGCTGTGGACTCTAGGAAGGACCGCGACCTGCGTGTCCCTGCAGCGGAGTCCATACTTCCTTGCGGGGGTTCCTGGTGAATACCAGGGGCACGTTAGACTCCGCGCCTTCCTCTGAGTTGCGCCAACAACAGCAGGTGCCCACTATCAGTCGTGACAGTATACTCTGGCCATGACAACGGAGGGGTCTGGTGAACCGTCTGCTCGAGACCTACTCCTGCATTTGGCTCAACGAGTGGAGCAACAAGAAGCAGCCCAAGCGCATCTCCTACAATGTGTCCAAGGGATTGCTACCCGCTTCGATACATTTCAGAGTGCTTCACCCGCTACACCAGCCATAACCTCTTCTGCATCCACAGCATCCAGTGTGGTTACGGTCTCTACAGCGGCCTCCGGTTTACGCATCCCGACACCCGAAAAGTTTGACGGTAATCCCAAGAAGTGCAGGGGCTTTCTGAACCAATGTGCCATTCAATTTGAGTGCAACCCAGGGGCCTTTTCTTCAGAACGCACCAAAGTAGCCTTTCTCATCTCCCTCCTCAGTGGTCAAGCCCTTGCCTGGGCCTCACCTTTATGGGAACAAGGGAATCCACTTCTTAATAGCTCCAACTCCTTCATTGAAGCTTTTAGAAAAGTCTTCGATGATCCCGGAAGAGTTGCTTCTGCAGCTACTAGCTTGTTAAACCTCCGCCAAGGTGACCTGTCCGTGGGGCAATACGCAGTTCAATTTCGGACCCTGGCTTCCGAGTTAAAATGGAATAACGAAGCACTGGTGGCAACCTTTTGGCAAGGTCTGGTTGACCGGATTAAGGATGAGCTAATTTCCAGAGAACTCCCGGCTGAGTTAGATTCTCTCATCTCCATGTGCATCAAGGTGGATTTGCGCTACCAAGAGCGCACGCAAGAACGCCCTCCTGGCAAACGGTTCATACCACGGCTAGCACCCCAGTTCCAAAATCCCATCCTGCCAGTGGACGAGCCAATGCAAGTAGGACGCTCTAAATTATCCCTTGAAGAGAGGGAGAGACGCTTCAAACAACGCCTGTGTCTGTATTGTGGAGATCCGGGACACCTGCTAAGAGTTTGTCCCAAGAAACCGGGAAACTCTTCCTCCTAAACGGTGGCGGGGAGGCCGTTTTAGGAGAATCCACAGTTGCTCCCTATTCTAAAGAAAATTCCCCAGAATTTCAGATGGCTGTCATCCTGAGCACCCCCAAGGGTACCTTTTCCACCACGGCCTTTGTGGACTCCGGCTCCTCCGGGAACTTCATTTCGGCGGATCTAGCTTCGCAGCTCCAAATACCTTTAAACCCATTGCCTCAACCGTTATCTCTGACGGCAGTCGACGGTAGTCGTGTCACCCACGGCTCCATCTCCTCCGTGACTTCTCCTGTTCGGTTGATGGTAGGAGTACTTCATAGCGAGATGATCCAACTTTTGGTTTTGCCGAGGTCCATTAATCCCCTCATCTTGGGGCTACCGTGGCTGAGAAAGCATTCTCCTCAGATGGATTGGGACCACGCTCAAGTTATGTCGTGGGGTTCAGGATGTCGCTTTGAATGTCTGTCTAGAGTCTTGCCTTCAAAATGTCAAGTAATGGCTCATTCCGAGCTAACCCATCTTCCTGAGGCCTATATGGAATTCCAAGATGTATTCAGTAAGGTGGAAGCGGAGATCTTGCCTCCTCATCGTCCCTGGGATTGCGCTATTGTTTTGTCTTCTGACCAACCCATCCCCAAAGGGCGGACCTACCCTTTATCTCGTCCAGAGACGTCAGCCATGTTTCAATATATCTCGGAAAACCTGAAACGGGGATTTATCCGCAAATCCACTTCCCCAGCGGGTGCAGGGTTTTTTTTCGTTAAGAAGAAGGATGGGTCTCTTCGGCCTTGTATTGATTATCGTCCTCTCAACCGCATCACTGTCAAAAATCGATACCCACTACCTCTCATCTCTGACCTCTTTGACAAACTCAGTGGATCTCAAATTTTTTCCAAATTAGATCTCCGTGGGGCTTATAATTTGATTCGCATCAAGAAGGGGGACGAATGGAAAACGGCCTTTAACACCAGAGATGGACATTTCGAGTACCTGGTGATGCCCTTCGGCCTCTGCAACGCCCCAGCCATCTTCCAAACCTTTGTTAACGATATCTTTCATGACCTGTTATACACTTCTGTGGTAGTGTATTTAGACGATATATTAATATTTTCTAAAGATCTGAAAACTCATCGGGAGCAAGTAAAGGAGGTCTTACGTAGACTCCGGAAACATCACCTCTACTGCAAGCTGGAGAAATGTGTGTTTGAGATTAGCTAGGTACCTTTTCTTGGTTTCATTGTGTCGGGTCAAGGTCTTTGTATGGATCCCACCAAGGTGTCAGCTATTCTGGTCTGGCCTCAGCCACAAGGCCTTAAAGCGATTAAAAGGTTCATTGGCTTTGCAAACTATTATCGCCAATTTATTCAGGGATTCTCCACCATTATAGCTCCCATTACAGCTTTAACCAGAAAGACTGCCAACCCCAGGGTTTGGTCCTCGGAAGCCATGTCTGCCTTCATAACGTTAAAGAAAGCATTTTCTTCAGCTCCAGTTCTGTCCCAGCCAGATCAAGAACGACCTTTCTTCTTAGAGGTAGATGCATCCTCTGTAGGCATTGGGGCGGTGCTTTTTCAAGAGTCTCCTGCTGGCTCACACAACCCGTGTGGGTTTTTCTCCAGACGATTTCTTCCAAGTGAATGTAATTATGGAATAGGGGACAAGGAGTTACTGGCCATCAAGGCGGCTCTGGAGGAATGGCGACATCTGTTGGAGGGGGCTATATTTCCTGTTACTGTATTTACCGACCATCGGAACCTAGTGTTCATTCAAGAGGCTCGTTGCCTTAATCCTCGGCAAGCCCGCTGGGCATCCTTCTTTGCTCGATTTAACATGAAGCTCACATTCTACCCTGGAGCCAAGAACGGATGTGCCGATGCATTATCTCGCTCATTTGACGATTCCGATCGTTTAAGACCGTTGGTTCCTCAGCATATTATTGATCCTTCTAATATTGTAGCCCTCACTAGGACCAAAACGTCCTCTCCTCCTCCAGGCCGGTCATTTGTGGAATCTCATCTCCGGCTCAAGACCCTGCAGTGGGCTCATTCATCCCGCATTGCCGGCCATGCTGGAATAAAGAAGACAACATCGTTGCTTTGCCGTCGCTTCTGGTGGCCTACTGTACGTGCCAATATTTGTAAATTTATTGCTTCCTGCACTACTTGTGCTCAACACAAGACTTGTAGAAGAGTCCCGGCAGGCCTTCTTCGTCCACTCCCTATCCCCGATGCTCCTTGGGAAAGTGTGGCCATGGATTTTATCACAGACCTACCCCACAGTGCAGGGTTTACCACTATCTGGGTGGTTATTGATCGATTTTCGAAGATGGCACATTTTATTCCTCTAACTGGACTGCCCACGACCAGTCGTCTGGCAGATATCTTTATCAAGGAGATATTCAGATTACATGGTTGCCCGAGGGAGATCATTTCGGACCGTGGAGTCCAATTCACATCCCGTTTTTTGGAGAACCTTTTGTAGGAAATTGAACATAGAATTGAAATTCTCTTCGGGATATCATCCTCAAACCAATGGACAGACGGAGCGAATCAATCAGGACCTCGAGACATTTCTTCGCTGTTTTACCTCTGACAATCAGAATAAATGGTCTCAATTCCTTCCTTGGGCGGAGTTCTCCCATAACCAACACATTCATGAGTCTACCGGATTCTCCCCATTCTTTATTGTATATGGAAGTCATCCTGTGTTTCCGGATCCTTTTCCAGTGTCCTCTTCACCGGTTCCAGCCGTAGATACTCTTTATCGGGAGTTTTCTCTCATTTGGGCTAAGACTAAGATGGCTTTACTCAAGGCTACTCAGCATCACAAAATCTTTGCAGATCGTCATCGGAGGGCCACTCCTCTCTTAAAGGTGGGAGACCAAGTATGGCTATCCACCCGGGACCTAAGACTAAAAGTTCCTTCTATGAAGATGGCTCCTCGATTTATTGGCCCGTACACCATCATGCAAGTAATTAATCCTGTATGCTTTAAATTGAAACTTCCTCCTTCGCTGAGATGTCATAATACTTTTCATGTCTCATTACTACGACCAGTGGTACTCAATAAATTCTATCGACCTCCCTGTCGTCCCCCACCAATACAAACCTCTTCTGGAACAGAATTCGAAGTCAATCGGATCTTGGCCTCTCGCATTCTTCGTGGCAAACAGCAATTTCTTGTCAATTGGAAAGGATTTGGCCCAGAGGAGAGATCATGGGTGGACAAGCAGGACCTTCACGCTCCTAGAATTCTTAAAAGGTTCCTTCAAACAGGAGGAAGAAGAGGAGGGTATACTGTCAGGCACCGTTCCGCACGGCCGCCTGTCTGCTGACAGCGCGTCTGGTTGCATAGCAACCAGACGCATCACTTCCGGATCCCCCTGCCGTCCGACCTCTGGGTGTGATGACGCGCCCCGTTGCTAGGCAACGGGACGCTATGTAGGATTCCCGGCGGCAGGTATGACAGCGCTGCAGCGCTGATTCTGATTGGGTTACCACAGTATTTAAACCTCTTCCTGCCCTCTCACCAGTGCCAGAGTATCAGGTCTTCCTGCCTCCAGCGTTTGTGTATACCAGTTGCTGTATTCGTTCCTGACTATCCTCGTGCTGCTTGTGACCTTTTGACCCGGACCGTTGACCACCCCTATTTAGATTCTGCCTTTGTACTGTTCTCCCTGAAAGTTACCGACCCGGCTTGCCTCACCATTCTTCTGGATTTCCCTTTGTATCTCTTCTACCTGAACGTTGCTGACCCGGCCTGTCTGACACCTCCTTGTATCTCGCTGTGGACTCTAGGAAGGACCGCGACCTGCGTGTCCCTGCAGCGGAGTCCATACTTCCTTGCGGGGGTTCCTGGTGAATACCAGGGGCACGTTAGACTCCGCGCCTTCCTCTGAGTTGCGCCAACAACAGCAGGTACCCACTATCAGTCGTGACAATTTGACTTTTTTTTTTTGGTACTACAGGTCTCAGCCAGCCATGGGTGTCAGGCAGGTTGACATTTGTGGTTCTCCAAGTGCCAGCATGCTATGCGTATGCTGGTGCTTGTAGTTATACAAGCACCAGCATGCCCAGACTGTTTAGGGCACCCTGGCATGGCTGAGACTTGTAATTCCACAAACCAAAATGGCGTCTGTTTGTTTCTTTTCACATTATTTTTGCTGCTATTACCCTACTACCCACAGCTCACGGGGGTAGTATTAGCCCTAGTGCTTTCAGCACTGGGCTGATTATTCCTAGAGGGGGGCCTGTTCATTTCTTTCGGCGGACCCCATTCCCTAGGAAATCCAGCCCAGTGCTGAACAGCCTGGGGTTGGTTGTCATTATAGCAGGGGGACCCCTGCTGTGTGTCCCTCTGCTATAGTGCCACCCACCCCAGGCTGGTTTGCCTAGTGCTGGTTGCATGGAAATCGGGGAGACCCCACGCAAATTTTTTCCCAATTTTCACACAACCAGCAGTAGGCTGGCAGCACTAGGGTTAATAGTGGTCGGGCAGGGGGACCCAACGCAAAGACCTGCGGCTCTATAGACAGGCAGTGCAAGAGTGATGTGTTTACTAATCACGCAGTTAGCTAAACACGGGAGAGTTAGCTAAACATGGGAGTGTTTGACATTGCAGCAACTCGCCAGAGATGACCAGTGATTTTTCAGATCAGAGTAAAAAATGCAGTTTAATACATCTGGCGACTTGGGGACTAAAATCTGCCATGATTTTAAATCGCAGAGAAAATCGGAGCTTGATACATTTACCCCCTGGACTTCAGTGAAGGAGAGGATGGCTTATAGGAATCTACCACAACTGTTAGATTCCAGATGAATTCTAATATTCTAGGATTTTTTCTGCATCTGTGGCCCAAAAGAGGAAGGAGTTTTCACCAGTGTGCCAGTACTTTGTGGAAAACAGCCAAAGGTTTGCACTCCTATATCCAGTGAAACTTCATGTTGAAGCGGTGGGATAGGGGTTAGCTCTTCTGTCTCACAACACTGGAATCATGAGTTCGACTCCTGACCATTGCCTTATCTGTGTGGAGTTTGTATGCTCTACCTGTGTTTATATGGGTTTCCTCCCACACTCTAAAAACACACTTGTAGATTAATTGGCTGCTATTAAAAATTTACTTGTGTGTGTGTGTATATTACATAATTTAGACTGTAAGCTCCAATGGGGGAGGGACTGATGTGAATTCTCTGTAGAGCACTGCAGAATTTGTGGCGCTATGCTCTCTTTCATGGATCCAAACAAATCCAGAGCCCATTTCTTTCATGCCTGTTGGCACAAGCACTAGGATTTGTCGGACTCTCTTGGTATGCCTGGCTTAGCTCTACCCAACTCAGAAAGATGGAGTCTAATGAGGTATATGGTTTTCACCAGGGACTCCCACAAAGAGGTATTTCGCAGATTTTACCATGCAGGTCGCGACCCTCTGAGTGGATGCTATGCGAAACGGTGGGAGAACCTGGAAGAGGTTGTCAGACTGGAAGTGAGAGTGATCTGTTAGCCCAAGTAAGTAGAAGAAACCAGGCGACAGCTAGGAAACTACTGGATCTATAGAGTGACAGTCTGCGTCTGCAGTATTAACTACTGTAAATAGCTGGAAGCTTGCTGGATACAGATGAGTGATAGTCTTTGGCTGCAGTATTAACCACTGTGAAAAGCTGGAAGCTTGGATGCTTGCTGAAAACAGTGGAGCGGTAGTTTGCGGCTGCAGGATTAACCACTGTGGATAGCTGGAAGCTTGGAAGCTTGCTAGTTACAGAGGAGTGATAGTCTGTGGCTATAGTATTTAACCACTGTGAATAGCTGGAAGCTTGGAAGCATGCTGAATACAGAGGAGTGATAATCTGTGGCAGCAGTAACAGAGAATCTATGGGAGCCACGACTGAGCAGGGTGAAGACTCAAAGAACAGGCACTATAGAGCTGTAGCAGGTGGTTCAAATATCCTGCAGCTAACGAAGGAGGCTCCAAGAAGGCACCAGAAGAGAGCCGCAGCGCTCAGTGCAAAAGAGGATGAAGGAGGCAGGCTGGTAAGCATGATGGGCCCCAGCCAGATGGTCTGTGCTTTCAGTGGTATTGGTTTCATACCTGATCTGTCACTGACTCCTTCACACCAGTCTAAGATATACACTTCATAATTATGCAGTCACTCCTGCTTTTGTTCTGGTTCTTGTTTAACTTGTTTGTGTGCCAGTTATTCAGTGGACACACACTACGTGCACACTTGGTTGGAAAAATGAAAAGGTTTTTTGCTTCGAAGCACTGCTCCTATTATTGTTATTTAAAGTTTTATATTATCCTATTTTCTTAGTTTTTTTTTTCCTTAACTCAATATTGCAATGGTGATTGTCGTGCGGGAATCCTCCTCCACGTTGACTCTTTCGATGACTGGGACAAAGGACTCATTCAATTTCAGATGTCTATTCTCTATGACAACAAGCCGACTGAGGGAATAGGATGAGCTCAATTTCTCAAACTCACACTACCACACAGACAGGCCATAACATATCTTTCAAACTTATGTCTTGGAATGTTGGTGGCCTAAATTCACCAATTAAGAGAAAAAGACACACTGCTTTTTAAAAAAAAAAATCACATACAGTCATTGTGTTCCTACAGGAGACACACTGGAGGGCTGGATATAATTCTGTTCTCAAAGACAATTGGATAGGTAAATATATTTCCGTCTCCCACAAAACTAAATCAAGTGGGGTAGTGGTCCTAAAATCGCAATCTCAGAAATCTTAGATAAATGTCTAGATCCTGGTGGTCGCTTTATCCTCTTGGATATTTCTATTCAAGATTCTAGATTTACTTTATTAAACATATATGCCCCCGACAACTGTATCACTGGATTCATGGATTCATCCAGGACATATTGCACATTGTGAAGAGGGAAAGCTACAGTGTGCACGCACTTGACGAGCGTGCGCGCACATGTACATAGTTCAACTGTGCATGCGCAAGTCGCGTATGCGCAGTACCTACAGTGCACGCGTAGATATTGGCGCGTGCATGGCCACACTGCTACTGCACATGTGCCTAGTAACATAGCAGAACCCCACTGTGTGTGCCGACTCAAGTCGGCATATACACAGTAGGGATAAACGCAAGGGGTCATCGCTGGACACACCGCTGGACACACACACAACAACCACGTGTGTGTGGTGAATCACCACACACACATTGCCGCTGGGGAGGCTGGGAGTTTCCGGGTCTGGACTATAGAAGCCAGATCCAGGACCCCCCTTTGGTCTCTCTGCCTGCAACACACTACACTACATTTAATACACTACACTACAGAAAATATATATATTATATAGGGATACACTACACTACAGAAAATACACTACACTAAAGAAAAGGATAGGAATACACTATACTACAGAAAACCTACACTAAGCTACAGGAAAGGATTCTATACTACAGGAATGTTCCCTACATTGCAGATAAAGAGTTGGATCCAGGATACAAGGATTTGTTAAGTATCATTGATAAAATATATATATATGTGTATATATATATATATATATATATATATATATATATATATATATATAAAGCTATATGTGTTTGTAGTGTGGATTTAAATATTTATATACATGTAACTGTGTAGCTATTGTCTGATATCTGTGATAGTTAAATCAATATTATAAATACTGATTCTTATCAAGGATACATATGTAAAGCTAGGATAGTGTAAGGAATAACGGTGGTGAACCTAGGGTTAATTTTATATTGATATACTATGTTATGTTGAACAATGTTATAATATATGTGTGAACTATGAATGCAGAGTTTTCTGTGTTTGCAGTAAAATACTTTGTTTTAAATACATACATATGTTGTGAGTATTGGTTATTTATAACGAATATATACTGTGAAGTACTGCTGAGATACAGTGGTTATTAGATAAATAATTCTATAAAGCTTAAGTGTCATTTAGTGTGGTCGAAAGACTGAGTAAGACAACATTGTGTAAGGAAAAGTGCATAAAAGTGTGAATTTTATAACAAGTGTATCTGAGAATAGAATAAGAGGATAGTGTGCGCATTTAGGGCGCAACCACAGTTCCTTTAACACACCTACTTACACAATGAGGCACATCAAATCTCATTCTAGGTAGAGACCAGAATACGGTTGATGACCCATTGCTGGCTAAAGACCCACCCAAACTACCCCCACAATCTTCTCAATGGCAACAAATACAGAGATTAAAATACAAACACCAATTCACAGATCATAATCATCATCATCACCATTTATTTATATAGCGCCACTGATTCTGCAGCGCTGTACAGATAACTCATTCACATCAGTCCCTGTCCCATTGGAGCTTACAGTCTAAATTCCCTAACATACACACAGACAGAGAGAGATGTTAGGGTCAATTTTGATAGTAGCCAATTAACCTACTAGTATGGTTTTTTTTGGAGATCCCTGGCGTTTTTTCAATCCTATGGACAGATCCGTTACCCACATTTCTGTGGTACACAGAACACTGTCGCGGATAGATTATATTTTAGTGGTGGATGCCCTTTTGACACAGATACAATCCACTCAGTTAGGAGATATACTAAGTTCAGACCGTGGCCCAGTTCACTTTTCCATTTACTTATACTTACATCTTCATTCTTCATTACACATCTCTGGCACTTCCCATAATATTCATCCACATCCGAGAACTTCCAGGATTTCTTAACGATAAATGAATGAACTATGTTAATGACAATATTAAACAGTGGGAAAACCTGATATTATTTTGTAAGGCATCCAAGTCAGTAATGCGAGGACACATTATTAATTGTGTGGCTAAACAAAAGCGAGACACACAGGCCAAATGCTGCACCCTCCAGGAAGTGATGTCCTCTGCTGTCAGGACTTATGTAGATCACCCAAGTGGCGACTCCTTTAACATATATAAACAATTCTGAAAATTACTGACATTTCTTCTTTCCCAAGAGCTTCATAATCTTGACTATGGTAAAAATATGTGTTTTCACTGGGGAGGCAATCCGGGTAAACTCCTGACCAGGCTGTGAAGAGGAAGAGCTATATTACTGCTATAAAAGACCTTTCCTTGGGATGTTTGCACACTAAATCTCCTGATATTGCAGACGACTTCTGTAAATACTACAAAGACCTTTATCAGTCACGTCCAATAGTCCCTGTTACTCAGGAAAAATGAATGTGTGCCTCTAACCTCTAAGAATTAATCTCAATTCAGAGGGACATCCTTTATATGGAAATAACTTTAGCAGAAATTAATACCACTCTAAAGGATCTAAGGACTCAAAGGACTCCTGGGTCGGATGGCCTCACCAGTGACTACTATAAAAGGACACAGCATAGCATATCATCAGCCCTTCTTGAACTATAGCAAGTAATACACAAATAAACAGCACTCTAGCCCACTTTTAATAAAGCACACACTATCTTTCTCCCAAAACCACATGAGGACCTGCAGCTGGTGTCCTCATATAGACCTATTACTCTTCTGAATGTTGTTTAAAATCTTAACAAAAATCATGGCCACCAGGCTGCAATCATTACATATCAGTGATTTGCACTTATCAATATTGTGTGCTTTTTTATGTAAAATATTTAGGAATTGACACACAACAATCAGGGCCATCTTAACAACATTATGGGCCCCCGGGCAAAGCAGTGCACTGGGGCCCCTAGATATAGATATATAGATGTATACAGATATAGATATATAGAGATAGATAGATAGATGTACTTGCTCAGTGACCCTTGAAGGTTTTTTTTGCAGGTTTTTCTGCCTTTTGCAGGATTATTTATTCTCATTAAGAGCCCTGCCTATGGGGCCCCCTTGCCCGTGGGGCCCCCGGGCACCTGCCCATTGTGTCCAATGGAAAACATGGCCCTGACAACAATTCCCTAGAGGAGCAGTGATTAGAGCTACTGAGTTGATGGTTTGTGGCTTCAGAATAACTTTTTGTTTTTTTTTATGTCAGATTGATTAATTTTAAATCGATTCCCCTATTGGGACTTTACAGGAGTGCTCATTACTGCCTACCCTTTTGTCGGGGTACCAGCTGGGGTTCGTGGGGGGGTCGTCACTCAGTTAAGGATATCAGAACTGCGGTAATTGCCACAATTGCGTTTGCTCATAAATTTAATTGACAGGCCATTCTACTTAGCCTTGATGCAAACAAAGCTTTCAGCACAGTTTTGTTGCCACACTTATATGATGTCTTGTCACGTAGGGCATTCGGTGACACCTTCGTTGGTCTTATAAGATATTTTTACAACACACCATATGCTACCTTTCTTTTAAATGGTCTGTGTGGGATTAAGATGGAGATGCATTGGGGCACATGCCAAGGTTGTCCTTCTTCTCCTCTGTTACGCAATTTATCCTTAAATCCATTACTGTGTATTCTGCAACAAACACAAGAGTTTCAATGTATTCAAGTTGGTCACCACAAAATCAAGCTTACGGCCTTCGCTGATGACATTCTGCTGTATATTTCCAACTCGTCTTCCTCCTTACGTTTAGTGTTAAATGAAATTGAAGAATTCAGATCAATATCAGGACTCTCCATTAACACAGAGAAGTCTATAGAATGTATCATAAGCCATGGATCAACTGCCCATCATGGGACACACATACCCCATTTACCTGCACAAAGAAAAGCCTCACCTACTGAGGTGTCCAAATTAGTAAAAATCCCTCCTCTCAATATCATTTGAAAGTTTTCACTACTATTTCCTTTATAACTAAGGAATTGGAAGTGTGGTGTCATCTCCAGCTCTTCTATTTAGGGAGGGTCAATTTAAATAAAATGATTACCTTCCAGCAGCTTATGTACCTTATACAGTGTAACACCTCTCTCTTACTCAAAGAGATACCAAACTTCTTAACTCTCTATTTAGGAAATTAAAATGGAATAGTAAAAGACCAAGGATTGGCCTGATCAAATTGCAACAACCAAAAACCAATGGTGAGATCAACTTTCCTAACACTACTCATTACAACCATTCAGCATTACTCAGACATCTCAGAGAGTGCTACATGAACCAAGAATATATACAGACACTTCACTGGAGAGTAGCTTTCTCCCAAATATGAATAAAGTTTCCTTTCTTCATTTGCGTGACCAGGAAAGACTTAAAAGATGTCATATCTGAGACACAACACTCATTTAAATTCTGATAAGTCTATATTTCAATGCCTTACGTCAGTGTTGGCTAACCTGTGACACTCCAGGTGTTGTGAAACTACAAGTCCCAGCATACTTTGCCAATATATAGCAGCTTATTGCTGGAAGGGTATGCTGGGACTTGTGTCCCAGCATACCAGTGTCACAGGCTAGCCAACACTGCCTTATGTCAAACTCTGATTTTCATCTTCCTACCCTTTCAAGGCCTGGAAAAGAAGAGGCATCACCAAAATAGGTTGCTCCCTAGACACTCCCTAACACACACACACACACACACAGACAGAGAGACTAGGGTCAATTTTTTTTTTCATAGCAACCAATTAACCTACTAGTATATTTTTGGAGTGTGGGAGAAAAACCACGCGAACACGGGGAGAACATACAAACTCCACACAGATAAAGCCATTGTCGGGAATTGAACTCATGACCCCAGTGCTGTGAGGCAGAAGTGCTAACCACTTAGCCACCGTGCTGCTTAGCAGCTTTATTAGAGAGTTCTCTGATCATGACTGGCAGTATCCCCTGCATACATTTTGTCCCAAAGTCCCCCTTAAAACAAGGTCATCAACTCCCACTATCATCATCATCATCATCATCATCATTTATTTATATAGTGCCACTGATTCCGCAGCGCTGTACAGAGAACTCACTCACATCAGTCCCTGCCCCATTGGAGCTTACAGTCTAAATTCCCTAACATACACACAGAGACAGAGAGAGAGAGAGAGAGAGAGAGACTAAGGTCAATTTGTTCGCAGCCAATTAACCTACCAGTATGTTTTTGGAGTGTGGGAGGAAACCGGAGCACCCGGAGGAAACCCACGCAAACACGGGGAGAACATACAAACTCCTCACAGATAAGGCCCCAGTGCTGTGAGACAGACGTGCTAACCACTTAGCCACCATGCTGCCCATTATCATAGACCGATTGGATTATTCCACCACTACAGAGGGTCTCCCACAGTGGCTACAATTATTCCGTGACTCAACAGTGTAAATTTTTCTAAAACATTTCTATATTTCTAGCTGCCTGATTCCAGCGAGTACATATACTGAACTACTTCCAAATACCTATCATAGAATCTTTTTATCTCTACATCATAGGTTTTTAATGGGATCCTCCTCCTCTTATCATTGCTCTAGATGTCAGGAGAGAGATGCAGATATATTTTACTGTCACTGGAATTGTCCGCTAGTGTGAGTTTTTTGGCTCCAGCCTGGGCTATCCTGGGTATTCTTCCTCAGGGTTAACAAGGATCGAGGGGTGGCAGAAGACGCCTTCTGGATCTTAGTCCAGCAGCCAAAAAACTATTTTACAGTGGTGGTTATAACCAGGAGTCCCTGTATTTAACCTTTATTAGGATAAAATATTTTACATATTTAAAATGGATTGACTGGAGGCTTCGCTCGCAAAGAGTATAAGGTTAAGTTTTTTCGAAATGTGGGATAGCTATAATGACTCATTTCAACCTGACACAGATTTATAGATGTTTCTCTTCAACATCATGGTATGAGTTGAGAATTGTGGCAGCCGACCCTCCTATTCTCCTATAGGAGGAGAGACTTTCCCGTGTGGCATCACCAGGTTTTATTGTATCTTTAACTTTAACCTGCTGGTTACATCCCAGGTGGAATACAGACTTAATTCATGCTGACTAATTTTGAATTGTTTATTAGGTGTGTATACAAACATCAATGTATATTTTGTATACCTTGTTACTTTATTTCAGAGCAGTAGCAATAAAAATATTTTGAAAAAATAAATAAAATATATATATATATATATATATATATATATATATATATATATATATATATATATATAATTGAGACTCACAATAGAGTGGATTGAAGTTATTATGTATTACCAGTGCCGTAACTAGCCATTTTAGTGCCCTGGGCGAGATAGGGAAGCGGCGCCCCCATCTAAGTGGGAGTGTCAATTGTCGAGTGGGCGTGGTCAACCTACTGTGGGGGGCGTAGCTAGCTCTTTACAAGTTCTAGACCGCACTGAAACCACCTCCCTCCCCATTCTTCTCGGTCTGGCTTTGTAAGGATCTTTATGTAATAAGCCTCCATAGATCAAAGTACTTTAAATGCAGCTGTCACATGCTAGCTGTATAAAAAAATGAATTGGTTATTGAAATAAAACTCACTGAAACAAATTAAAACAAATGTAACAGTACCATCTGTATCACACTGCCCCTTCATCACACTGTGCCCTCCATCACAGTTTCTTCTTTATCACACCGTGCCATGGATCTATCTTTATCCCATCGTGCCCCCTTATCACCATCGCACAAAATGAACACACACACACACACACACACACACACACACAATATAAAGAGCCTCCTAGTGTCCGCCATACCTTACAGAGAGCATTCCTGTGACCACCATACAATACAGAGAGCATTCCTGTGACCGCCATACTATACAGAGAGCATTCCTATGACCGTCATACTATACAGAGAGCATTCCTATGACCGCCATACTATACAGAGAGCATTCCTATGACCGCCATACTATACAGAGAGCATTCCTGTGACCGCCATACTATACAGAGAGCATTCCTATGACCGCCATACTATACAGAGAGCATTCCTATGACCGCTATACTATACAGAGAGCATTCCTATGACCGCCATACTATACAGAGAGCATTCCTATGACCGCCATACAATATAGAGAGTGTCAGGCGCCGCTCGGCGGCCGCCCGCCCGTCCACACAGAACGTCTGGTTGCCTAGCAACCAGACGCATCACTTCCCCTTCCGCCCGGCCGGCCAGCTCAGAACCAGAAGCGTCCCCGTTGCTAGGCAACGGGACGCTGCTTGAAGAGAGCGCTACGGCGCTACAGTATGACTAGCGCTACGGCGCTACTGCTATGACAGCACTACCAGTGCTGAGGGCATTGGCTAACAGCACTATTTAAGGCCCTCTGACCTCACCTCCTGTGCCAGAGTTTCAGGTCCTTTCCTGTCCTCCAGCGTTCCAGTGTTCCTGAGTCTATCTGTTTCCTGACCCTTGCTTTCCTCCAGTTTATTGCCGTTTGCCTGTGACCATTGTGACCCGGATTGCCTTGACTACCCCTTTTGGATCTCCCGTTTGTACCTCGCTGTCAGAACGTTATTGACCCGGCTTTATTCACACCCCGCTCGGATTCTCCTTGTGTACCTACATTGCCCGCACCGTTGCCGAACCTGCCTGTCTGACAATTCTCCCGTGCTTCGCTATCTGACTCGTGGAAGGACCGCGACCTGCGTGTTTCCTGCAGCTAAGCCCATACCTCCTTGCGGGGGTCCCTGGTGAACACCAGGGGCACGTTAGACTCCGCGCCTTCTTCCGAGTAGTGCCAACGATAGCAGGTACGCTATACTAGTCGTGACAGTAAACTCTGGCGATGACTACCGAAGGAACGGGGGAACCCTCAGCCCGGGACCTTCTCATTCATTTGGCTCAGCGAGTAGAACAGCAAGAACCAGCCCAAGCACACCTCCTACAATGTGTTCAAGGTATCGCTACACGCTTCGACGCCTTACAAGGCTCCCTGCCTGCTGCTCCTGCCATTACCACCGCCCCAGGGGCGTCCTCTAGTGTGGTTACTGTATCCACCGCAACTTCTGGCATGCGTATCCCCACGCCTGAAAAATACGATGGAGATCCCAAGAAATGCAGGGGTTTCTTGAACCAGTGCTCCATCCAGTTTGAGTGCAATGCAGGAGCATTTCCTTCAGAGCGAACGAAGGTGGCATTTATGATCTCCCTCCTGAGTGGTCAAGCACTAGCCTGGGCTTCGCCTTTGTGGGAAAATGGAGACCCTCTTCTGAATAACACCGGCTCCTTTATCGAAGCTTTCAGGAGAGTCTTCGATGACCCTGGGAGAGTAGCCTCTGCTTCCACCAGCTTGCTGAACCTGCGTCAAGGCAACTTATCGGTTGGGCAATATGCCATCCAGTTCCGGACCTTAGCGTCAGAGCTGAAATGGAACAACGAGGCGCTGGTCGCAACTTTTTGGCAAGGTCTAATCGACCGTATTAAGGACGAACTAATTTCTCGGGATCCTCCCTCTGATCTTGATACTCTAATTGCGCTATGTATCAAAGTAGACCTACGTTATCAGGAACGCACCCAGGAACGTCCGGTCTCTAAGCGGGTGGTTCCTCGTCTGGCTCCTCAATTTCAAAACCCAGTTTTGCCTATGGATGAACCCATGCAAGTAGGACGTTCCCGTTTATCCCCAGAAGAAAGAGAGAGGCGCTTCAGGCAGCGTCTCTGCCTTTACTGCGGCGATTCCGGACATGTTCTTAAGGTCTGTCCTAAGAGACCGGGAAACCCGTCCTCCTAAACGGTAGCAGGGAGGCCGGTTTAGGAGTATCCACAGTTGCTCCCTACTCAAAAAACACCCCTGAGCTTCTTATGGCAGTCACCCTGAGCACCCCTAGAGGTCCCTTCTCCACCACGGCCTTTGTGGATTCCGGCTCCTCCGGGAACTTCATTTCTGCCACTCTCATTGCTGGGCTTCAAATTCCCACCCTCCCCTTGCCTCAATCATTATCATTAACAGCAGTGGATGGGAACCGTGTCAGCAGTGGCTCCATCTCCTTCATCACTTCACCTATTCGGCTAATGGTTGGAGCCCTCCATAGCGAGATGATTCAGTTGTTGGTGTTGCCAAAATCCATCAATCCCATTATCTTGGGGCTTCCATGGCTACGAAGACATTCTCCGCAGATGGATTGGGATCGAGCTCAGGTTACTCGTTGGGGTACAGAATGTCATCATAGATGTCTACCTAGTGTTCTGCCTCCTGGTTCCCAAGTTGTTGCTCAGTCCACGGTGACGGAAGTTAGCCTTCCAGCTGCATACACTGACTTCCAAGATGTTTTCAGTAAAACTGAGGCCGAGTTATTACCTCCCCATCGGCCCTGGGATTGTTCCATCACTTTGCTTCCCGATCAACCTATACCCAAGGGGCGAACGTATCCCCTTTCTCGCCCAGAGACCCTGGCAATGTCCCAATATATCAAGGAGAATCTGGAACGTGGTTTTATTCGCAAGTCTACCTCTCCTGCTGGGGCTGGATTCTTTTTTGTCAAGAAAAAAGATGGGTCTCTGCGCCCATGCATTGACTATAGACCCCTGAATCGTATTACCATCAAGAACCGGTACCCGTTACCTCTTATCTCCGACCTATTTGACAGAATCAGCGGGGCTCAAGTGTTTACTAAATTAGACCTACGAGGGGCCTACAACCTCATTCGTATAAAGAAGGGTGACGAGTGGAAGACCGCCTTCAATACGAGGGATGGTCATTTTGAATACCTGGTAATGCCCTTCGGTCTTTGCAATGCCCCTGCCATCTTCCAGAATTTCGTTAATGACATCTTTCAAGATCTGTTGTACACCTCCGTAGTCGTTTATCTAGACGACATCCTAGTGTTTTCTAAAGACTTGAGTTCTCATCAAGAACAAGTGAGGGAGGTCTTACGAAGACTGCGCAAATATCATCTTTATTGCAAATTGGAAAAATGTGTTTTTGAAGTTCTCCAAGTGTCCTTCCTTGGGTTCATTGTGTCCGGCTCCGGGTTACAGATGGATCCCACCAAGGTGTCATCCATCTTGAATTGGCCTCAACCGCAGGGTCTTAAAAGTATCCAAAGATTCATTGGATTCGCCAATTATTATCGACAGTTCATCCAAGATTTCTCTTCCATCATTGCTCCAATTACAGCATTAACTAGGAGATCTGCCAATCCTAAAATATGGTCTCCAGAAGCTGTTTCTGCCTTTACTACCCTGAAGAAAGCCTTTTCCTCAGCCTCTGTTCTCTCTCAGCCGGATCAACAGCGACCTCTTCTTTGTGGAGGTAGACGCCTCTTCAATAGGCATTGGAGCCGTGTTATTCCAAAAGACACCTTCAGGTACCCATTCTCCATGTGGGTTCTTCTCCAGACGATTTCTTCCCAACGAGATTAATTACGGAATCGGAGACAAGGAGCTTCTCGCTATTAAAGCAGCTTTGGAGGAATGGCGGCACCTATTAGAGGGAGCCCTATATCCAGTTACCATCTTTACAGATCACCGAAATTTGACATTCATTCGGGAAGCCCGCTGTCTGAATCCTCGGCAGGCCCGCTGGGCATCATTCTTTGCTCGCTTCAACATGATTCTTACCTTCTGTCCAGGTGCTAAGAATGGGCGGGCAGACGCTCTATCTCGTTCTTTTGATGATACAGGCCGCCTGAATCCATCGAGTCCTCATTGCATTATTGACCCTTCGAACATCATTGCTATTACCAATACTGTGAAGGATGCTCCGCCCACAGGACGATCATTTGTGGAACCACAATTACGACTCAAGGTATTGCGTTGGGCCCATTCGTCCTGTATTGCGGGTCACGCCGGCATAAAGAAGACCACATTCCTTCTCTGCCGTCGTTTCTGGTGGCCTACCATACGCGCTGATATACGGGACTTTATTGCAGCATGTACCATTTGTGCCCAACACAAAACTTCCAGGAAGGTTCCTGCTGGGTTGCTCCAGCCCCTACCCACGCCTGATGCTCCTTGGGAGAGTATAGCCATGGATTTTATTACTGACCTTCCCTGCAGTTCTGGATTCAATACCATCTGGGTTGTCATTGACCGATTTTCTAAAATGGTGCATTTTATTCCTCTTTCAGGTCTACCTTCAGCCAGTCACTTAGCCGACACATTTATCAAGGAGATCTTCAGACTTCATGGTTGCCCTAAGGAAATTATCTCTGACAGGGGAGTGCAATTCATCTCCCGGTTCTGGAGGACTTTCTGTAAAAAACTGGGTACGGAGTTAAAATTCTCATCGGGATATCACCCCCAGACCAATGGTCAGACCGAGCGGATCAACCAGGATTTAGAGACTTTTCTCCGTTGCTTTACCGCTGATAATCAAAGCAGATGGTCACAATTCCTTCCCTGGGCAGAATTCTCACACAATCACCATGTCCATGAATCTACCGGGTTTTCTCCATTCTTTATTGTGACCGGGATGCATCCTATAATCCCAGAGCCATTTCCCAATTCTTCCTCCTCTGTTCCAGCGGTGGACTCACTTTATCGAGAATTCTCTATCATTTGGGCCACAACCAAAACAGCTCTGCAAAAGGCATCACAGCACCATAAGATCTTTGCAGATCGCCACCGTAGAGCTACTCCCCTATTAAAGGTAGGGGATCAAGTATGGCTTTCCACTAAAGATTTAAAACTCAAAGTACCATCTATGAAAATGGCTCCACGTTTTATTGGTCCTTACATCATCTCACAAGTTATTAATCCAGTGTGTGTTAAACTAAAACTACCGGCTTCTTTACGATGTCATAATACTTTTCATGTGTCCCTACTCCGGCCATTGGTGCTTAACAGGTTCTTTGTACCCCCATCTCGACCTCCTCCTATTCAAACCTCCTCTGGAACAGAGTTTGAGATCAGCCGGATTCTGGATGTCCGCATTCACTACGGGCAACAACAGTTCCTTGTGCACTGGAAGGGATTTGGCCCGGAAGAAAGATCTTGGGTGAATAAACCGGACCTTCACGCTCCTCAGTTACTCAAGAGATTCCTCCAAACAAGGGGAGAAGGAGGAGGGCATACTGTCAGGCGCCGCTCGGCGGCTCCCGCCCGTCCACACAGAACGTCTGGTTGCCTAGCAACCAGACGCATCACTTCCCCTTCCGCCCGGCCGGCCAGCTCAGAACCAGAAGCGTCCCCGTTGCTAGGCAACGGGACGCTGCTTGAAGAGAGCGCTACGGCGCTACAGTATGACTAGCGCTACGGCGCTACTGCTATGACAGCACTACCAGTGCTGAGGGCATTGGCTAACAGCACTATTTAAGGCCCTCTGACCTCACCTCCTGTGCCAGAGTTTCAGGTCCTTTCCTGTCCTCCAGCGTTCCAGTGTTCCTGAGTCTATCTGTTTCCTGACCCTTGCTTTCCTCCAGTTTATTGCCGTTTGCCTGTGACCATTGTGACCCGGATTGCCTTGACTACCCCTTTTGGATCTCCCGTTTGTACCTCGCTGTCAGAACGTTATTGACCCGGCTTTATTCACACCCCGCTCGGATTCTACTTGTGTACCTACATTGCCCGCACCGTTGCCGAACCTGCCTGTCTGACAATTCTCCCGTGCTTCGCTATCTGACTCGTGGAAGGACCGCGACCTGCGTGTTTCCTGCAGCTAAGCCCATACCTCCTTGCGGGGGTCCCTGGTGAACACCAGGGGCACGTTAGACTCCGCGCCTTCTTCCGAGTAGTGCCAACGATAGCAGGTACGCTATACTAGTCGTGACAGAGAGCATTCTTGTGACTGCAAAACAGATAAATACCTCAGCTGAAATTAATAGACCCTACCATTAAATTAAAAAGCCCCAACAATAAATGTAATTGACCCACCAGCACCCCACAAATAAAATAGTACCCATTAAACAATTAGCCCCCACCTAAACATCACCATTAAATTAATAGCCTACCTCCCACCCATGTAGTAAGACACCTAACCTCCCTACCCTCATATCACACATTAATACATCCCCCCCTTCCCTCACACATTATGGCAGCATACCCCCCCTTCCCTCATAAAGCATAGCAGCATTCCCCCTCCATAATAGCAAGATGCAGCACACATTCCTCCCCTCCATAATAGCAGCACACCCCCCCTCCCTAATAGCAGCTCACATCCCCCCTCCTTAATAGCAGCATATATCCCCTCCCCTCCCTCATAGCAGCTTACATGCCCCTCTCCCCTCCCCTCCCTCCATAATAGCAGCTTACATGCCCCCATCCCTCCATAATAGCAGCTCACATGCTGCCCTCCCCTCCATAATAGCAGCTCACATCCCCCCCTCCCCTCCATAATAACAGCTCACATCCCCCCCTCCCCTCCCTCCATAATAGCAGCTCACATCCCCCCTCCCCTCCCTCCATAATAGCAGCTCACATCCCCCCCTCCCCTCCCTCCATAATAGCAGCTCACATCCCCCCCTCCCCTCCCCTCCCCTCCCTAATAGCAGCTCACATCCTCCCCTCCCCTCCATAATAGCAGCTTACATCCTCCCTCCCTCCATAATAGCAACACGCATCCCCTTTCCCCTGCTTTGAAACTCACCTTTTTCCTCTTTCTTCCTGTCCAGCCGTCGCTGCCTGGCTCCTCCCTGCTTCTCTGCTCCTCTGCTGCCTAGCAACGTCATGACATCAGACGCTAAGGCAGAGGGCAGAGTTCAGAAGGGGGTGGAGCCGGGTGCCGGCCGCCATTTTGGATGCGCCGGGCGGCCCGGCAGTCTGAATCTGAGGTCTGTTTAATTTTTATTTTTTTTCACTCCTCACACAGAGGCAGGTGCGGGCGGCCATTGCGCCCCCTTGGGACTGCGCCCGGGGCGGCGGCACCGCCCGCACCGGCCTCGTTACGGCTCTGTGTATTACCCTTAAGAATTGGGCTCTTGGAATGACTTGTTTGAGGGCTGGTGAATGACAGCTCATACCATGAATAGAGTGTTACGGCCAACTTATTTCCAGAGCAAATACACCCAAACAGTCCCTTATCTTAACATCTATAAAGTAATTTTTCTTGTGTCGTGAAATACATATTATTCAAGAAGTAGACTCTCAGTATCAGTCTGCAAAATCAATAGATCATGAATGCACATTTTGATCTAAAATAGAGAAGTGGATGATTTAGTCATTTATTTATTTTCATATTTATTCGTATAGCTATTGAAAGGCAGAGTACACGAAAAGTTCAGACAAGAAAAGTAATGAGATTATCTTCTAAAGCAGAGAGAAGTTACAATTGTTAATTAAAAATGTTAAAATCACTGAAAATGACAATGGTTGTATTATAATTAAGAAAGTAAGAAAGTGTTTTGTTCGTCTAGTCGCTATCAATAAATATTGTCCGCTGCAATCAATGTTACAACGCACAATGAGATATAATAGCAAGATGTAACAAATAACAATTGAATAAAATAAAGTACAGCCGATACATACGCAGCGCACTGGTTCCAGCAACCAGTCATTCAATCCTAAAGCCTGTGGTCAAAGTAGACTGCATGATGGTCTCAGTGCCTAGTTTATATACAGTTTGAGGTACATATAAAACAGAAGTGATGTCATGACATTTTACCATTGGGATTTAGGACAGTCCAGTATAATGCGTGTCATATGTTGTTTCAAACAATGCCCTCCAAAGGCCCCACTCTCTAACAACTGCCTATGTATCTTCCCTCAGGAGCCTGCCGAAATACTGGTTCAAACCAGCCTATTAGCATTCCAAACACAATATCATTTTGAGCATTAATCTTTATCATCCATAACTAGCATACGCAAGGTGCGATCACTTAGCCGATTGTAGGGGATGTCTGATGGTAAAAAGTGGTTTAGAATGACATATTTCCTATATCCTGAACCTTAGATATCACTACACTGGTTTTAACATTATTATATTAATCTATTAAATCTATTACATTTGATTATAAAAGACTATGTGCTGGAACCTTATTAAGGTGAACTATTTGCAAATGAATGTGTGAGTATAAATGTATGTAAAAGTGTTCGTTAGTGTTACTGTGTAATACGCCCTTCCACGCCGTAGCGTGCTATTCGCATATTTTCAGATAAAGCCAATTAAATTGATGGTTATTAATTTGAAACTGCTTCATCCAATTATTTGACTCTCACAAAAGCCATGCAAAGAAGTAGGACATGACAGGAGGGCAGTAACTGACAGGCTCACAAAGAGACATGTGTTATTATTCCCCTTCAGTATTGGTAGCTGAATTTAAGTGATTTAGGTAAACTTGTCTAAATCCATTATTTTATATTTTAAGAGACACTATACAAATACATTGGACAATGTAACACAAGAATATCACACATAACAAAAAACAAACAAACTATGCTATAAATAACTAATAGTACATTAACTCAGTTGTTGATATATAGAAAACAAAGGTCAAATGGGGACACTAACCCAGCTAAAATAAGGATACATAAAAAACAAGGGTCACATTAAGCCACAATAAGAAAAATGTCCTAGGCCACCTATAAAGACAACAGTTAAAATACTGTTTTGTTAAGAGCTGATCCAAGAGTATCAACTCCTGTCATACTGAGAACAAGAAAAGACTAGCATTTCCTTAAAAAGTGGAGTGTAACTAATATGAGCAAAAGCAATACATACCGTAGTATTAGGAAGTAAAAGTCGTAACAAGGTTTCCGTAGGTGAGCCTGCGTAAGGATCATTCCCACATCAAAATGTAGGAATTTTATTTATATACTTATAAATAAATACATATATAAATAAATAATTCACATTTATAAGTATTTGCATTTATAATATAAACTTGTAGGTAAGTTTGTATTTTTAAGTACACTAGCAGGGTCACCCGGCAGGTCCGATTTGTAATGTGTAGCAGTTTTTATATATTAGCAAATTATTTGGTAAATAGACCAATAATACTGATTAGAAAATGAGATTTGTTGCTTTGTCACATTGCTGTTATGTTGCATTGTCACAAGGTTTTCTTCCAGCAGTCAAATGATTGTTTACAAGCAAAAAATTATGTTTTCAATATTTGTCACGTTGTCGCATTGTCACGTTGTCGCTATGTGGTCTAATAGGTTACTTCTTCAATACTAAAATACTAAAATAGCTTTGTAATATTTGGCAGCTTTAGCTTGAGAGCTGTGGAAGATATGTGCCAACAAACAGATGAACTTCTGGATAGATAGATAGATAGATAGATTAAAACTTACCTACTGTTCCAATTAATAAATGAAGACAAACTTTCTTGTTTGTCCAGTAACACTGTGAGCTAACATTCTCTTAAGTTCTCTTCAAAATAGAGAATGTCAGCTCACAGTGTTAGAGGACCAACACTCCACGCTGTGGATTTTTATTGACTTGTAATAAGCTTCTAAACAAAATAATTGAGGGTAGTCGTGCACATATTTAAAAGGTTTTTAATAAGTTTGGCGAGATCCTTTAAATAACATACAAAATAAAAATAGATCAGCATAATTCAACATGTAGTGCCACGTGTGTGCATCGTAAGTAAATATTGTTCCCATTATAAATCAAATAGTAAACTGCAAGTTTGAGCTATCTAGCCAATCAAAAGCAGGTATGAAAAAAAGATATATTTTTTTCTGATGGTTTTAACTTAACCACTAAATCTCCCTTTAGTGTTCTCAATGTTCTCAATGGGATTAAGGTCTGGGGAGTTTCCTGGCCATGGACTCAAAATTTCGATGTTTTGATCCCTAAGCCACTTAGTTATCATTTTTGCCTTATGGCAAGGTGCTCCATCATCCTGGAAAAGGCATTGTTTGTCACCAACCTGTTCTTGGATGGTTGGGAGAAGTTGCTCTTGGATGATGTTTTGGTACCATTCTTTATTCATGGCTGTGTTCTTAGGCAAAATTGTGAGTCAGCCCACTCCCACCAGTGCAGAGCTTGTTTAGGAATGGCAGCAGGCAGGTGTGAGTGCATCTGCACCCACAGTGAGTGGAAGACTTTTGGAGGATGGCCTGGAGTCAAGAAGGTCGGCAAAGATGCTACTTCTTTCCAGGAAAATCTCTAAATTTTGCCTAAGTACACAGCCATGAATAATGAATGGTACCAAAACATCCTTGTCACAAACACCCAGCCTTTCTCAGATACAGTTTTCTGTACAGCCTAAGGTGAGTGGAGTCACAAATGCTTGTAATTTTACTTCAGTATACCATAGCAACATCTGACAGAAAGGTCTAAAAGCACTGAAGCAGCAAGGTTTGTGAACACCAATATTTGTGTCATTCTGAAATCTTTTGGCCATGACTGTATAATAAATGTAGCTGTTTGGAGTACTAAACCTCTGCCAATGTGCAGTGTTTTAAAACTGACAACAAACACAATTTTAGTACATCTACCTATAAGAGTTTATATTGAACAAATCTAGTGGATTTTATATTGTATGTCTTGCTATTAACTGTTTTGTAATTAAGCGTTGGAAATATTTTCGGATTAAATAAATTTAATTTAGCATAATCTCCGTGGATCTTTGTGAAGTTACGAATCCAATTGAGGCATTTGTATGTGTATGTGATGTAAGTGTGAAACATTAATAAGTGTTTTTGGTGAATGCAAGGATGTCATAGTAAATACTTTGTGGTGGCAGAAAAGGTGTATTCATTGGTATGTGTCTAAGGTGACTCAGGTCACCTTCGGCTGTTCAGAAAACTATGCCTGAGACAGGCTGTGTCTTCGTGACAAGGATATTTTGGTACCATTCTTTATTCATGGCTGTGTTCTTAGGCAAAATTGTGAGTTTTTTCTGGAGAGAAGTGACATCTTTGCTGGCCTTCTTGACACCAGGCCATCCTCCAAAAGTCTTTACCTCACTGTGAGTGCAGATGCACTCACACCTGCCTGCTGATGCACTCACACCTGCCTGCTGCCATTCCTAAACAAGCTCTGCACTGGTGGAAGTGGGCTGACTCCCAATTTTGCCTAAGAACACAGCCATGAATAAAGAATGGTATCAAAACATCATTCAAGAGCAACTTCTCCACATGGACATACAACTGTTCCAAAATCTGGCCCCCTCTACTAAACAAAAACGTAGAGCACTCAAGCCTGTCACCAGGATTCTCCCCATCAACACAGCATCCGCTATTGATGGGGCTTCCCCTTCCAGCTTCAAATTTTTTACGCAAACTTTACCCATTATGTCAAAACCCTGGACCAAAAGGCAAGACGTCCTGGGAAACCTGAACATCCTCCCTGATTCTGCGCAACCACATCACAACTCACCAAAGCAGGGTCGTCCGGCCACTTCGGCCCCTGACCTGTCCAGGTTCTCTCGACGCTGAGCCTGTGATGCTTCTCCTCCTTGAGATGGCCGCCGATCCCGGCACACTCGTTTGCCTTTAATTACAACCAACTAGATGCTTCCTTTGCAAGTGTCCTGGAAACTCTAGAACATAACTTTTGGTTCCCGTTCATAAGCTCCTGTTGTCTTTGTTCTGTTATTTATGCGTTATATAGAATTTTTCTTGTTCTTTATTACTGCATTTACTTATCTCTACATATATCACCCCCTCCCCTCTCCCATCTCCCTTCCCTGCCCTTCCAACATCCTCCCTTATCTTTCCCCTCCTTACTCCCTTCTCCTCTCCTTCCCTCCTCCCACTGCACAACCTTCTTCACAGCTGGATGATTACCTGTTGTAAATGACCAAATTGCCAATTACCACATCCAGTCTATTTGGCGGGGCCACTGGCCTGGGTAACATATGTAGATGTTGCCTTTCCACCCCCCATGCTCCCTATACAACTATTGTTTAGCATTACAATTTTTATATGTGTTAATTCTGGATCCCTCCTGGATCGCTCCATTAAAGGGTTTTTGCCCAATTGGACATCACTCGTTCTCTCTTCTTCCTCTCTCTCTCTCCTTCCTCTCTCTCTCTCCTTTTTCTTTTCTTGTGGCCTTCTCTCTCCTCCCCCTTCTTCCCCTCTTACCCCCCTCTCCTTCCCTCCATCCAAACACGTCTGAACTAATCCTTTTTTCATCATTACAGTACTCAGACGTTCTCTTTAACAGAGATCATCCCTCCTCAAACTCCATGGCCTTGAAACTTCTCTCAATCAATGTTAACGGCCTCAAATCCCCTTGCAGGCGCACAATAGTCCTGGGAGCCTGCAGAAGGGAGAAGGCAGACATAGTCTTCCTCCAGGAGACCCATCTTACAGGTACCCACATACAACTTCAGGGTAAACTGTTCTTCCAGTCCTTTTTTGCCTCAACAAACTGTAAGAGACAGGGGGTAGCAATACTTATACATAACAAGGTCCCGTTTCAACACTTCTCATATCCAGAGGTTCGCTTTCTATTAATCATGGGCACACTCCGCTCCTACCCAGTCACATTGGCTTTGATTTATGCTCCAAATCAGGGTCAGTTCTTCTCTATGCTGTTCCGACACATCGAGCAGTTGGCCCAGGGTCATATTATATTAGGTGGCGATTTTAATGTTGTCTTAGACCCAAAATGTGATAAATCCTCCTTCTCCCCTCATGAGGATCCTACTCCTTTTTCTAAAGACTCCTTTGCTTAGTCTGCCTTGTTGCAACAGCACTCCTTACAGGACACCTGGCGCCTCAAAAAATCCACCATGCGGGACTACACCCATTACTCAGCTTCCCATCAGATATACTCTCGCATTGACATGCTCCGTGTATCTCAGTCCCTGATATCCTTAACCACTCAAGTGGGCATCCCGTTTTCATGATACAGGTAATGGGGAGTCTGCGCTTCCCTGATAGTAGGAAAGAGGCTGCCGGGGAGAAGAGAAGGGGAATAGTCCCACACCCCTGATATAAAATAGACAATTGAAATTATCTCCCAGCGCAAATAGAGAGGTATATAATAGAATATAATAGACCAAAAAAATATAGAGAAATTTTGGTGCTAATAGGAATTTATGTATCTGAGAACAGAATTAGATGGCATATAAAAAAATACACAGGAATAATACAATATTAAAAGGGGTTATGGTTATTGGAATAAACATGAAACTCAGATATAAAGAAAAAACACATATAAACCACATAAATATGACCATGATATGGTAGGGTTCCCAATTCCAGAGAGTCCGTCCCAGATAATCAGGGCTATAAGGAACAAACTGATGATATGGTCTGCCACAGACTTTGTAGCAACTCCAAAGGAAAGAGGTAGGCTAAAATAAAAAAGTCCTAAACAGAACTAGGAGGTTGATATCTGTTCGCACAACTGGGAAGGGTGGGTAGTGCACTTACCTTCCTCCCCAGGTGGACTCTTATAGACGTCTCGGGCTGGTTCCTCCTTCCGTGGGCACTGTCCTTCTGGGCCTGTTTAATCAGTATGTGAAGTCCGCCCGCACGTCTCGAATAGCGCCAGCAATTTTTCAGGTGAGGCTGGTCCCGGATAGTTGTCCTGGAGTGTAGAAGCCCTGTTATCAGCCAGTCTTCAAAACGAGCACTCACAACCAAAAATATTAGACTACAGCACGCTAGGATAGTTTGGAAAGTTCGCGCATGCGTCAATAATCGAGTCAGCGCTTCAGTCTCTGAAAGGTTTTGAATGAAAGTGGCGCCCACTGGTAAAGTGTTAGTAAATGTTGATGAAATGTTAATCCTACGCTTTTCACCCCAATAGGGGCTTCCTCAGGGATATTAGCACCAAAATTTCTCTATATTTTTTTGGTCTATTATATTCTATTATATAACTCTCTATTTGCTCTGGGAGATAATTTCAATTATCCCGTTTTCATGGACTGACCATGCGGGAGTACACATCCTTCCTGATCTACTACGCCAATATCCATGCTCCTTTAGGTGGCACCTGGATGACTCTCTGTTGTTAAACACTTCTACCTTCATTGATATCAAAACAGCTATCTCTGAATACTTCCAAGAGAACACTTCACAGGAGGTAGCTCCAGGTATTATGTGGGAAGCTCAAAAGCCACGATCCATGGTCGATTCATTAGTGCTGCCTCACAGTCAAAACGGAAGGCAGCTCTAGAGGGCTCCTCCTTAGAGCAACATATTTCCACTCTTGTGACTCAGCACAAGCAGGTTCCTGATCCCTCCATACTATCTCAAATTGAATCTCTGATGGGACAGTTTAATATCCTCTTGTCCCAAAGAGTGGCCTCCCTCTTACAGAAAGTCCAGCAACACCTCTATGATAAGGCAGATAAGGCGGATTCTTTACTTGTTCGGAAACTTCATCAGAAGTGTACCTGTTATGGTTCTGTTCAAAGCCAATTCCTTGATTACAGCCATGGAGGCAGACACATGAAATAAACGTTTAAACTGTTTATTGCAGTAAAGTAAAGTCCAGGTAAGGCAAAAATAAACAGTAACAGTTAGGCTGAATGGAACAATGGATTTCCAGATCTTGGCAAACAAGCAGTAAATAATAAAGAAATGCAGCAGATGACTTAACTGAAACCAGTTTGTAGTAGCAGCCAGAAACATGCAGGTAATCCAGGAACAGAGAGACTCATGAGCAGGCTAGGAACATCAATGACCAGCAAAGGCTTCTGGAACAAGCAGGCATAAATAGGCCACAGACAGGTGTGGCTGATTAACTAGCAGTGGTAGTTAACCCCTGACAGTAGGAAAAGGCCGAACAGCAGCACCTCTGGAGGATCACAGGTACTGCAGGGTAATATACACACAGGGAAACAAGGCAAATCATAACACAGGGTAAAATCCACACAAAGATATAAGGCAGATCATAACATAATCCCCCCCCCTTACAGGAGCGGATTCCAGACGCTCCATAAAAAGTCTCTTTTATGCTTTTCTGTTCCTCTGCTTACCCCTCTTGCGGGATTTTCTAGGCGACATAATTGAGTCCTTCTGCAATGGAGTGCAGGCAAAGCCCAATTCTTCGAAAGCACAGAAAGAATTGTCAAGTTCATCCACTAACTCTCTAGTATCCTCCAAAAATTCGTTTTCAGAGTCTGAGTCCCAGCCTAGAGTCGCAACCGGACTGTTAATTTTATGAGAAGATGGTGAAATGCCCATGAAGCCGGTAACCAAGGTTTGTTGTTTGTGATTGTTCTTTTTATTTTTTGAAGATATAGGCTGACCAATGGAAGCAACGGACATCGATGATTTGTGAATAAGCAGAGGAGCTGAAACACAGGCTGGAATGGAAACAGAAGGACTATGACCAGGAAAATCAACTGTTGATGGAGAGTACTTCTTGCACACAGCGTTAACAAAGTCCATGGTGTTATGGATAATGGGGTTATCGGAACTTAGAAGGGAGAAGGCCCAGGTCTGTGGCTCCCCTCTAAAACTCATGATTATGGAACCCACTTGGTTAAATTGGTTGGCGAAGTAATCTGGAGAGTCTTGAAACTGTTTCATGGAAATCTGAAAAAGTGAAATAAACTGTTTGATGTCTCCATCAAAGAAGACTGGAGGAGGATCTGATGACTTGGAAGAGGCATCTGGGCATTCTGGCTCACTAGGAAACTCTGAGGAGTCCTCAACTTGAACAGCAATCTCTGGAGAATCCCTCACTGGGACAGCAGAGCATAAGTCCCCGACTGGGACGGCAGAGCAGGAGTCCCCGACTGGGACAGCAGAGCAGGAGTCCCCGACTGGGACGGCAAGCTGAGCACATCTGACGGATAACCCAGACTGAGCACACCACTCGGACTGTACAGCACTGTGAGGAGCCGCAGAGCAGACAGCACTGTGAGGAGCCGCAGAGCAGACAGCACTGTGAGGAGCCGTAGAGCAGACAGCACTGTGAGGAGCCGCAGAGCAGACAGCACTGTGAGGAGCCACAGAGCAGACAGCACTGTGAGGAGCCGCAGAGCAGACAGCACTGGGAGGAGCCGCAGAGCAGACAGCACCAAGTGGTAACTCGGGCTGAACCGCATAGAGTGGCAACTCGGGCTGAACCGCATAGAGTGGCAACTCGAGCTGAACCGCATAGAGTGGCAACTCGTTCTGAACCGCATAGAGTGGCAACTCGGGCTGAACCGCATAAACTGGCAACTCGGGCTGAACCGCATAAACTGGCAACTCGGGCTGAACCGCATAAACTTGCAACTTGGGCTGAACCGCATGGACTGGCAACTCGGGCTGAACCGCATGAGACAGGGCCCTCTCTGGAGCAGACTGGAGGGACAGGGCCCTCTCTGGAGCAGTCTTTAAGGGCAGCGCCCCCTCTGGAGCGGACTGTAAGGGCAGCGCCCCCTCTGGAGCGGACTGTAAGGGCAGCGCCCCCTCTGGAGCGGACTGTAAGGGCAGCGCCCCCTCTGGAGCAGACTGTAAGGGCAGCGCCCCCTCTGGAGCGGACTTTAGCTCAGGAACAACGACAGCAGCTTGTGACTCGGAACTGGAGGCAGCGGCTGAAGACTCGGAACCAGGCAGCACAGTGGCAGGAGACTCGGGTGCAACGGCTGCAGCAGAAGACTCAGGACCAGACACAGTGGCAGCAGGCTCAGGACCGGACACAGTGGCAGCAGGCTCAGGACCGGACACAGTGGCAGCAGGCTCAGGACCGGACACAGAGGCAGCAGGCTCAGGACCGGACACAGTGGCAGCAGGCTCAGGACCGGACACAGTGGCAGCAGGCTCAGGACCGGACATAGTGGCAGCAGGCTCAGGACCGGACACAGTGGCAGCAGGCTCAGGACCGGACACAGTGGCAGCAGGCTCAGGACCGGACACAGTGGCAGCAAGCTCCAAGCTGGAGGCAGAGGATGTGACCTCAGAGCTGGAGGCAGAGGATGTGACCTCAGAGCTGGAGGCAGAGGATGTGACCTCAGAGCTGGAGGCAGATGATGTGACCTCAGAGCTGGCACCTCACGACAGGAGGCAGAGGCTGGCACCTCGCGACAGGTGGCTGGAGCTGGCACCTCAGAGCTGGGAACTGGGGTTGGCAGATTGGGTCTCATGCCAGGGAGCAGAATAGGTGAAGTGTAAACAAATCCAGAATGCGGAGAAGTAACAACAGAAGATGGTTTGGTAGGCTGTCGTGGTCTGCGGAGAGGACAGGCTTGTAAGAAGTGTATATTACTTGCACAGTAGAGACACAGTTTGTTGGTTATACTGCGCCGTCGCTCCGCTTCAGTCAGGTGGGGGCGTGGACCACCTGTGAACCGGGCATTTGTTACACTGTAGTTGTTAGTTAAATGCAAATTTGTCATAGTACTATTAAGAGAAGCTGGCAGCACAGTTTCAGCAGCAAACAGAGTTGGCTGAAGCAAATCAACAGTATTGGATTTCAGAGAAACAGATTCTGATAGTCTCCTGAGTGGGTCCAAAAGTATAGCAGAAAATTGAGCCAGCTGAGAGCGTAACAGAATTATGTCAGTTTGTAGACACTGAAGCAGAGGCTGTTCAGCCATTTGTAGAGCAGACATGTTTGCTGGGAGAAAACAAATGAAATCAATTGCAATGAGAGTTCCAGGTGAAATCTGAAGCAGGGTTTTTCCACATGACTCCAAGGCTTTCCTTTTGGGCTGGTCATTCTGTTATGGTTCTGTTCAAAGCCAATTCCTTGATTACAGCCATGGAGCCAGACACATGAAATAAACATTTAAACTGTTTATTGCAGTAAAGTAAAGTCCAGGTAAGGCAAAAATAAACAGTAACAGTTCAGGCTGAATGGAACAATGGATTTCCAGATCTTGGCAAACAAGCAGTAAATAATAAAGAAATTCAGCAGATGACTTAACTGAAACCAGTTTGTAGTAGCAGCCAGAAACATGCAGGTAATCTAGGAACAGAGAGACTCATGAGCAGGCTAGGAACATCAATGACCAGCAAAGGCTTCTGGAACAAGCAGGCATAAATAGGCCACAGACAGGTGTGGCTGATTAACTAGCAGTGGTAGTTAACCCCTGACAGTAGGAAAAGGCCGAACAGCAGCACCTCTGGAGGATCACAGGTACTGCAGGGTAATATACACACAGGGAAACAAGGCAAAGCATAACACAGGGTAAAATCCACACAAAGATATAAGGCAGATCATAACAATACCTGAGGCTTTATTGAGAAACTCCACAACAAAATCTACTAATTCTGTAACATACGATCCTCTAAACATTGTCAATGAATTTAGAGACTTTTATAACTCCTTATATAACCCTCCTGATTCTCAGCCCCGGGAGGACAAATACTTTGGAGTTGCAAGTAGCTAACACGCCTCTCCCTCTCCCACTCCTCTCCCAATCACAGCTCTCTTGCTAAAATGCGGACAACACTGCAGAAGAAGTAAAAATTGCAATAAAATCTCTCAAGCCCTCCTCAGCTCCAGGCCCGGATGGTTTTTCAGCACAATACTATAAAGATTTGCTTCTGACCCTGTCCCACACCTAACAACCCTTTATAACCAAATTCTTGAGGAGGCATCCTTTGATCCCGCCACTACTCTTGCCAATATTGCAGTCATTCCTAAGCCTGGACCTCCTATACTGTGCAGGCTGTAGACCTATCTCCCTTCTCAATGTAGACCTTAAACTCTATGCTAAAATTCTGGCCACTAGGCACAATCTTCTACTTCCAGTTCTGATCCATTCAGACCAGGTTGGCTTCATTCCAGAGAGACAGGCCACCGATAATACCAGGAGGACCATCGATCTGATCCACTCTATTCATGTCAGCAAGCTGCCCTCTTTAATAATGGCCATGGACACGGAGAAGGCGTTTAACTGCATCTCTTGGCCGTTCATGCATACTGTGCTTGGGTCGATGGTTTTCTCTGGTAGGTTTCTGACAGGTGTTTTAGCTAATGGTCTAGCCTCCAAGCCCTTTTACAATTTCTAACGGCACTCGTCAAGGATGACCCTTCTCCCCTTTAGTTTTTACCCTTAATCTAGAAATTAGCAGCCAGAATCAGCTCTAATCAGTCCATCTCAGGAATTAAGGTTGGTTCCATAGAAAATAAGATTGTGTTATATGCAGATTATGTCTTCATTAGCATATCCCACCCTGTCACCTCTCTTCCCTCTCTCCTCTTCAAACTAGACACATATGGACACTTCTCGGGATATAGGATCAACCCTACCAAAACTGAGACACTAGACTTTTATATCCCTCAGGCAGCCAAAATAATTCTAGATCATACATTCACTTTTACCTGGCACCGACACAAAAGAAAATACCTGGGTGTCTTCCTGACCAAAAATCTCTACCATGTCTTCCAAGCCAACTTTCCCCATACCCTATCCCGAATAAAAACAGATTTGAACACTTGGTCGCATCAGTCTATCTCCTGGATAGGCCGCATTAATGCTGTCAAAATAAATATACTTCCTAGACTATTATACTTTTTCCAAACCCTTCCCATTTGCATTCCTACTTATGTATTCAAATTTCTTCAGCACGAGACATCCAAATTTCTTTGGGCAGGCAGACCTCCCAGTATAAGACTTCTCCAGAGATCTTCGTGGGGGTGGAGGTCTCGGTATTCCAGACTCCAAAAGATACTACCTTTCGGCCCAACTCGCTCAATGTGTCCTATGGAACGGTCCTACATCTGCTAGGTTCTGGGTATCTCTTGTTTTAAAAAAAAATAGAAAACAGATTAGAAAATGGAAAAAAATCAGATATTGGCTACTAAAATGGTACATGGCCTTTATAACAAAACTTTTCAGAAAAAAGTTATGCCATGTACCCACTGGTGTTGCGTTAGTGTTTGACATGGATTTGCTACCAGATTTTTTACTTGCATTTGGAGCTGACCTGGTGCTTCACTATGCATTTACGCACGGTAAATAACATATGGATAGAGAAAGATGCATTTAAAAATCTAGATCACTGCAACTTTGCTAGAAAGCATACATAACAGTATAATAGGTACATGACAGTTTGACATACCTGTTCACATGCATTTTAGTTGAATTTAAAACACTATTAAAATGAATGTACTTGACACCAGTGGATGAGAGTCTAATGCAGATATATGTGTAGCTTGCAGGAGGAAATTTTCAATAGAGATCAGGAAGGCAGTATTTTTAAAGATAACAGGATTTGTAGCACAATGGGACCCACTTGAAGAGAAGACCAAAAGTAATTAACTGGTTATTGAAAGTTGCTTCTTTCAAAGATTTTTCTCCCTCATATGATGTAAATCATCTCAACCTCAATGTGGTGTGCTCAACTTTTCAGTCTCCAACTTATCTGTTTACAGCCTTGTGCAGGCTCTTCAATACTTCAAAGACAGCTGTCCTAGCATCCAGGTGTAGAAGTCTATTACCTCACCTGGGTCATGTCAGTACATGAGTGTGAGGCATCTTGGGTGATGGGCACTATGAGAGTTTTATTCCTCCTTTTGAATATTGAACTAATCTTGCAGTTTGCATATTGTTTCTAGTAACATACATTTATGGTGTATTGTGTTACAATGTTTAGCAATTTTTCACTGATGTATTTTATTTGAAGTATACACATTCAGTGCATAATTCATTCAAATATATTCAAATATTGTTAGGAACCCCGCTAGCCGGCACAACACAACCTGGAGTCTACTCTACCAGTCAGGTATTTACTGGAGCCCCTGATGGTGGGTCAGACTGGGCTGCGGACTGGCAGAGGGTCGTGAAGTGTGCACCGGCTAGGGAGAACCCAGGCCAGCGGAGTGGAGTCCAAGCAGAGGTCAGAGGCTGGCAGCAGACAACGGTATCAAGGAACAAGCTAAGGTCAGAGGTCACAAGCAGACAGGGAGGTAAGTATTCAAGCCAGAGGTCAGGGTCACGAGATTCACAAGCAGGGTCCAAATTCAAGCCAAGGGTCATACACGGGTAAGCAGTAACAAGGTCCAATAGACAGGAACAAGCAGGCTAGCAGACTGGATACAGAACTATAACTGGCAATGAGGCAGCAGACCTCATTGCCTTAAATACCCAGCTGAACCAATCACAGGTTGAACACACTCCTGCAAGTTAATAAAGCAGTAACTAGCAGAGCCAATCAGGGCTTGCCCCTGGCCTGCACAGTTGCAGGCTAATGCCTGTAATTGCCTCCCATAATCAGCCCATATTAATTAGCCCACAGGCTGTAGAATGAACGCTGCGCCCGGCCTCCTCTTATTGCTGGGACGCAGCGCTGAAGCGTCTCCTAGTTGCCCCGGCAACGGCCGGGTTATGGCTGGAAGTGACGTCCCGGTCGCCATAGCGACGGTCGGGACGCGGGTGAGTGAGTCGCGGCGGCTGGGCACCGCCGCAGCTCGCAACAAATATATTGTATATTATGCTTTATATCCTTAGTGGTGATGGCATAGCCTCTCTCAGAGATAGGTTTAATGGGTTCTCTTCAAATGGGGGAGACCCTGTGGAAAGTATTACAACATCTTTCAAATAAATGGATTCCAACAGAACTGGTAATGAACCAAACAGTACTTTACTCCAGAGTAATTTAATACATGCAAATATATATTGATATTAGGAATTTACTTGTCAATGGGCAGACTTTGTAATTGTTCAGAGTGTGAGTCTTTCTTGACCTCCTTTCTTTCCTGTTCTAGGAGTAACAAATCTGTGAGCTGCCATCTACTTGGCTGCAAGCAGCACTGAGTATCTGGTGGCTTAGGTTGATTGTCAGGAGGCTGAGAAATTTAATCTGAAAATTCATTGACTGTTTGAAACAGGATAGCCAGAACATATAGGTTCTCATCGTAATAAAATGCAGATAGCTGTATTAAGACTAACTCCTCTCCTAACATCACGCTCTAGGATTATAGCGTGATCATCTCCTTTGGCACTGCCCACTGATCTTCTCCTTACCTGGACCCACCAAAACAGAGATTATAACTAAAAACGGTCAGCATAGCCTGGGTCATACCTTAAATCCATATGATTGTACCTATGCAAAAAAAGGAAATAACAATTGTCGAGGGTGCTAAACATGTTAGGTTAAAAGCTAACCTGTCCACTTCTATTTCTAACTGCTAAATCTAAAGCAAGCTAAAATACTTCAAATACAGATGTACCTGGTGTAGTGAACAGAGAGAAATTAGGAGTTATAAGGATTAACCATTAATATAATTGTGGGGAAAAAGGCCTAATTATGACTGTAGTGTAAATATGTTATATCAAATGAATTCATTGATAAATTGAGCTACTAAGGTGTAAAATGTGAAGTCAGAGGTTCTGGTGTGTGTTTACCTGGTGCTTCTGCCCTCCTCTATGTTAAAAGATAACAGTAACACTTTCAGGGAAAGCTGAGCAGCTTCAAAAGCCCCTGGGGGTGAGTCAGCTCCTGACATAGAAGAGATTTTTTGACACAGAGAGAGATGCTAAGGTGCCGTCCACAGCTTGTGGCCTTACAGAAGGATGATGGCTTGCTGAATTTTATATAGACAAATATAATTCAGTTTCCAAAATGCAACTTAAAATCAATAACAGTAGTGATCAACCACATATTCCGCAATAGCATGATGAAAGGCAGCCCATATATCAAATAAAGCATTCTGTCACACAGAGGAGTTGAGGAAAGGAGTGTAAGCTTAACAAATACGCTGGACCTAGTGGATCCTAGTGGATCTATTAATAATAAAATTGAGTCTGTGTGACACTCCACAGGAATGTTGGGTCACATAGTAGAATTGGGTAGTAAATCAGGCAACATGCAAATGGTGATTGCAAACAGTGGAGGTGGGGTAAGGTGTAAAGGTGTCTTTAAAAAACTGAGACCAGTTACAAGAAATTGTCAGTCTTTTGGGAAATCAATCATCATTGATAAGCTTTCCATCTTCAAGCCAATTTCCCTTGGCATAGAATATGCCACTTATCTGTAAAGTTATACTCTGAATTTAATCCCTTTATTTTATACGGCTTTGCTTGTTATGTATGTCATGTCATCTTAGTTGTTTTTATAACCTGTAAGCATTGTACTTTTTGTATATTAAATCTAAAAATTTAATAGTGATGTCCTTATTGCTAAACAAATTCACTGCCTGTTTAGAAGAGACAGATTGCTTAGCTGGGCTAACTCTTTACATAACTCTTTAGATATCAGTGTGTGAAGGTTTAATTGTTTAGCTATCAGAGCACAGAGTGTGCGCAATTGGGTGATTAAGTCAGAGGTTTGCTACGGGCCTTATACATAGCTGGGGCAGTTGCGGAGAAGTGTGGAAACGTGTGTCTGTGTTGGAAAAGGGACCAGCTAAATCTGTAGCCTAAGAGATAGGTGAAAGGGAGGTTTAGGCTGAAATCCTGTGTGTTCCCTTACAGTAAGCTTCCAAGTCACGAGTGCGGTTTGTGACGGAATAACAGGGGGTCAGGAGAGGTTTCCTGACAAATTAGAGGTGATGTATGGATTGACTGTGTGAATATATGATAAGATATTAAATCAGCGAGTAGCTAGAGGTGGCTATTTGTGACAACTTTATTTTGTACTTTCTACAAAATGACAGCTAGAATCTGATTGGCAACATCCCCACTTTTTCAAACCCGCAGCTTAGTAAATCTAGCCCCAGGTGTCACAAATAGCCACCTCTAGCTACTCGCTGATTTAATATCTTATCATACATTCACACAGTCAATTCATATATCACCTAATTTGTCAGGAAACCTCTCCTGACCCCCTGTTATTCCGTTACAAACCGCACTCGTGACTTGGAAGCTTACTGTAAGGGAACACACAGGATTTCAGCCTAAACCTCCCTTTCACCTATCTCTATAGCAACCAATCAGATTCTAGCTTTCATTTATTTAGTACTTTCTACAAAATGACAGATAGAATCTGATTGGTTGCTATAGGCAACATCCCCACTTTTTCAAACCCGCAGCTTAGTAAATCTAGCCTCTGGTCTGTAAAATGTATCTATTATCATCAATGGATATGTCTTATTTTTGAATTATAGGGCTATTATAAAGTTTATACTTTTAACTTTTATAAAGTCCATTTTGGTAATCATTTTCTCTACACATAATGTAATGTAACGTAATGGATTTTCTTATAGGTAGCGTTTGGAAATATGCCTGAAATTTATTCTCAATATATATTATTCCATCTTTTATTCCATCTTGAACTGTCCTGCTGATATACACCGACATGTATTTATGTATTTTGGTATTGTCTTCTATTATCAACTTCTTCCTTTATCAGGTTAACTAGCTGTAAGTACTCAGCCATTAGGTTGTTTTAGAACCTCTACTCCCAATATGCTATAAAGTAGTACAATGAATGATTGTATTGATATTAATCTTGCCCTCTGTTACATAATTCACAGGGACATCACCTAGTGGAGCTCATACAGAGCCCTGGACATTCGTGGTTGTACAAGATCCAGAGCATAAGCATAAGATTCGGGAGATTATTGAAGAAGAGGAAGAGATTAACTACCGGAAAAGAATGGGAGACAAATGGGTTAATGACCTCAAAAGATTAAGGTAGATCATTTTGAAAGATAAAATTCTTCTTGTTACCCTACATATATGTGAAGAACTTGAATATACTTAGAAGCATGGTGGAAAACAGTAGTGATCCTGAGATCGATTCGCATTATTGTTTAAATGAGGTTGATGTTAATCTTTGAATAATTTCAAGAACATAGTAATAATGGGAGGAGATTAAATTCCAACCAGATGTGGTGCAGATACACTCGGGTGCTTGTTTGGTGCTCATTGTATTTTTAGTTTGAGCTGCTGTCACTGCAGTATGATTGGTTGTGGAATTAGAGATTATTGATCCCTTAAGTGAACGGCATGTCAGTACACACGGCATGTGTCTCTCCTTTAGCAAATGTGAGAATAATTTGCATCTGAATTTAAACTTTTAGGATTTCCTGCACTATCATACCTGCCAATAGATCATGAAATGGGCATGGTTAATTAAAATGTGGGTGTTGCATTGTTGTACTGTGGGCGTGGCTGATTTGTGTGGGTTTAAGTCAGATTGAGGTTGGGTTTATTTATCCTGATTTAATTCTTTAAAATGTTGAGAGATATGCACTCTCTTGTGTATTGTCAATTTTACCTCTTTACCAACCTTGATACAGAAAAAATTGTTGTAAATTTGGGGGTCTATTTATGAAACTGCAGTGAGCCTTAAATCTGGAAAAAATGGCTGCTGTCACCAGACAATGGCTATTGCAGCTCACCGTCCAATTCTGCAAAGGGTTAACAGCAGAGAAATCAGAGATTTCTCCGGCCTTAATCTGTTTGCCACAGATTAAATATGCCCCTAGAGACCACTTCAATTCAACAATCTCAGGATGGCATTGCTTACCTTTATACATGGAGTCCAGTGCTACCAGAATGGCATTCAATGCTTCCTCGCTGGGTCATTATACGCATACGCCCATATTAGACTTGCATCACAATAGATATACAAGGAAATGAATGATCACTTCCTCCTTTCAGCACATTGGTCTGCTGGTAAAGAGGTTTCTGTTATCAAATAGGATGGGAGTTGTCACTGGGGCGTCACCTTAGTCACTTAGCAATGAATACACCTTTTCTGCCACCACAAAGGATTTACTATGGTGTCCTTACGTTCACCAGAACCACTTATTAATGATTCACACTTAAATCATATACACATGTAGCATGAGCCTACCTGGGCTATGTAAGTTAACAAAGAATCACGAAGAACACACTAGATTAAATTTATTTAATCTGCAAAATGGTTCTAAGGCTTAGTTACAAAAATGAATACCAAGACATACAATATGTTGCACAAATAACTTTCAGAAAATAAAATAGGAAATAAAATCAGAGTCACTACTTACTAGTTAGGACCTGGTGTGTCAGGGAACACAATTGAGAAAGGATGGGACATTTCAGTCTTAATAGACCCCTCATGAAAATGCACACATTATTGTCTAAGGCAGAAGATTTAAAACCTTTCTCCACATAGCTCTCATCCCCCGACCTTTGGAGTTTAGCTGTCAATAAGGACAGATTGATCTCCCAGATGTCACAGGGCTTTCGAAGTGAGCTAGGGATATCCTGAGCTCTGGAATGTTCACAGGACCTGATTTCTCACCTCTGCTCATTCGACTTGGCTGGTCAGGTCCACATCCTCTGCATACCAAAAAAACTCCTCAGAGCTGCTTATCTGTCTCTGGATAATTTCAAAGGATTAATGACACTTGCATAGTTTCAAACTCATGTCATTTAGCAAAGCACATGTTGAGATTACATTATAAGGTTTCATAAAATAATCACATTGTCATTTCTGAATTCAGCAGAAAATAACAATCAGTCATTAGATATACTACACAATCATCACAACTACATTATGTATCACTGAGATATTCAGCAATACAGATCGATAGTTACCACTGCCCGCTAGCCGCAAATATTGTTATAAGTAGTAGTTTCATAGTCTATTGTGATGATGATGATGATGTTAAAGATAAAAATCTGTAGTCTCAAAACATTGTCCTCATAACAACAGGTTTCTAAATGAAAGCTACATTGTTGTCAAAGCAATGTCCAATTTTATGAACTTTTTTATACTCTAAATGCATTTAAAAGACTGAAAGGGTTATCTATTGTTGTCAATAGAAAACAATGGGTTATCTGTCATAAAGAAAGGAAGCAAAATGTTTATGTGTACATGTGTACAACATACTATTTTTTTTAAATAAAGTTTAAAAAACAAGATTTTTGGGGAATTTATTGGCTCTTATGTTTGTCAAAGATTTTTAAAAGGGTTGTGAACTTTGTTGGTGTTGTGTATATTTAATAAAATATGTTTGACATGAATTGGTTTATACTTTTTTATTTTAGAACAAATTGGGTAAAGGAATATCTAGACACTGCACCGTTCTTGATCTTGATCTTCAAACAAGTATACGGAATTCTTTCTAGTAACAGAAAGAAGACTCATTATTACAATGAGATCAGTGTGTCAATCGCAGGTGGAATCCTCCTGGCAGCCATTCAGGTACAGCATATCCCTTTGCAAGATTTGATAGTTGTTCTGTTGAGCAAGGAGCATAATTAGGTCAACTGTAGAACACACAGAATGCGACTTGCTATTTTGGAAAACTTTTAGATATTGGTATTACATGTAATTATAATAAAAATCTCCCAGACTATACAGCACAAATTGCAGTGCTATATACAGTTGACCTACTTTACAAAGCACACTGGGCGCACAGAGTAAAATGCGTTGGGTTTATCCTAAGGCACATAGATAGTCTATCTAGCATTCTTGGGAGGCATCCCTGCAAACTAGAAGTGTAAAAGTGTAAACCTCAAATCCAAAGTCCAACCTACAACTTTAGAAGTGCTCATTAAATATTACATGTCTCCTAAAATAGTGTTTGATTTAGCCTTATCTATAGCTTAAATTGTGACTGCCTTAATTACACCCGGCAGCTTTGTGTGTTTGAAGCTCTGCTTTACGTTGGCCAAAGTGCACCCAGAAATGCTTTTTTCTGCTGAAGTATGACTGTAAGACGTAAAATATGTCCTATTAAAAGAATAGGACAAGACCTAGGGATAAATGTATGAAGCTCCGATTTATGCAAGTTGCCGTAAATCGGCGACTTTGTAGGGGAAATTTAAAGCGGCGATGGTTTGTAAAGGCAAACTTGCCTTTCCAAACCACCTAAAGTCATCACTGCTTTACATTTCCCCTGCAAAGTTGCTGATTTCCGGCGATTTGCAGAAATCGGAGCTTCATACATTTACCCCCTGATCTCCAACTGCCCAGATAGAGTGTAAAAGTCCTGACTGACATTAAAAAGTGTGTGCATCATCATTTGATGAGAAAACCCCATTAAATTGAAGTAGCCTTTCCAGTCTCGTCTGCATTTATTTAAAATGCTCTACTTTTGGCCTCCTAAAAAAATGGCATATAGCTTTTCCTACAAAACATGACTTGTGGGGTGGAGTAGAAAAATTAAAATCATTATGTTAAAAAATGATATTTGTGTTCTGCATTTGTGCAGAACACCAGGTGGAGGCATGTAACATAAATATATTGTGCACCTGAAACAAAGCTCATACAATAGCAGAACATTTTAAATGAAGGCCTGAAAGGCAGCTCAGAAACACTTCAGAAAGCACTTCTAATGCTTTAACTGTGAATGTGTGCTGTTGAAGTTGTGTTGGAATGCTTCTGACTTTCTCTGTCAAAAATACATTGACTTGAATCCAGTCCTCCTCAGTGCTTCATAAAGGTTCTTGCACTTGTGCAGGTCAATAGTAGAACACACTGATATCACTAACCTGTAAAGCAAATACAAGAGACAACTTAAAAATATATGTTTTAACTTTAACCATTGTAGATTCGGTTGACATTGCATTGATCATTTGTTGTAGCTGACAGCCAAAGTTCACTTATTTGTGTTCAGAATGCAGGTCTGGTTACAGTAACCACAACGCCTCTAAACTGTGGCCCTCGGCTTAGGCTGCTACTTGAACGTCCTGTCAACGAAAAATTACTGATGTTGCTTCCTGTTGGCTATCCAAGCAAAGACGCCACTGTGCCAGACTTAAATAGGAAGCCGTTAGAAGACATCATGGTGGTTATTTAAAATGCAAGATTCTGTCCAAAAATTGCATAGACTCTTTATTCTAAATAAAAAGTCAGCTATTGTATACAGAATTGTAGTTAGTTCATATGCATCTAATCAACATGTATATCAGTTTCTATGTTAAGCAAATAAAATCGTTTTTCTAAAATATATTTAAAAAATATTCTATCTAGCACACACTGAGAATGTAAGATTTGTGTGCAGGTTTAAAGCAAATGCTTCAAAAAAGAAGTGTTACTTATGTAGCTCATATACATCAGTGAACTGCTATAAAACGTACAGTATGGTTACCAGACCATTTTGTTTTAATAAAGTGGCTCTAGGCTATCCGACTGGTAGGGCAACATTTAGCTGTCCAAAAATGTTTTTTTAATCTCAATCTTCCGTGACAACTTCCGTGAATTCTGCGGTATGACATCCTTTTTAATAATATTCCGTCTGCAACATAGTTATATATGCACTCCTCTTCAAGTAAATCCTTGAACAGCATTGAACTACATAAAAGGGCCATAATATCAATTAGAAACAATTATTACTGAAACATAGATTCAGCTGTCTTTTGATCATTGGCTGCAACCTGTGGGATATGTTTTTTTCAGTTTATGACTATATGGAAAAATTATTATATAACTCATTGCTTTGTAAGGAAAATAAATTCTGGAATTGTATGGTGATATATTTGTAAATATAACAAAAATCAGATAAATGAGATATTTAATATATTTTTTCAGCACGCAATAGCAAAATTTATAGTGGGGCCTCCATATCCTGGCTGCCCTCACTGATCTTCTGAGCATAGGTGGGGTTCAGCACATGTGCAATGAAGCCCTGTTTGGGCTTTCAGTTCCAGAACTTAAGATTCCAAACAAGGCTTCACGCTTTATGGACTGGACCCCAGCAGAGTCTAGGGCCCCATGTTTACTGAGGGTCCAAATTGCCCTTTTCTGATAGCCCCTTTCTGTTTCCTTTACTCACACCTGAGAAATGTGATTTTGCTAAGCTGACGCCATCTTGTTGCCTTATAGCCATTTTGTTCTGTTATAGCTTAAATACAAATTAGATGCACCTGTTTTGTAGGAGTAATTCATTATTTGCAAGGTTATGCTTATAACCTTGGACATAGCAGACAGGAGATAAGCCAGCCCCCCTGGGGAGTTTTCCTGTTGATAATGAGAGAATATACTAACATCTTTGTAAAGGAAACATGAGTGGTTAAAACCTTTTGGGGTGTAGTTTTCTATAATACGTGATTTTTGATATATAGATAGGGACTTGTAACTAAAAAAGCAGAGTTTATTGTACACTCAAACCATACAGTGTATTTAATTCTCTCCAGCTGATGAGCTCATAACTGATAGACTGACACTTATAGGTGAACAATCTGATATAGATTCGACACACCCTTAGGGCTTTATTGGTTATGTTCAGTGGTCGAGAGTGAAAATTTAGAAGTGGCAGTATAGAAAATGTAAGTGAATGGAATTTGATAGTATTACAATTAGAGCAGTAGGAGAATAGTGGAAAGGCACCACCTCATACAATCCCATTACGACCACTGATTACATCTATCACTGAAAGCTTCCAATGGGTAGATATACTGCTCCCCCGTCACACACTGGCCAGTGTGTCCGAGAAGTGGGAGGGGCAAATTCCCCCCACCCCAACACCACCAGCAATGTTTATGTTCCCGTGTGTTCGAAACTCAGCTTCACTTCACATTTTAAAATGGTCATGTAATATTTTTCACTCATTTCATTGTCATTAAAATCAGAACTGTATAGAAGAATAGAGAGCTACTGAGGGTAAAGATGTGAATGGAGCTATCTAGCCAGCGCCTGTCATCATCCTTGTCTCTCCTAAATGCTTATCCTCGAGCACCCGTCCAATGATTACCCTTTTCATCAGGCTTTACCATGGGAATACATCAAGATGAAAACTATACTGCATTTTTCTTTCATGTTTTCTTTTTACTTTGGAGAACAACTATTCTCTTATATTTCAGTTACCTCGTTGAAATTTTGCATCCCCAAAAATGATGCCACCCCTAAAAGATTTACGCCCTAGGCTGCAGCCTAGTCAGGCTATTGCATGATCAGGCCTATGGTAAACCACTATCTTGCTTAGGGTAACTATAGAGTCCTCAATCTGGCTCTGGTCCCTGCACATGCTCGGAAGAACAGAGGTGGGATCTTCAAAGCAGATGGATACATATATATGTGCCCCACCATAAATTGTGCTATGAGGCCATGTGGTTGTGTACCGAAAGAAGTTATTTTAAATGTAATTTATATTTTTTTTTTGTAAAAATTCTGAAATATATGTAAATTTGTCCATACAGTTGCAGAAATGTTATATTTTAATTACATGTATTTGATTAAATTTACCTACTTAATTCACAGAGACAGCAATCACAAATGTGATCACTAACTTTCTTGCTGACAGATCTAAGGGCAGCGAGTCCTTATTTTTTTAATTTTGCACTGTTCCCAATGTATCACTAATACAAGCCCCCCTGACATTTTCCTTAACTATGATATGATGCTATTTTACCAATGCTTACAGTACATTGGGGGTTGTTTGCTAACATAGTGCACATGTTCAGTAAACCTTGACAACTAATCAGCAATTTGATTTGATAGATTTAGTGAAAGCAAATGTTTGATTGATTGCTACACAGACTCTTCATATCTACCCAAGATTACTCAAGATTAAGTTGTTTTAGTACAACCCAAAAATACCTTCTTTAACCTTTGCTAACTATTCCCCAGCAGGATTTATGTCTTTCTGTCCTACTATGTGATCTTAAATACTTTTGTGTCAAAAAAGACAAAAGTATTATAGGAGTGATACCTTTATTGGCTATCCAAATATGTTTTATTACATTTGCTAGCTTTCAGAGCACAGAGGCCCCTTCATCAGGCAAGTTTGCAAATTATAAAAAAATATTTTTTGCTACACTTTCTGTCCTACTAAAATTATTGTCACTTCAGTGCTATACCTCTAGGTGGCAGTATTTAGCTTATTATGATTATTGGATGTTAGAGTTTCAAAGTTTATTACATTTGTAAACCTTTTTACCTTCTTGTCAAACATCATCATCATCAATATTTATTTACATAACACCAGCAAATTACGTAACGCTTTACATTTGGGAACAAACACAGTAATAAAACAATACTGGGTAATACAGACAGACAGAGAGGTAAGAAGGCTCTGCTAGCACGCTTACAGTATATAAAACATAAAGACAGTATATATGAAACATAAGGACAACGTACATTGGACTGGCAGTGCAAAGAAGTGTTAATTGAAAACTTACACTTAGTTTACATAAATGCAAATATGCTAACCTAAAAGTCATACATTTTCTGCAGTTCTATCTATAGCTTCCTATAACATTCTAACAAACACAAAATTAATAAAATACACAGCTTAACGTACAGAACTACAAATATGATGTATCATTAAAAAATCTTACTAGTTATAAAGATGTTATATTAAAATGTAGAACAATATTGTCTGAGAGAAATAAATGGAAAAATTGCATACCTACCAAAATGTTTGCGTTCTCTAATAAACAGGGGCCTGATTCATTAAGGATCTCAAATGAAGAGGATACTCGTTTCAGTCTCCTGGACAAAACCATGTTACAATGGAAGGGGTGCAAATAAGTGTTCTGTTTTGCACATAAGTTAAATACTGCCTGTTTTTTCATGTAACACACAAATATCAACTTTAAATTTCAGTGCACAAATAAGCTATCAAGTATTTGTGTGTTACATGAAAAAACAGTCAGTATTTAACTTATGTGCAAAACAGAACACTTATTTGCACCCCTTCCATTGTAACATGGTTTTGTCCAGGAGACTGAAATGAGTATCCTCTTCATTTGAGATCCTTAATGAATCAGGCCCCAGGTGAGTACTGTATTCATGTATTAGGTAAAAAAAAGCTTGCAAAAACATACAGGGGACAGAGAAAAGGGCTGGCAGATGTGACAGCAGCCTTGAGTACAAGCATTGGGCACAGGTAAACCAAAGCACATAGGGGTATATTTAATAAACTGCGGGTTTGAAAAAGTGGAGATGTTGCCTATAGTAACCAATCAGATTCTAGTTGTCATTTTGTAGAGTGTACTAAATAAATAATAGCTACAATCTGATTGTATAATACTATATATATATATATATATATATATATATATATATATATATATATATATATATATATATACACACACACATATATACATATTTATTTTTAATATGCAAGGACACGGGTGCATGGCATTTTTACCCAGAGTGCCAAAACACATTGTTCTACTACAAGGACATAAATATGACAGTTTGTGTATAATTCTGGCAAAAGCAGTTAATTTTCACAAGGCCTACTCATGAATCATCCGTTTTTAGCACAGAAGTTACCATATACTGAATAAATATCCAATGGCATTTGGCAGCATGTCCAACAGTTTACTATTTAAGGATCCTAGATTCCTCCTGGAATCATGTACCGTTGACATATTTCTAGTCATAATTCCTAATCATAAACCCTTCCAAACTATTGTTCTCAAATTTCCTCAAAGTGTGACATAATAACATGTAATTTCCTCCCACTTCATTGCAGTCATCCAACAGAGTAATTAAGGACAGTAGTGAATCACTTGTTCTCTCTAATTGGTCATGTTGTTGGGATACAGTGCAGGACATGTGTAAGAGCTATTCATTGCAAGATCGTATCAAGAAATATGATTGAGACTGTTTAATACTAGATAACAACTTCCTGAGCTGTCCTCATCACACAGAGTATTAGTTTTCTCCTGTTTATTTTGGCGGGGTTTATTTACATACATTTTGCAGTTAGGTAAATGGCATTTTCGTTTAAAAACAAAAAACCAGTGACACTTTAGTATTTTATTTCTGAAAATGTCATTACAATCTTTTGGAGAAAAAACTAGCACTCTGATTACTACTAGAAGGAGATTATTTTAATTTTTAATACTAATACTATTGGGTAAAATTCAAGTGGACCAAGTTATTTTTGATGAAAGTTCCAGGATCAATTATTATAGGTAGGGGTAAAGCACAAAAATTGACCAATAAGAAAGGTCTTCTTGGTAAATCTGGTCTACAATCTGCATGTATGTCTGTAGTCATAGATTGGCCACGTTATATGGCACTGTCATGATCCCAACATTTAGCATAAACAGTGAATGATTAGATCTGTACAATTTGGCCCAATGTACATATGGACAGGTTTGATTAACTGGTATGGGCAGCAAAAGGTGCTCTCATTCAGACGTTGGTACATCTCAAAGCTGTTTATATGTTGTTTTGGGACTTTCATGTATTTTATTTATTATGAGGGCACTGTCATAATAATATTAATGCAATTAAAGAGATTCCAAACCCAAATTAATCATTCTCTCTCCACACAACCTGCTAATGACCACTTCCCCACTCCCACATATCACAATGGCACTTATTTTTGTGTTTATATTTACCAAGCCTGCAATTCCTGGGTTGTGAGAAGGCTGCTTTCTTCTTCGACTTGAGAGATGTACAAAACCACATCTCAATGCAGCTCTCCAGTTACACTGGTAAATGTTAATGTGCTATACATGATAGATCATTGTAGGAGAACATGGCACAATCACATATCCCAATGCAATGTGCTATCACACATACCGCACTGCAGCTTGGCAAAGAAGCAGGAGACCTGCATGGAAACAGACTTGTGAGATCATTTCCATACAGGTTGGGAGCAGGAAGAACTGAGGAAGGTGCTGACAAATATTACATTATTGACACCACTTATAACATTTTGCATTGAAATGTATTTTATTACAGTGTGGAGGGAGGAAACATTCTATCTCACTTTTATATTTTATCTTAATGTTTCATATGTGAAATGTACAGTTTTGGGGTTCTCTTTGTCGTTAGCTATTTTGTGATCAAGGTAAAGATGAACCCAAAAAAATTGAAACATTAGATTAGAAAAAAAAAAAAAAAAAAATCAGACAAATCAACCTTTTAGCATATTATTACTCATTCAGTTTCAGTGAATTGTAATCATTGGTGTAATTATTTAACCAATTCAGTTCCTGAAATTTGATGGATACTGCTCCTAAATAAAATGTTTTTTAGCTTTCAAAATGAACTCCCTTTATTTGTATACAATAATTTAAGTGACATCTTATCTTCTCATATTATATCTTAAAATAGGTGTCCAACGTTGCCAGCTTATGTTCTTGCGGGATATTTGTGTGTTGCATACCAAAAATTATAAATAAAGTTTTGAAGAAAAAAAACAGGTGTCAAATCATTTTATGAGGCGCTATCACCTTTAGTAATACATTATACAGGTCAGTCCTCTAATACCGCTTTCATACTGCCGCCCCGGCAATATCCCTGGTTTTTCAAGCCGGGTTTTTGCCGGGCCTCGGAGCATCCCAGCTCAGAAACACCATTCATACTGCACCTCGGACCCGGGAATTTCCCGGGTTGACCCCATTCATACTGCACAAGTCTGTGCCCTGGCAATTTGTGGGAGTCATCACCAGAGCAGTTTTCATTGGCTGAAAATGGTGATGTCATTGAAAGGTGACTGGTTTTTTGACGCATAAAGATGATGCAAAAGTGGGTGGTGATTGTTTACCACATTAACGATTCTGCTTCAGCTTGATCTGCACTCCACCATCCACCATTTCTCCTAAACTCCTTCTCGAATCTTCCACGGGCCCCCACCGATGACATCATCCTCCAGAGACAGGCAGACAGCCAATCAGCTTGTTTTCTGTGCAACCCAGGTTGAAAAACCCGGGTTGCACCATTCATAGTGCAGGCAACCCGGGTCCGACCCGGGAATTACCCCTCGATAAATCCCGGGTTGAAGACCCGGGTTTTTAGACTCAGGATTTTTGACTTGTACCATTCATACTGCACCAAGACCCGGGTCGTTTGAGCTCGCCCCGGCAAAAACCCGGGATTTTGGTGCAGTATGAATGGGGTATTATAGTAACGTGGTATTCCAAGGTTCTGGCCCAACCATTGTGTCTGAACTGGCAATATTGTTTAACAACAGCTGAAATAATATGACACAAGAACTTTCAATCTGTAACCTATAAATCCCTGTTCTTATCTTTGCCATTTTCATATACTTATTCTTTTCTGCATTTGGCAGAAGAATACACACTGAAGTGGTTTTCTCTGGAAAGAGTTGGAAAGAAAATCAATAAAATATTTTATTAGGTTTACGTACCTTACAGAAAGGAAACAGATGGGAATTATATTGTTGTGGTTGACTTGACACATAATGATCTGAATCTTATCATTTGTACAATATTCACACCAGAATCTTTCTATGTGTTGGCTAACTTGGATTCTCTTAAGGGTCACTATACCCATACCCCAAAGCTGTTATGTTTTTCACAGGTCAGTCCCTATTGCCCTTGTACAAAGGGTACATATACTTTCTGATTATTGCTATTGCCACAGTAAAAGTGAAGCATGATGGGTGGAACTGGCTTGGCCTAGACAAATTGGGTCTATTTGTCCCAATTTTTACAGTTTTGTTCCAATGTTCCCCCAATATTGGTATGTATGGCATACCTAAAGTACTGATTGTCATTATATGGAATACCAATATCCACAAATATATTTTGGATATGTAAAAGCTTAACGGGTCTCAAGATTATTTGGCATTGTATCTAATCTTTTAATTGATCTTCCTGCAAGCTATTGTTCTCTGTTTTCACCTAATTATGTCTGATATGGGTTGACTTCAGCTCATGATGATCATCTATTTATATAGCGCCACTAATCAGCACAGGACAAAATGCCCCTCCCCCATCATGAAAACTTTATAGCTGGCAATGACGTGATGGTGTGGACAATTTCCATACCCCGGGAATTTGAAGTGGTTGCCCCTGGCAAACAAAGGAAATATTGGAGGCACAAAAGCCATTAAATACATTCACGTTAAATACATTCTAGCAAAAGGAGTCAAGTAGAAAATGTAATTACCAGTATATAGTACAAACATCATAAGGACTATTTTACTTACATGTATGGATAGATAGCTAGCAACTATGTACACATTTCTATGAAGAAAATGATGTAGTTATATTTATGGTGTCACTTTCAGAGCTACCAAACGGTTATTAATGAGACTTTGATGTAAATATTTGGGCCACTTATATCTCATGATTATTTTTTATGTTTTGTTATGACAACAGTATGATAACTGTTGTTTTCATTTGGATTACCCTATGTCCTTTATATAAAGTAGATTTGAGAATGTAAGTGTATGTTTATACTAAAGTGAGTTAGGACCAATCAAGCTCAGTTATGAACATTTTCTGTCATTTTGTGTAGCTTGTTTACTGCTCAGAAGAATGGCCGTGCACAGGACTTTCCTTCCTCAGGCACGCACAGATGATGTCAAGTCTTTAAAATGTAACACCAAAGAAGCATGGGGACTGCCGTAGGGCATTAGAGAAGCTCTGATTCCTAAAAATAGTTCTCAAACCAGTTCATCAAATTAGATTTAAAGTTTGAAAATTCCCAAGAAATTGTCAAGCTTTAGATGAACTAAAGGAGTGGGTAGAATTTGAGCAAGGTTAAGAGGTTTAACCATGTTTGACCCAGTTTGAACTTGTTGGAGCTTATTTTAAATTAATTGGTTCATTGAATTGGTTTTGAATATGATCGGGGAACTTCGATCTCGAACACAATAAAATTAAAGTTAAAATCTGTTAAAAAAATACTATTAAATGAGTCATTTAAACTCATACGGGCAATCTTTTATAGTATATTTTAACATCTTTAAATTGCGAACGCAAATTTGAACATTAAACCTTGTACAAAAAATTTAGCGTTCTAGGGCAGGGTGGCCGTAGCTGTTGCGCCAGATCTAACCGACTTAACAAGTTCGAGACCCTTTAACCAATCAAATTTGTTCCTATTTCAAACCAGTTTGAATTACTTGACCATCTCTTTGTAACCTATGTATAATTTTATTTTCATTCCTGCTTGCTATTTATCATCCTCTGTTCTTGTATTATTTATGCTGCCATCTAAATTCCAAAAATCTGTATAGATTACAGTTGTTTCAAGCAGCGACTACAGAACTGCTGTGAATGATTCTTTATACTGTGATGTGCTGCGACTTGGACTTTAATTGACATTCCAGACCAGCTGCCTTGTCTTTCAATATTTAGTTAATGGTGATCCAGCTTCCAGAGTGATCATCTGCTGTGATTGATTATGCCTTGCTTGCATGCCTCTCCTTTTATTCTATTTATCTTTTAACCTTTTGTTCTCTATGTGTCTTTGTTTTACCTCAGTATAACATAATAGAATCTAAAGAATAGGTATAGACTCTGCTGAATTTGAGTCATCTGCCTCACAGCCAGTAAGAATCTGAGAACAGGGATGAGAGCGTTGGGCAAGAACTGATAAGGCTGTAGGAGGGAACAGCATCTGAAGGCATCCAATCTGTGCCAAATTCAGGAAAAGCAACCAAGCAGAAAATGAAAATAAGAATGGGGAACGGTTAGAGGCCGTGATGCATGTCAAATGTGGCTTGAAAACTTCACACCAAATACGTTTTTATCTTATAAAACAATGGAAGGATGGCATATAAAGGACTTAAAACTGGAAAGTATCTATAACAGGAAAAGTTCACATACATAATAAAAAATAAAGTAAGTCTTGAAAATCAATATTAATGAATCCTTGGTGCCAATTTGTAGACACCAATTTATAACATTTCTAATCCCTGTACTTTACTAGAATACATATAAACATAGGATTCATGAAGATATATCACTACTCACAAATGAATACAAGTAAAACCCTATACAAAGTTCTTCCTAAGTAAATATTACATCTCAGAAAATAGTTTTTACCATTTTCATTAGTTGGATACTATATTTACTGAAGCACTGTAAAGTATTATTCAGTAATCAATAATACAGTTTTCTTTTCTATAATGAAATACCCTAGAACAAGCTTTTTAATGTGTATTTAATGTGATTTTAAATGTTTACCAATTATCCTCTAAAGTGTTAGTTTTTACTAAGTATCACATAATGGGGCCTGAGTCATTCAGGTTCACATACTGAGCGCATTGTACTCCCGAAGTCAACAAGGAACGGATCTAAAAATATGTGTGGTGATAACTGCAGATGTCGTTTTACTAGATCAGACACTGCAGGATAATTGAAATATGTGAAATATAAAATCTCTAAAGAACGCACAGAAAAAAATATATTAAGCAATTAATGTTACTAGTCAATAATATAGTCATTTTTTATTGTAAATGGAAATGCTGTCTGTAATGTATGTGATGTCTACTATACATACACATGTTATAGCATGCATACGATACTGACATCATTTGGACTCAGGAATTAGACTAGCCTTATAACGTTAATTTCTCATTGCAACGATAAGAGATAATATAACGTGGCAATTTATTACATTTGATTCGCTGGGAGAGCAGCACAGATAGGAGCCTGTCCCAGTCGATAGACTGTAATGGTAATGGCAATCACTTAATTAACAGGTTCTTAGACACCTATAGGGACTGGATTTACAATTAATGAGGCTGGGACATATTATATCTCCTGCGGGCCTCTAATAATAAATAGCCTAGAAGACTGCAGATGCGATAATCTAACGTCTTCAGATGTTCTGAAATAGATCCCTAAAAGAGAAGCTTCTAAAACATCTGCCACAAGTATGTAACTTTTAACAAAGCTGCAGTGAAAAATTGGTATAAGGTTGAATTTTGCCTTAATGTTACATGGGTACATAGTCATTTAGGTTAAATGAAAACATATGCTGTGCTTAGTTCACTTCCACTTGGTTCCATTGCCTAGCTTTCAAAGCCTCAGGTGAGCATCGCTCCCAAATTGAAGCCCTTCCCCGCAGAACTCAGTTTCTAACCCAGACTAATCTGTTTAAACCTGACCTACGGCTACTGTTTTAAACCTGATACCAACCATTAGGTCTTGATTACAGTATCTCCTTTACCCCTCTCTATCCGCTATCCTCTCCCTAAATCCCATCCTTCTCCTCTCAACACCCCTTTACCCCATCCTTGCTTATGAGTGCACTGGTACTGATATTGTTTTTCTATACAATAATAATACAAAAAAATGTAAGCAAACAAGTATGTGATAAAATATGCTTATTTGCTACCTGTGTTCAATAAATAAGAGTATATTAAAAAAAAGACATATGTTCCACCTTTCTTCCACTAAATCCCAATTGATCCAAGTAGGCAAAAAAAAACCCTATTGATCTTAGTACAATTTGCCTAAAAGAGGAAAAATATTTCCTGTCCCATTACTGGCAATCAGACATATAGGGCTAGATTTACTAAGAATCAAGTTTGGTGGCGGTTTAAAACTGCCACCCATCGCCGGAGGTTAAGTGGTCCAAACCGCCGCATTTACTATAGGGCGGTTTGAGGCTTCAATTTAAAATGAATTGCAATGTATGGCGGATTGAAAAGCTAAACAGCTGGTGGTTTTCTCTAAACCGCGGGCGGTTTGGTTAAAACCACCATCATAACCACCATCCAAGAGACAGGACAGGAGAGTTTTAATACCTGCTTCAGAATGGCTTGATAGCTCAAACATGCTGTTTCAACTATTTTGCCATTCAGAACATAAGAGAAAACACCATTGAAATTTAAATTATTTGGGCAATCATTATTTATGGATTAAGGGGCAAAATGAATGTAATATTAAGTTATGAGGGGAATTTTTTTTTATTATTATATTAAGGGGACAAAATTATTTAATTTTTATATTATTCGGGTACTATGTAATGGCAAATTGTGCAATATAAATAATTATATTCACCATTAACAATCAGTTAATAATATTTTATATTCACATTTCCCACAAAAGATAATGCTATAATAGTATCCCCTTTAAAAAAAAATCCTCATAAGTTAATATTAAATTAATTTTACCCATAAATCAATAAATAATGATTGCCCAAATAATTTAAATCTCAATGGTGCTTCCTCTTATGTTCTGAATGGCAAAATAGCTCAAACAATATGCTATTTGATCAATCTCGCCATTCACAACCACCTCTTTTATTTTGTCCGTTTAAAGGGCGGTTTGGCGGCAGTTTTGAAAACCCCAGCTTCGTAAATCCGGCTGTTTGTATGTTCATCATTATTAAAATCAAGGATGGTTATTTGTAAAGTGGGGGCTTTGAAAAATTTAAATTCTGGCCGTTTTAACGGCAGTTTGGGCTTTAGTAAATGTGGCCAGAAAAATATCAATAAAGCGGCGGTTTGACCAAACCGCCTTTTAGTAAATCTAGCCCATAGTGTTAGTAATGCAAGTACCCTTGTATATTTCCTTTTGTAAGGAAAATGTCCAATAATTTCTTATGCTTTTCAACAGTTTCTGTACTCTCTGCAGTTCCAGGATATGCATTTTGTGAATTGGTGCCCAGAACTTAACTGCATATTCAAGCAGCCTGGTATTGTGCAAATGTTGCATAGATATGGCCCAGTGTCGGACTGGGGCATGAAGGGCTGTTAAAGTAATTTCATAGTTTTCCAATAAGCATTGTCTAAGCGATTTGTGTGGTTCCGAAGCACAAGCAATTTATTTAGCAAAAGCAAAAGTTTAGCAGTTCAATAAATAAGTACAATACAGCCAATACCAAATAAATACATACATACGCCACGCCTGCTGCGCTCCACTGGTACCAGCTACAGTCCTTCAGTCCAGAAGACTGTGGTCAGAGATGACTGTTTATCTGGTTCCAGGGAGCTGTATATAAACACTTAGGGCTAGATTTACTAAGCTGCGGGTTTGATAAAGTGGGGATGTTGCCTATAGCAACCAATCAGATTCTAGCTGTCATTTTGTAGAAGGTACTAAATAAATGAAAGCTAGAATCTGATTGGTTGCTATAGGCAACATCCCCACTTTTTCAAACCCGCAGCTTAGTAAATCTAGCCCTTAGTGATACAGTGAAAACAATACAGATGAGTTGGCTTGCTTCCATAGGTTCAGGCTTCAGGAGGGTCCAGTGCAATGCAGGTCATTGGCCAGTTCACACAACCCCCTCCGAAGGTTGGGGGTCAACATTCCAAGGGTGGGAGTCTGCTCTCCAGATGATGCATACTTAGTTTTCCCGCCACAAACTGGTTCGAACTGGTCTATTAGCACTACACAGACAATATCATTCTAATCATTTATTCCTTATCATCGAATACTAGCGCACGCAATGTGCAATCCTTTCGGCGAATGAACCGGACAACTGCGGATAAATAGGGGATTAGAATGATAGTAAACATGACCGTGACCTGAACTTAAAATATCACTAAAGTGTACATATAACCTTATAATATATAAATATAAACCAAATAACATCTGCTCATAACTGTGGAATGGAACCATTATAAATATAAAATATATATATAAATATAAATGTGAAAGTGCGAGTGTATGCGTGCGTGTTTTATCATGCAATCGCGCCATGACACATACACGTGGTGTGCTGATCGCAATCGCACGGTAAAACAATATTAATCAATATACTTTCTTTCATCCAATTGTACGACTTTGACAGGGCTCACAGGGGAATACAATGGTAGAGGCCCACCAGAGGGGGTGTAGCCAGTCACTAGAGAGGCATAACCAAACCATTAGAGGGGGTGTGGTAAGCTCACGAAGGACAGCTAGCATCATAGTGTAGTATATAACGAATGCAATGTGTATATAAAGAGTACACCGTCTTGGCCTCCTTTAGATTGAGCAGAACAGTCACCAAAAATCGGGATTGTCCCACTAAAATCAGAACATTTGTCAGACTGTCCTGCTCTCTCCTATCTGTTCTTGCCACTTTCAGCACCTGTGGCTGCTGGTTTCTTTAGTTGTGGCTTGACTAGATCCTGGAATGTTGGGGGCCCTATTTGAAAAAATAAAATGTACACTTACAAAGCTCCAACCAGCCCCGGCATTACATCAATAGCACCTACGATTAATAATTTTTATGATGTCAGCGGTATTATACAATCTTTATTTATTTATTTATTTTTTCTCCCCCCCTCCTTAATCCTCTGTATGTGATAGGAGAGTTTCTGTATGTTGTAATTCATTCAATGTATTAAATTCACATAATGTTTTATTTTATTTTTATTTTATTTAACTATTTATGCAATCTGTATCACTATTGTCTATATGGGGTTTTAATTTATTTTATTTTTATGAAGCAATATTGTCGAGAGATTTGCTATATATTTAATTATTCCTTATTATTAATTTATTACCTTATTATTATTCATTGCGTATTTAATTGAATTGGTAGACTTGTGGATCATAACAATAATAATATTATTTTATAAACTATTACTATTTATTTTTTTGAACTTGAGTTAAGATTGGTGACCCTGTTTGATTTAGATATTCAACTCACGTGATCCGGCAAGCCTGAATTGTGATTTTCCGCTCATGTAACCTAGCAAACTTTGGCTGGGGGAATACATGAGATCGCTATTCCTTCTATATCAACAGCGTACACATTGGATGACGCTACATGTATCTCTGATTAACCAGCTATTTAACCGAGAAACGCGTCAGTGATTTGTTTTCTAGTCTGTTGGAAGTCCTCTCAATTAACTCCGGGGGTTTATCTTACAATTTGGTACTATCAACGAGGAGAATAATCTATACTGGATCGCTACACTGAGACTGACTGTATGTTCTTCCGATGTCAAAGGCATATTGAAGAGATAAGTATTTGCTGCAAAAGCACTACACATGACTGCTGAGTTGTGCTGTCTGCACCTAAGGGTGCTTTTCTTTTAAGCCTAAGTGCACCTCTCAAGCCAAGGAAAGAACTGATATACTCAGGACTCTGTTTCAGTGCATAACCATCTGTGTCTACTTCTCTGGATGTTGTATATCATTCTTAATTGGATTTACATTTGGGTTCAATAAGCAATTGGAATACACTGAGGACAATATTTAGGACATTCCTCAGACTATTCCATATTAGTCTTGTTTATATAAGAGCTCTTTTTATGTGATATTTAATGGATATCAGTCTAATAAATTAATTTTATATATATATGTATATATATATATATATATATATATATATATATATATATATATATATATATATATATATATCCTATGCTCCAGCCAACCCCAACATTAAAGTAAAAGTATTCCCATCTAATAAATAAACCTATTTCCCGCAATCATCACTGTCGTTCAATAATTCATATTCACATTTAATAAATAGACCTCATTCTCCCCAAACTCACCGCCACATTCAATTAATAGCCCCCAAACCACCCCATCTTAAATTAATAGTCTCCACTATTAAATGAAATTGCCCCACCATCACCCCACAAACAAAATAGCACACATTAATTAGCCACCACCTACCTCACACACACATATTACATTGCCACAATCCCCCCGCCCTCACACACACATTACATTGCCACATGCCCCTATGCAATCACACACACATTGCCACAAGCCCCCTTTGCCATCACACACACATTTCCACAAGCCCCCTTTTTCAGTCACACAGAATTACATTGCCACAAGCTGCCAGTGCCAACACAGACAATTACATTGCCAAAAGCCCCCTGTGCTACCACACACACAAACACTACAGTACATTTCCAGAAGCCCCCTGTGCCATCACACACATACTACATTATCACAAGCCCCCTGTGCCATCACACACACACACACACACACTACGCTGTCACAAACCCCCTTGTGCCATCACACACAACACACTGTCACAAGCCCCCTGTGTCATCACACACACAAACACTACAGTACATTTCCAGAAGCCCCCTGTGCCATCACACACACACTACATTATCACAAGCCCCCTTTGCCATCACACACACACACACACACACACACTATGCTGTCACAAACCCCCTTGTGCCATCACACACAACACACTGTCACAAGCCCCCTGTGTCATCACACACAATTACATTGCCACAAGCCCCATGTGCAATAACACACATTACATTACCACAAGCCCCCTGTGCCATTACACACACACACTATGCTGTCACAAACCCCCTTTGCCATCACACACACACACACACACACTACACTGTCACAAGCCCCCTGTGCTGTCACACACATTACATTTCCACAAGCCCACTGTGCCATAACACACACATTGCCACAAGCCCCCTTTGCTATCACACAGAATTACATTGCCACAAGCCCCATGTGCCATCACAGACAATTACATTGCCACAAGCCCCCTGTGCTATCACACACACAAACACTACAGTACATTTCCACAAGCCCCCTGTGCCATTACACTCACACTACATTATCACAAGCACTTTGTGCCATCACACACACACACACACTACGCTGTCACAAACCCCATTGTGCCATCACACACACACACACACAACACACTGTCACAAGCCCCCTGTGCAATCACACACAATTACATTGCGACAAGCCCCCCGTGCCATCACACACATTACATTACCACAAGACCCCTGTGCCATCACACACACACACACTACATTGTCACATTGCCACAAACCCCCTTGTGCCATCACACATACATTACATTTCCACAAGCCCCCTGTGCCATCACACACACACACAACATTGACACAAGCCCCCTTTTCCATCACCCCCACACACACCCGTCACTACTGTATTTTAACCATTTATACACACACACACACCCACACACCAGTCCCTACAGCAGCAAACAAACAAACACACACACTTATTATAATGACACTTACCCTTATCTCCAGCCGCTGTAGCGGGTAGAGGGTCATATAGCTCTGCCCTCTCCTACAGGAACCAGGAAATGTAGTCCATTATAGGATGAGCCTGGGAAGGCATACAGCTGACCCCCTGGTGCATGATCGCGATCATCACTTCGCCCCCATCAGGAAGGGGGTGGGGCCTTCGAACAGTGGGGCCCACCGGGGATTTCCCTGGTGCCCTGGTGGGCCAGTCCGACACTATCTGAGCCTAGGGCGGCAGTGGTAACACCCTGGTCACTTTACAAGCTATTACTGTCATTAATTATTGTTATTTTATTTTGTACATTAATGAATTACAGTTTGCCTATTATTAAATTAATGTTGGAAGGACAGATTCTTAACAATATTAACAAGGGAACTGTTATTATGTTTACACTTTAAAGGACTGTGAATTTTTAGCACTTGTATTATGTTTTGAATATCATGATTTTGTATTTCTGTGTGTTATACCCTATATGACGGAGAAAAATACAATTTGCATGATTGTTTATAGACAATAAACAGGGTTTTGTTTTTACAGATTCTGCCCTATAAAGTATATTAACGATTGGTCCTCTCAATTATTGACATTCTACTTCAGACATAAATCAGTTAAGCTGTTTGCACCAAGGTCACTATTTTTGTTTAGCACAGAATATGAGAACTTAAATAAATATGTATCACACTGCAGACTTACCTTCCACACTCCAGCGTAGTGTTCTCCGATTGTACCCGCTGTAAACAGTGGGTTCTCAACACTTCTACGCTGTTTGCCGATGTCACATGACAGCTTGTAGAGGCAGTCTTTTCAAACCCAGCTATTTAAACGTCATCTCACACTGCAGCAGTGTCAGAGCAACAGGCTAATCCCTATACGTCTGGCTTATTGCTGGCTTATTTACCTTTGGCTGTTACCTGGTATCTGAACCTTGGCTAGTTTTGTGACCTTCCGTTGATTCTGATTCTGTACTTCCAGACCTATCAGTGTACCAGTTCTTGCCTTTCCTGACCATTCATTGTCTTCTGCTGCCTCCACCATATCTCCATGTTACGCCAAACAGCGGACTGTGACCTGCGAGTACCCGGCAGCAAAGCCCATCCTGCCATCCAGTTCTTGGTGAAAAAGGGGGAGGTTCATTAGACTCCGCACCTCTGTTTAGCCAGTGTAACTTGTAGCAAAAACTTGGAATCCATTTCACTTCAGATTTTTCATGATACTATGATGACATTGGCATTTTTAATTAAACATTGTACAGATGCTTCTTAATAAGGCTAAATTAGAAAAGTTTACTTTGTAATTGAAGTTGATTTTTTTACTAGTTAGTAGATACAACCCCTTTAAGTAAATTCTTTTTTATTCCTAAGCATCAATATATTCCACAGCACTGAATAGTCGAAACCTAATACAAACATATATTTTTTACAACACAGTAACACAACTTTAGACAAATGGTGTAAAGGGCCTGCTCGCAACTGGTGGGTAACTGCTCACAATCTGATGAGTAACTATGAATTTGACATAAAAGCACAAGTGCAAACCTAAAGTAATTATCACTGTGAATGTTTAAAGGTATAAAATTGTCAAGTGTTCTAGAGTGCTAAATTAACTGGCCACCCAGCTGATCTCTGTCAGGGCTGAGTGTTTTGGGAAAGGCACAGGAAGAACTAACTGTATAACATTAGGTAAAGAGTACACACAAGTATAGAGACCGTATTATGTCAGAAATGGAGATAGGAGTTAAATTATAATTACATTAGATGAAGACGTAGTAAAGGAATGGGATTAGTTTATTTTACATGTTTTGTTTAAATGGCAGCTTTGAAGGTTTGGGTACAGTTTAATAGGTCAAGAAAGAGCATTCCAGCATGTAGGTGCAGAGCAGTAGAAGTCTTTCAGGTATAATATGGGATGCCCTTGTTCAAAAAGCATGCGTAAGGGGGGGACGTGGCTGGCAGCCTAGTTGGCTGGACAAGTTTTCTGAATATTCTGCATGCTGTTGGTAAAACCTCTACCTCACTCGGTTCTACTCTGCCTTATCCAATCAGATAGTAGCACTTCTGTCAAAATTGTACCCGGCAGCTTGTAATCTTCATTATTAGTGTACTCCGAGGTTTTGGCGTGAAAAGCACTTGCCTGGGTTCCTAGGCCTGCTCTCCTCTGGACAAGGCCGCTTGATTCTGCCTGTCTCTTCATCGTGGCCCACCCTCTATAGACAGTCGCTTGCTTGTACTGTCTCCAGGATATCCTGACATGGATGGAGGTGAGATTGTTTGTGTGACTACCTTCTTGCGCCGTCAGCACTTTGATCAGGAAGTGCATAGATCTAGCCCTCCGATGCCCCATCTGAAGGAACTCTCAGTTTAGGCCTTTCCACCGTGGCCCCCTGTGATGCCCCAGATAAAGGACCAGTGCACAGACCCCATCTGGTAAGACTATTATTTTTCTGCTATCCTCCCTCATTGTGCTGAAACCAGCAGCCTGTGGTGCTTGACCTCTCTTTAACCTCATTAACCCTAAATTCCTGGGTTTTAACGTCGATAGCCTGCCATGGGATTATACCCATTGTATATCAGGCTCCCCACAGTGCCTACTTATTTATTTGAGGATACTCTTTGCTAAGCATTTGACATTTACACCCTCCAAAGAGGTAAGAGACCCAGAGGGGCATTATATAATTTTGACGAGTGAATTTAATAACGTTCCCTAAACCTTCCTTGCTCTTAATGCGAAACAAACTTGACCTTTTAGCATTGCACCATAGAGCTAGAGTAGTCCTAGCAAAAGATTTCAATACCAGTCTAGATATTCATCTGGACTTGGGCTGGGGCTTGAGTGATAGAATTCTACTTAATCCTTGTCTAAAATTAAAAATTGATATTGAAATGCGACATTACTACACAACTAATTCTGACCTATCAATTTCACCTATGCTCTACTGGGACGCCCACAAAGCTGTGATTCATGGCAGTCTGATTAGGACAGCTATATATGCTAAGAAAATGAGGACTCAAAAGTTGCTTGAGGCCTCCAAATGGGTTGCTAGCTTGGACAGGCTCCACAAATCTTCGGAGCTACCAGAGGACTGTACTAAACTTGTGGCAGTAAAAGGAGAGCTAAACCTCCTGTTTTCTGCTAAAGTAGAAAACTCCCTTAAGTGTCTAAACCAAGGGGTAAATGTATAAAGCTCCGGGTTCTTCAACACCCGCGAGTTCGGCGTCTTCAGCGCTTGAATTTAAAGCGGCGCTGCCTTGTAAAGGGAAGTTTCCCTTTACAAGGCAGCGCCGCTTTAAATTTAAGCGCTGAAGACGCCGAACTCGCGGGTGTTGAAGAACCCGGAGCTTCATACATTTACCCCCAAATCTGCTATGTTAAAGGTGACAAAGCGGACAGGTTGCTGGCATTCAGGCTAAGACCAAAAATAGCCCAGAGTAATGTACTCCGGATTAAATTACATTTGGCTTGTACTACACAGGATCCTAATAAGAATACAGAGGAATTCTGGCGATTTAACAGTAAACTCTGTAACATTTCACATAAGACATGCACTCTCCCACCACGCAGAGGTGTCTCTCTCAATATCAATTACCCAGACTTCTCCCTGATGTACTTGAGGGGCTGAGTAGATGTCACTGCACAAGCTCCAGGGTTATTAAAAACCTTACATTAAATTATTGTTATTCCAAAAGAGGGCAAAGATCCCTCGGATTGTAGGGTGTAGGTTAATAACGGCAATGAAAATGTAATAAAACAACAACTGCCACCCTTTTGTTTTGTGGAACTACAAGTCCCAGCCAGGCCGGGCTGCCCTAAACAGCCTGGGCACGCTGATGCTTGTATGACTACAAGCACCAGCATACCATGGCAGCCAGTACATGCTAGCACTTGGAGAACCATATGTGCCAACATGCAGGGCCGCCTTTAGAAATCATAGGGCCCAGTACGGGCCCATCCCCGATGAGCGCCCCCCCCCAGCAACACATACTCACCTGGGGGCCCGCCGTCTTGCAGTCCGCTGGTCTCCGCTACTCTGTCTTCAGCCTGGTTGTCACCGTGACAGCCAGGCACCAGGATGCTATCGCAGGGGTGGAGGAATCATTCCCCCTGCGATCATGTGATCTGTCACAGGCAGAGCACATGATCGCAGGGGGAATGATTCCTCCACCCCTGGTGAGCCCGGGCCCGGTACAACAGTACCCCCTGTACCCCCCTGATGGTCTCACACCCATGGTTGGCTGCGACTTGTAGTTCCACAAATAAAATATTAAAAGAACCATAGCATCATGTTTTACACCACAACATTTTAGTACAAATAATAAAACCCTATTAAATACATAAAATACCCTCTTTAATACCATATCAATTTATTAAAAATAATTAAACTCAATATACTCACCAATATGATGTTTTCTCCTATTGTTAGCAGCTTTTAATCCAAAAATGCTTGTAAACCATGTCCATAAATATTTGTGTAAAATAAGGTCCATGAAGAACTCCCCAAAATATTTGTATATCCAAATGTCCATGCTTCATTTAAATCTTCTGATCTTCGGGTCACATGCTGCTAAATGAATCTCTGCATCGATTCTGAAGCTGCTTCAGAACAGCTTCATACTGCTGATCCAACTCTAACTACTTTTTTCAAGTTCCAACGTGAGGAATATGAATAAACTGAATTTTTTTGGTTTAGGGTTTAAGTTGGATATAAATATTAGACTAGTTTTCAATTTCAGTATTTTAAGATAGCAAAAAGGTGAACGGATACAGAAGGTAAGATCTAGCTCCAAACTCTGGAGCTCTTCTTTATTTGATGTCTACTCCTCTCCAGCTCCAGCTCTGGAGCATACTTAAAAGAATTAATCAGTTCCATTCTGGCTCCAGGTCTTGGAGCACCAGCCATACTTAGCCCAATTTTTTTTTTAATAGACATTGGCATAATCATATAGGGCCTGATTGAACTCTGAGCATATGCCCGATTGCATGGCCAGAAACCAAACTTACGCTGTTGCACGCAATTGCATGGAATTCATATCCATATACATCTGACACTTATGACCCCTTACGACTTGAGAGGTGGAATTGGGAGGGAAACAAATGTTATAACGTAGGCCATGTACAGTAAGATGTGTCTAATTCGGCTAATTCAAATCCTGTGTTTAGCGTAAGTGAGCCTGTCTTTAATCATATTTTTTTCTCCAGCTACAGTGGTGATTTAGTGATGACCAACACGACATTGCCTCTCCGATTCTGATTGTATGATTTCTGCTTAGGAGGTATGTGAAAAATGTATCTTTGTTTACTACCTTTCACGCAATCTCAGTAGCTAGCACAGAAAAACTGTATGCACTGAAGATTTATAGATAATAGATGAATAGAATAATAATCATCATCATAAGCTATTTATATAGCGCCACTAATTCCGCAGCGCTTTACAGAGAACTCACGTCAGTCCTTGCCACATTGGATGTTACAGTCTCAATTCTCTAACGTACACACACACAGACCGACAAAGACTAAGGTCAATTTGATAGCAACCAATTAACCTACTAGTATGTTTTTGGAGTGTGGGAGGAAACCAGAGCACCTGGAAGAAATCCAAGCAAACACGGGAAGAATATACACACTCCACATAATGATCATAGTAAAAAAAATTGTTAATTTTTTTTTTAGTTTTTCATTTGGTTGGTTTGGTATTATATTGTAACCAGTTATTAATTTAATTTATGATTATATAAAAGTTATAATTCTGAAAATCTACGTATGTGCGTTCCACGCATTTTGCATTTGGTCTTGAATCGGGCCCATAGTGTTTGTAAAATATGTTAGGGGTAGATGACTATACAATGTACACTTGCTATGTGTTTTTGGTATTATATTATTATTTTATTGTTTGTATCCCACATAAGTAACCTGCCCCTGAAAAACACATTGGTTACATTCAAAATTATGACAATGATAAATGGTTCATAAGGTTGCAATGTCTAAATGTTTATATCAGATAAAAGTGTCAACAAAATAAATAAAATGCACAAACTATGGATGATGAACTTTTCAGGAAATACTAACATTTATTCCGCAGTAAGAAGAACAGCCTGTTTCCTGCTAAGTGAAACAAATTCGGAGCACATCAACACAGTCATCGAAGTGTGACAGAATGACAAGGGCTTTTAAGCTGGTTATGACGTATAGGAACAGCAAGACAAACCATTACTTGTTTCCTCTAGACAAATAAAGTAGTGATTCATATAATGTGTTGTACTCTAACTTATAAAGTCTATCGTAAAGTCATTGCGCCTGAGCTTCACAATTAAACTTTATAGTGTAACAATTGTTCTACTCTCCATGTTTCACCCAGTTGATAATTGTGTAACATAGTTACAGTTTTATTACGCAGTTCCCATCGTCTTTATGCTAATTGCTATAAAAGGGAGATGAATCACCAGTTTGAAAAATTAAGGTTACAACATTTCCTCTCTACTCATAATGATTATGTACTCCAAAATAAAATTTGTTGCAATTATCTTGTTTTTTATTTTATGAGATCAGTTGCAATATTCACTTTTAATGACAGCTAACCATGGACAAAGTAATTGTTTAAAAGTGCATGTCTAGTCAGTTATTTTTATCACTTACACGGCATTGATTTTCACATAGAAAAATAAAAAAAGTGAATCAATTCAAGATACCACCTATGAGTGCATACATTTGTTATAACTTCCATCACTTGAGATATCTCTCATATTTTCAAGTTGCTCCATTTATTATCATTGATTAACATTTATCTATATATGAAGTTGGACTAGTGGTTTACACTTTTGCATTTTCGCAAATGAGCTTACTGTAACCCTGAAATCTTTTATAATATATCCGGGGGTGTGTTTAAAATCAACGTTTTGGTTATAGAAAACCCTACATGTATGCTGTACTTCAAATAGAGAGTAAATTGAATGGCTACTGGTCATCTGCTTGTGAGGGAGAGCATTTCAAATGCTGGGGATTTCTACATATAGAACGTTACTATGTATTAAACTCCCAGCACGATTAGCTTGCTCTCTTGTACTGTTTTAGCAGGTAATAGAACAATTTTACAGTGAAGGATGGATGGTAATGTTCATGGTTGGGCTAGAACTATACAAATGAGAACTTAGAATAAAATTGTGCCACAAGCCCAATCATGTACATATCTAAAACAACTTAAGTTATGTTCCTTTATGTTTGGGAAGTTACCCTTGGTCCTGGGTAGCTGAGCTGTTGATATGTATGTGCAGGCATCCTTCCTATGTAATAGTTTCAATGGACTGATTTGATCAAATTACACCTTATTATTAAAAGGTACCAGGTGGTCTGTAACTAGTCAGTCTCCCCATTTTGAATAGATGACACTTGTCCATGGCTGAGAGCAGCAAACCATGCAATATCCTGGGATTTTGTATAAGGGCCACTGACAGAGCAGAGAGATTTTTCTGCTGCACTGAGTACTCACAAGAGAATGAGTGGACTGGTGCCACAGCTATCCAACCATATACCATGTTCAGTGCTAACCTCCTGCCTAGATAACTACTGAAACTCTTAGTGGCTCTAGTCCTTCAGAAGTCAAAGCTGACTACTCTCCTTGCTATAATATGACTACATGTGAGGTGCCCACGGGGGGAGGGGAATGTCCGAGCGCCCAAACGCCACAGGGGGAGAAGGCCCCTGACTTCATGTAAAGGGCACTCGTTTTGCTGTAAGGGAAAGGGGGGGGGAATACGGGAGGGACAGCTCCACAAGGTGAGTGCACCAAGGGAACAGGCCTCGCCGCGGCTATACTCACGTACGCGACTCTCCGTTGATGCCCCCTTGACTCCTGCCTGCTACCTTGTCTTACGATCAGCACCTGCAAGACAAGAAAGACAACACTACAACAGTCATTCCCCAACACCTATGTTACTTACCCAATCCCGAGGGAACGCTATGGACCTCACCACAACCTACTTTACCCCCGACTGAACACTCTCGCGTCCTGAGACGCTATGCCCCCACAGGCCTACACCCGTGGCTCAAGCCCCGGCCGTTAAGCCCGCCTTGTCCTGGGGCTCAGGACTTAGGTGCCCTTCCGGACGGATGGAGGGGTTCTTAACACCGTTCCAGGACTTCACTTCGTACCTACGTAGGAACCGAGTGTTCCCTACTCTATGTCAGGACCTAGCATCCTGCTAGGTCTGGGCCGAATGCCCACTGCCAACTACAAGGGCCTACTGCCCGCTCACAGTCAGGGACCTTATGTCCCGCTACCAGCAAGGACCCGGAGTCCTTGCCAAGCTACAGAGCAGCCGCCCTGCTACACTTATGGAAGCCTATTGCTTCCCTACCAGAGGCCTATGCCTCTCTGCACTAGAGGGCCTTGCGCCCTCCTACAGTCCAGCGCCTTGCGCTCTGTTAAAGCTCAGGGCCTTGCGCCCTGTGGGGGGGAGCCGCGCTCCTACCTGAGGGCCTCCTGCCCTGTACTCACCTAAGGGCCTTGTGCCCTGCGGGGGAGCCGTGCTTCTACCTGAGGGTCTCCTGCCCTATAACAACTAGGGCCTCTTGCCCTCTAAAGACCAGGGCCTCATGCCTTTCTAAGGAACTAGGGCCTTGTGCCCTCCTAACAACTAAGGGCCTTGTGCCCTTTTAACACCTACAATGGCCACCCTACCGGTGCCACAGGCCTAGTGCCTGAAGGTGCCCCTGGGCCTTGTGCCCGACTTACAAGAGTAATTAATACTCACCTGCTCCGCGCAGGAAGCTCAGCTTGACCCGCCGTCTTCGGGTCTTCCAGGCTCTCCGCCGGCGATCGCTGCTCCGGCGTCTTGATTGAAGTCTTCGGGCAGCAGGGTAGCTCACAGCCCTTACAAGGGCTCCCTGCCGCTTCTTCCTCTGGACCGGCGGACGCGACGTCCTTCTTCCTCTCCTCCGCCGCCGGACTCCCCTCGTGTCGGCGCCTGGTGGCTTATAATGCCGTCGGCGCGCTGACATCATCAGCCGTCGCTGCGAGCCCTGATTGGCTCGCGGCGGTGGCGCCAGTAGTTTGGATGGCCGGAGGCGAGCCAGGATTGGCTCGCCGATCCGGCCTCTTAATGGCCAGCAGCGAGAGCTGAGCCGTGATTGGCTCGCCTGTCCGCTGCCGCCGGGACCTGTAAAAGAAGATAGGGGATACTCACCGAGGGAGCAAAGGTCTGGTGAGTCTCTTTCCTCTGCTATGTTCACCCTCTTCCCGGGCCGATGGACGGGGCACTTCTCCACATACATACTACAGTTCATACCCTTGACCTTTATCTGTCTATTTGCTGTAGTTTTCTGAATTTGGCTTGTCCAACTCTCAGTTCTGATTGTAGATATATGCTATCAGGGTTGCCAACTCTGAAATGAAATACAAGCAACCGTTTAGAGAAAAACAAGCCCAAAACACGCCCAAACCAATCCAAAAAAGCCCAAAAAAGCCCAACTTGCAGGGGACTGTCCTTTTCTATAACACTAATTTCTACACTGAATCTCCATTTAGAAAACCTTTATAAACACAAGAGGACACATTTCTACACTGATATGGCAAAAGAAGAAGCAAATGCAGTAAATTACCCTTTTGAAATGGGGGAAACCGACATGGCTGCTGATACAATAATCATCCCCAAATACACACAGTTTTTTTATTAACCATAATTACACCACAGCATCACCCTGGCAAGTAAAAAAGGCTAGATCCACAACATGTGTGAACTGAGTATAATGTATGCAAGGACACTGGTATGTCTATACCACACAGCCCCATGATATAACAGTATAAGATAGGGCTCTGAAAGCAGTCATCTGACATGACCAGCTTACTGAATGGGAGGGGAGAGTGTTATATAGCAGTGTTACCTGCTATAAGTGCAGCGATCGTACAGACACGGCACTTATTTCAGCAGGTTGTTGCAGATCCGTCTTTCTGGTGAGCCACTAACTGACAACACAGCAGCCAATCAAAATCCGCCTTAGTATATGGCCCAGCCCATCTCTTCTCACATGACTTTCAGCCATTAGGAGGCAGGCGGGTGTTTGAGTGATTGACACACGAAGTGTCCTTTTAGGAAGGAGGATGAAGTGGAATGGAGGAAATAGCTGGGAAGGCATAAAAATTAAGGTTCTGACACACGTGTATTGTAAAGCCCAAAAACCCGCAACCAGCGACCAGCAAAAGAAACCAGCAACTTGGAAAAAAAACAAGTATGTATGCTATATGTGTTTGTTGGAAGTGCCATCCACTTGCCATTCAGGAAGTGCTGGGTGACAGGAAATACCTGGCAGCCATCTTCAGTTCTCATTATATACCACACAGTAAAGACATGTTCTCACAGTTCTCCAGCCTCTGCTTTTGATTTGAACTCAGACAGTTCTATATGGTGTCAGAAGGTTGGCTGTGATGGCATAAGGTCTAGATTCACTTATTTTTGACGACGCCATCACATATGCATGCCTCAAATTCAAGAAGGAATGGCATGTATACTGCTGTGCTGGACTCTCACACAAATCAAAAAAGGTACAGGCATACACCCTGCTCAATTTAGCTGGTGCTGAAGCTAAAGATAAAGCTGACACTTTTGTCTATTCAGAGGAGGAGGATCAGGAGGATCCAGACACACTAATAAAAAATTTGATGAGATATGCTTACCAGTGAAAAATATCATAATGGGCAGACATGCATTTAACACTGCTGTGCACAGCCCCTCTGAAAGCATCCAGACATATGCTGCCAGATACTGAAACTATGACCAAAGAAATGTGAATGTGGTGACCTATCAAGTGAGATTATCAGGGACAGAATTGTGTGAGGGACTTCTGATGATGTCACTCGTACGCATCTCCTGTGGGAGAAGACACTGACACCGGACACTGCTATACATATATGCATATTACATGAGCAGTCCTGCAATAGTTCAATCAAGTTGAAAAAAGAGTCTAAGATATATGACCTCCGGCAACAAGAGCAGCAACAAACGTCACAAATGTCCTGCTTTCAATAAACGCTGCAATGCATGTGGTAAACAAAATTACTTTGCTCACTGGTGCACGTCCAAGCCCAAAGCTGACACCAGACAACACTACAGTGCACGTTCCAGCAGCCTGCCACACCGAATCCATACAGTAGATACACCACCAGAAAACAATCTTGACACCGGTCTACACTGTGCGAGTGTTGACCTCAGGGCTGAAAAGGGTGAAATATTTACCACCATAGCTCATAAGAAGACAAATAACGCCATCAAAATTAAAATTGACACTGGCGCCAAATGCAATGTCATGTCACATGAACTCCACCAACGCACAAACCCCAAGACACCTATTGACTGTTTTCACACAGTAAATCTAATTGCTTACGGTGGCCAGGTAATCAAAACTGTGGGTATGGCCATGTTTCACTCCACAGGTGTCTCACTGCAGTTTCATATTGTGGATAGTAATGTCAAACCTTTGCTAGGTCTGCCGGACAGTATAAAACTGGGATTAATAACATTAAGTGCTGATGTGCATGTGCTGCACCAGGGTATCCCAGAATTTAGAGACTTTGTTGTTCTGTTCGATTGTGAGACCATTGGAAAACTCCCTGTCACATATCACATAAGTCTTGATGAGACCTCCTACAGTTTGTGCTTCCAGAAGAGTGCCTTTGGCCATGAAAGATAAGGTGATAGCGGAAATAATTTGTGGGACAGCTTTAGGTGTCATTGCTCCAGTGGTAGAAGCCACCCCTTGGGTGTCCGCCAAGGTTGCTGCAGTTAAAAAGGATGGTTCAGTACGTATCTGCATTGACCCTGTGCATCTGAAAAAAGCTCTGAGACTGCATCAACTCCTCAGAACCGTGGAGCAAGTCATTGCCGACATGCCAAAAGCAAAGATATTCACCACTTTCGATGCTAAGTGCACTCACTACATTTATGACACCTCTGGGCAGACATGCATTCCTCCAAATGCCCTATGGCATCTATACTGGCAGTGAAGTGTTCCAACACAGCATGGAACACCTCTCTGAGGGATACCCTTGTGAAATCATAATTGATGACATCCTCGTGTGGGGTTGCACCATGGAGGAACATGATATGCGCCTCCGCAAAATCCTCCACAGGATTCATGAAATCAACATGCGGTTAAACCCTGACAAGTGTCGTTTCAGAGTTACTGAGGTCCCATATGTTGGCCACCTTCTATCATCAGATGGTGTCAAGCTGGATCCAGCCAAGACACGGGCCATCCAGCAAATGCCTAACCCCACAGACAAGCTGAGTTTGCAGCGATTTCTAGTATTATTATTATTATTTTTGACTTATAAGGCGCCACAAAGGGTCCGCAGCGCCGTACATTACATATACAAAAAACAGAACCAAGACACAACATGATACACAAATATATAAAAAACACAGGTGACAGGGTAAAGAAAATCAGATTATATCTGACAGTTAGTGGAAGGGATCGTAGAAATCAGCAAGAAGAAGGCCGAAGCTTAATAAAACAGGGAAAACAGGGCTAGCGAAGCAGGCCAAGAGGTACAGAGGGTGAAGGAACAGTAGAAGGAGCACACAAGGAAAGAGGGCCCTGCTCATGAGAGCTTACACCCTAAAGGGAAGGGGGAGACACATAAAGGGTGGTACTAACTGGGGGAGAGAGCCAGGACAAGGAAGTTAGGAGGACTGATAGACTTGAATAAAGAAATGAGTCTTAAGGGCATGCTTGAAGCCTTTGAGAGTAGATGCTAACCTGATGGAAAGTGGAATTTCATTTCAAAGCAGGGGAGCAGCCCGGGTAAAGTCCTGAAGACGAGAGGGAGAGGAGGTGATCAGTGAAGTAGTGAGGCGGCAGTCAGATGCAGAGCGGAGGGGGCGGGTAGGAGTGTAGGTAGAGATGAGATTGGAGATGTAGGAAGGGGAAGATTGACTTAAAGGTGAGGGTGAGGAGTTTAAATTTAATTCTGTAGGGTATGGGGAGCCAATGTAGTGACTGTTGAAGGGAGACCGCAGAGATAGAGCGGCGGAAGAGAAAAATGAGGCGGGCAGCAGCATTGAGGATAGACTTAAGAGGATCAAGGCGAGAATCAGGTAGGCCAGAGAGAAGAAGGTTACAGTAGTCATGGCGAGAGATAATAAGCGAGTGAACAAGGGTTTAGTGGCTTCCGTGGTGAGAAAGGGACGTATGTTAGATATATTCCGAAGGTGGAGGTAGCAGGATTTTGAGAGGGACAGAATGTGAGGCTTGAATGAGAGGGAGGAATCAAGTATGACCCCAAGGCATCGGACTTGGGGGACAGAAACGAGGTTAGTGTTATTAACAGAAATAGAGAGGGGGGAGGTGGGAGAGTCCTGGCAGGGGGGAAGACTATAAGCTCGGTCTTGGAAATATTGAGTTTAAGGAAGCGTTGGGACATCCAAGATGAGATGGCCGAGAGACAGGAGGAGACACGAGACAGAAGGGAAGGTGAGAGGTCAGGGGATGAAAGATAGATTTGGGTATCATCAGCATAGAGGTGGTACTGGAGGCCAAAGGAGTGGATGAGGACACCAAGGGAGGAGGTGTAGAGGGAGAAAAGCATGGGGCCAAGAACGGAGCCTTGAGGAACACCAACGGGTAGGGGAAGAGGGGGTGATGTAGAATCATGATTAGAGACTGAGAAGGAGCGGTTGGTGAGGTAAGAGGAAAACCAGGAGAGGACAGTGTTACATAGGCCTAAAGATTTGAGAATTTGCAAAAGGAGTGTGTGGTCAATGGTATTGAAGGCAGCAGAGAGGTCAAGAAGGATAAGAAGAGAGTAGTGTCTATTGGATTTAGCGAGAAGAAGGTCATTAGTGACCTTAGTGAGGGCAGTTTCAGTGGAGTGGAGGGGGCGAAAACCAGATTGGAGCGGGTCAAGGAGTGAGTGAGTGGAAAGAAAGGAGGTGAGACGGTTGTAGACAACCCGTTCAAGGAGTTTGGAGGCAAAAGGAAGAAGCGAAATAGGGCGGTAATTAGAGAGAGAGGCGGGATCAAGGGACGGTTTCTTGAGTATGGGGGAGACAAGACCATGTTTAAAAGAGGAGGGGAAGATTCCAGAGGAGAGGGAGAGGTTGAGGTGGTGTGCAAGGTGGGAGCAGGCTTCGGGAGAGAGGGAGCGGAGGAGGTGGGAGGAGATTGGGTCCTGTGTGCAAGTGGAGGGGGGAGAGGAAGAGAGAAGGGTATGGACATCATCTGCAGATACCGGAGTGAAGGAAGAGAAGGAGGGTGAGCTATCTGGAGGGGAGGGGAGAAAGGAGATAGCAGAAGCAGCAGCAGAGGAGGGTGAGAATGGGGACAGAATAGGCATGGAGGGGGGAGAGGGTGGGGTAAGAAGGGACTGCTGGGAGATGTCATGACGTATAGACTCAATCTTGGAGGTGAAGTGGGTAGCAAAGTCAACAGCAGAGAGTGTGGGGGGGGAGTGGGAGAGGGAGAGGGGAGAGGAGGGAGTTGAAGGTGGCAAAAAGCCGACGTGGGTTGGAGGATTGGGAAGAAAGGAGAGTTTTGAAGAAAGATTCTGTCACTCACCGGACTGTGAGTGCTACTTCTAAGGTAGCTAGGAACCGTGTCCGTCCATTATAATGAGGTATTGCGCATGTGCAGTCCCTTTTAACCTTCAGTTCTGTTCCTTTAACTTAATTGGCTGATCAGGCAACACTCCCTATATTAAGCACCTGTGGTCAATACCACGTTGCCTGATCTTGGAGTCTCATTCTTCATGAGTCTCTGAAGTTGTTCCAGTGCCTGCTCGTGTGTTCAGCTGATGCTGATTCCTGTTTGCCGTTTGTGGTTTCCAGACCACTTCTATTCCTCGTGTTCCTAGTGTCTTCAGCAGCTGATTCCTATCCGCTGCCTCCGTATATCTACAGTTACAGATTACTGCAAACTCTCCTGTGTTTCATCGTGACTAAAGCAGCTGATTCCTATCCGCTGCCTCCGTGTATCTACAGTTACAGATTACTGCAAACTCTCCTGTGTTTCATCGTGACTCCAGCAGCTGATTCCTATCCGCTGTCTCCGTATATCTACAGTTACAGATTACTTCAAACTCTCCTGTGTGACATCGCTACTGTTCCAGCTGATTCCTGTTAGCTACTTCAGCGTGTCTACAGAATCCTGCTCGTCTCAGCGCTCCAGGCTGCATTCTACCTGCCGTCAGCTGACCCTCTGCCTACTGCTTCTACAGTGTGTCCATTTGTGTCAACTTGCCTGTTAGCATCGAGTCTACGCTCCTCGGCTTCCAGCTCTGCTACATCGCTTCAACTCTCCCGTGGTCTCCTGCTGTTCAATTCGATATACTACTGCTTCCTTAATATTTGTCGTCCTTGCTGGCCTACCTACAGTGCGCTGCACCTACCTGCCGCTTCCATTCTGCAAGGACTTCTCATCTCGTCTGTTTCCTGCCGCTCAGGTATCCCTGCAGCTATCTCTAACAGCCTGCTCATCTGAACCACGGTATGCATACTTCTCATTGACTGTGCTGGTGTATTGCATATCCATCTGGACTGAGTTGTTCTCCTCCGGAGTTTCCATCCTCTGAGACTATTGCTATTATTGACTGTGTTTCCTTTTGCTGGACTATTCTAGTGACTTTGTTTATCTGTGCAGTGCTGTTCATTCATTATTATTATTGTGTGCAGTTCAACGTGGGATCAAGTTCAGTGTACCCGTGTAGACTCTGCATTGCATTTATCTCCTCGTGTCCTTCCTCACATATATATTCAGTGGTACAACTTGCTAGAGGCAAACCACTGATTCCTGTTTCCCTGTGTCACCAGTTGCATATATCCTCTCACATAAGCAGTGGTACAACCTGCTACACGCAAACCACTGACTTCCCCGTTACCTTCACCTGGATTCTATTCCTTCACTACAGACAGCGGTACAACTTGCTATACGCAGACCGCTGACTTCCACCTCCTTATTACTCCTGGACATTCTTCTCACTATAGCAGTGGTACAACTTGCCGTGCGCAGACCACTGACTACCCTCACGTGTCCTTGTCCATCCAGATCCTCGTGTTCAGTTACCTATTGTTTACCAGTGCTGCTAGTCATAGACTTTCTGAGCATTCTCTAACCATCTGCTGTTTCCAGTTCCATTATCACCCTGCCATCAGAGTATCATATACCAACTCAACTGCTTTGATAAGACCATCAGCGGGTGATACTGGGTAAAGACTCCTAGTGCCCGTGACAGATTCTTTAGAGAGGCATAGGACCGAACTATAAGAGGCAAGCATGAACTTGAAGTGGAGGAAGTCAGCATGAGTGCGTTACTTTCTCCAAAGCCGTTCTACACTGCGGGAGCATTTTTGAAGATAGCGGGTAAGTTTAGAGTGCCACGGTTGCGGCGGGGACCGACGAAACTTGACGGTGACAGCCGGGGCAACAGAGTCAAGTGCAACGGTAAGAGTGTGATTGTGGAAGGAGACAGCCTTATCAGGGCAAGAAAGAGTGGTGATGGGGGAGAGGAGTGAGCCCAGGGAGAAGGAGAAACTGGTAGGATCAACTGTGTCAAGATTACGCCTGGTGAGAGTAACCTTGGGGGATGGGGACGATGAGAGGGGTTGAGAGATGCTAAAAGAGAGGAGATGGTGGTCTGAGAGAGGAAAAGGTGAATTAATGAGGTCAGAGACAGTACCGAGGTGTGAAAAAACCAGATCTAGGGAGTGGTCACTGCGGTGGGAGGGAGAGGAGGTCCATTGAGAGAGACCAAGGGAGGAGGAGAGGGAGAGAAGTTTGGAGACAGCAGGGTCTGAAGGATTGTCTATAGGGATATTAAAGTCCCCCAAGATCAGGGAGGGAAGGTCAGAGGAGAGAAAGTGAGGGAGCCAGGTGGCAAAGTGATCAAGAATTTGCGAGACAGGACCAGGAGGACGGTAGATAACAGCAACACGAAGGTGGACTGGGTGGAATAGGCGGATAGAGTGTACCTCAAAGGAAGAAAAAGAGAGGGAGGGTTCAGGGGGAAGAACCCACACAAATTACCTTTAAAAATTTCTGCCTCACTCCAGTGACGTCACAGCTCCACTCCTCCAGCTTTTACACAATGACATTGAATGGTGTTGGTTGGACTGTCATGCTGATGCTATTGTTCTCCTCAAAGTTATGATCACTTCTAGCCCAGTGCTCCAGTTCTTTGATGTACATGTTCTTGTGGTCATCTCTGCTGATGCTTCCCAGCATGGTCTTGATGCTGTATGTTTTCAGCGCAACAAACCCATCAGTTTTGCGTCCAGGGCCCTTACAGACTCTGAGTCATGATACGCTTAGATTGAAAATAAACTGCTTGCCCTTGCCTTTGCCTGTCAAAAGTTCCATGAGCTCATCTATGGACAGATCACCAACCACTGATCACTATTCTCCGCAAACCTATGCACACTGCTTCGACAAGTATCCAAAGGCTCATGCTTAATCTCCAAAGGTACCAGCTCGATGTGGTGTACAAGCATGGAAATTACCTCCACATAGCTGATGCTTTATCACATGCTCACCTTCCAGACTCAGGTGTTCCTGATGCTGACGAAGACATGGATGTTATGGAGTTTGAAGTCCTTCCCTCCCGACGCATGAAAGAGCTGCGTGATGTTACACTCAGGGATTACCTTGCCAACAGTTGTTGCATATCGTCCTGCATGGTTGGCCTACTTCCTCCAGGGAATTACCTCGTGACCTCAAGTCATTCTTTGTTTTCCAGGACAAAGTTAACTATCTCAGAGGGGATCCTCTTGTGTGGTCAGTGGTTTGTAATTCCATATGCTCTCCAAGGATTTTATGCCCAGCGAGCCCATCAGGGGCATCCCGAGCGGGAGGCCACTTTGCGACGGGCTAAGAATGCATTGTATTGGCTCTCTATGGCTGCTAACATTGAGCGGCTAGTCTATGTTTATGCCCCCTGCAATGATCTACGGCCCCATCATGCCAAAGAACCACTCACTATCCATGAGGTACCTGATCTCCCTTGGTCCTTCGTTGCTGCAGATCTTTTTGTATGAAGGGGACATGAGCTCCTTGTGTTAGTGGACTCATACTCTGGTTGGTTCGAGATAGACTATCTTTCTAAACTAACGAGTGCCACAGTCATTAACACAATGAAAAGACACTTCTCTACCCATGACATACCACGCATGGTGCTCCCTGAAAACACCATGCAATTCATGAGTGGGGAGTTCCAGTCCATCACCAATGAATGGGACATCTCACATGTCACTAGCAGTCCACACTATCCACAATTTAATGGACTAGCAGAAAGGGTTCCGCAAAGCACCTGCTAGACAAATGCTACAGATATGTTTCAGATGTATTTATGGCGCTTATTAATTTGAGAAATACCCCAAGGGATTAGCTCCCTTCTCCTTCTCAACGCCTTCTGTAAAGACGCACTCACACTATAATTCCTACAACCAAAGCCAAGCTTATACCAACCATTGAGACCAATGTGCAGAGTGCTCTGAAAAAGTCCAGGTTACAGCTCAAAGCCAATCACTTCAAAACCTCTCATCAGCTGAGACCGTTGTCCCCAGGGCAGACCGTTCGCATCCAGACCTCAGTCTGGTTTGACAGAGTTGGGACTGTGTTAGGATCCTTCAATAGGCCCAACTCATTGTGGAGACCCCTTTCTTCCTGCTAGCGACGCTGCCTCTGCATCAAACACCCCCACAATATGGGTCTTTACAAGAGGGCTCTGCACAGAGTGCTCTCTTTCATTACATGTTGTTTTAGCCATACCACACTTACCCCTTTCAAGGGTCTCTTTCTGTCAATGCCTCTCTTCCATGCACTTTCATCTGAAAGCTCTCCAATCTTTTCATCATCATCATCATCCTTTATTTATATAGTGCCACTAATTCTGCAGCGCTGTACAGAGCATATTTTTCATTCACATCAGTCCCTGCAGCATTGGAACTTACAGTCTACATTCCCTAACATACACACAAACTAGGGTCAATTTTGATAGCAGCATTAACCTGCCAGCATGTTTATGGAGTGTGGGAGAAAACCGGAGTTCCCGAAGAAAACCCACGCACCACTACCTCTGCCCCTTTATTGGGGACTAAAAATTGCTCCTTGCTGCCGTGCACCTCTTTCTGCTGGGGACCTCCCTCTGCCTTCCTACAACTTTTCCACCAACACTTAAAGTGCAGGAAGCACTGTGGCTCCCACCTAGCTTGTCAATATCTGCAACTTCCCTAATGCACCATTAGACTCTGCCTTTTTGTGATGATGCCACTGTCCTGATCAGATGCATGCTCAGTATGACATAGGACAACTATAAGACAGGTGACCACTATCAAAGTTACTTTACAAAATAAAATATATGGATACAATATGGATTTTTTTCAACACATACAGTGAGCACGTCCAGTACATGGTGCTTTTGTTTTGTATGTTTTTTTTCCATTTTATATTAAACAAAATAAATAAACATAAATATCACCTAACCAACTAATTTACGTATTGTACACCTCCTCGCTGGTCCACCTTTTGTATTTGGTCTCATCCAATTCTTTATTAGCCTTTTCTGTTATGACAAACATGACAAACATGTCCACAAACCTCACTTTCCCAATCTTATCTTGTACTTTACAGTGCAGATCCTAAAGCTGGGTACACACTACACTGTTTTCATCCAATAATCGGGTCAAACTGCCGACATACGACCGCTCGTTCAAAAGTCGGGTCAGTGTGTACAGTTACACGATGGTCGAAAGTCTGCCCAAATAGACGATTCTCACCTCATTTGGTTGGTCGTACCGTTTAATATTTTCGTTCCAATCTCGTTACCACTGTGTAGTGTGTATGAACTTCCGACGGATCCACGACAATCCTCCGATACTTCCTCGACCTGGGGGGCGTGTGTATGTTAATTTTTATGTCAATCCCAGTCCCACGTGGTGCGGAATCCGCACATCACTGTGTTTTGTATCGATGTATATTGCACCTGTCTGGCTGCAGACCATTACACTTGTGTAAAGCACGTGTGTTATTACCCTTTGCGTCTCTGTATTCATATTTACTCTTTATACACTTACACCTTTATAACCTATTAAATTTATATTAACCTTTATTAACCTATAATTGTGAATTACCCAGAATAAACCACAGAGTGTTCAAGCAACATTTTTATTGCAAGAAAAAGGTACACAAATTGTAACACACACAGCTGTCAGAAAGATCCGCATGA